>NW_017728913.1:2578790-2582579 GCF_001723895.1 Crocodylus porosus
TTTTCCTTCCTGAACATACATCAATAATAGCTTCTTAAAAGTGAAACCACCTTCTCCTCTTTGCACATCTTCCTGCAAATTATCTTTGTGTGTGATAATCATAAATAAGATATACTAGCCCCAAAGGCCAGACAATTATTCCTTTTGGACTCGTTACTAAAACTATTTATATAGAGAGCCAGAGAGACCAACACACAGCACTCTCACATACATACACACAAACCTTTCCATCCATAAGAAAGGTTTTCTCCTGCAAAAGAGGAAGTGTAGAAAGAATGAAGTTCAGACAAGAGGAAAAGGGAGTTAAAAACCCAACCTCCAATACACTAATAAACAAACTGCTCTATTGCAAGATTCAGATCAAAAGGTTTAAAAAGGCAAATTATGCTACTATTAGAGAATATCAAAATGTTACCATTTCCATCACAAATGGCATGTATGCAAAATACAATTGCACAATAATGCCTAGGTTGCAGATATAGCAACACTGAAGTCAGCCGACTAAAAGTAAATGATGTATCCTTTTAAATTTTCTGTCTAATCTCTTGGCATCCTTGCAAATGGTGCAAAAGCATAAGCTATTGAATATCACACCTTGTATAGAATATTAAGTGATTCCTTCAGGTAAGACTGCTGCAACACTAGCTAATTTTAAATCTGCTATGATTAACACAGTCAAATCTAGTTAGTATGCAAAAAAAAAAAAAGATAATCTTCTCTAACACAGAATGAGAGGTTATGATATAACAACATGAACAATCCCTGGTTGTCCAGTTTTCAGTACAAAGATAGTGCATAGATCCAAGTTTGTTTCAGTTTGCTGAACTGAGAATTAGCTTGCATTTCACTTCTGCTGAGCATCCTGGAAGGCTTTCAGTTCCTCCTGGTACCACTCTGGTGCTTCTGGCCCATTTTGCCCCATGGGATTGTGATCATATCCATAAGCCACTGTTAGTTCTTCATCTTTCTCCACAGCTCTGATGGTACGGATACATTTGATTGGCCCAAAACGAGGATGAACAAACCTAAACAATGAGGAATATGCAGGTTAATGTTTTGGATTTACCCAAAGAATCTTGTCTGCCAAGTTAGCGTTTAGCTTTTTAGTAAACTTGAAAAAGTGAGGTGTCAGCCTGCCAGCCCAGGGCTACTCTGACTTGGCTCAATGTGCTGAAGAGGGGCTGGCTAGGACACAAGACTGCTCCAGTGCAGGGCTAGCTGGTAGGTAACCCTGGCACTGAAGCACCCTGGTGCCCCAGCCAGCTGGTCAGTGTCTACATGTGTGCTGCTGCACACAAAAAAACTTGTATTTACATGTACTACCCTGCTGAAAAATGTATTTATTATATGTGCCCTAATAAGGCTACATGTATAAATGCTGAAACGTTTACTGTGCAGTTAATTAGCCAACCGCACAATACACATCTTGTGTAGATGTGCCCTATTCTAATGCCCAACTACTCTTAGTCCAAAAATTTCTCCTGATCTTTAGCCAGTCTAAATTTCCCCTGCTGCAGCTTGAGGCCATTGATCCTAGTCCTGCCCCCTACAGCCACAGAGAAAAGCCCATCTCCATTTTCTCTATAAATACCATTCAGGTGTTATTAAATCCCCTCTCAGCCTTTTTGCTCCAGGCTGAAAAATCCTCATTCTTTCAGTCTCTCTCATAAATCTTCCCTCCCACGCCCCTAATCATTTTGTTGCCCCATGCTGCACGGTTTCCAAACTGTCCATGTCTTTCTTGACATATGAGGCCCAAAACTGGACACAGTACTCCAAGTGATGCCTCACCAGTGCTGAATATAGAGGAAGAGTCACTTCCCTTGATTTGCAAGTGACATATTGAAGATGCTATCTGATGGGGCAGCAGGAAAAAAAGAAACCTGTTTAGGGCAGGTTATTTACTAAGGGTTTAATAAAGGCACATTTCTGCATATCTCCCCTAGGGACTTGCTCTAAATGAGGCAATTTTATTTACAAGGATATAGAATATCACTTCATTATATATATATTTTTATACTGTCATTTGAATCTATGTATAGATTTACACACACTTGTCAAATTGCTTTCTAGTGCTCTTCAGCAACTATAGATCTATAAAATGCTTTTTTCCTTTTTTCTGAGGAAGCTCAGTCTCAGTAAGCAGAGTGTAGATGTGAACCTGATTACATAACTCTTGATCTGTTCCACATGGTACTTTTCATCCACTCATCTCAGACTCTGCCACTGCAACATTCTACAATACAACAGCATCACCACTGCAGCATTTGGTTTTACTTACGGGTCATAAACGCAGTTAGGAGTGAAAGAGTGATTGGCTTTGTGACCCAGGGAGGCACAATACTTGGCAGGATGGTTGTAGGGCTCTGGCACATCTATGACTGTTTCATCATCCAGGGATATTGTGTTTCCATTGAGGGCCCAGTCTCTGCTGTCCACCTAATTTGAAAGGCAAAAAAATCCAGTGCATCCATGTTGGGGTCAGGTTTTTGTTTTTAAAAGTTCCAGCAAGAACATTCAGATAAATATATGTTAAGAAAAGTCTTACTCATAGTCGGTATTTAAAAACAACCCATTGTAATTTGGTTCTTAAAATTTTTCTGAGAATTTATTATCTTTTCCTTCAATTTCTTATTAAACTCTACAGTTGGGAAGGTGGTGGGTAGAAATTGTACTATAAAAATACTATTTCAAAAGGAGCAATGAAAATTTAGACTGACTTTTTTTCTCTCCCCTTTACCTCCTGGTGTGTAATTCGCACTCCATTGTAAAAGGACATAACCGTGCTAGCTTCCGCTGCTATTTTAGAAAACAGTCCTTCCCCAGCACTGGAAATGAGAGACACATCAACATACACCCTGAAAAACAAAAAAGAAAAAAAGAGGGAAAAAAGAAAGGTACATTTTTGTTACAGTCAATACAGTACTATTGCTACAGCTACTGGTGCAGAGTAGTCCCTACACCTCCAAAAAAAAATCCTATGCCTTCAAAAAATCCAGAGGCAACCTAGTAGCCTATATAGAGGAATTAAAGAAACAGAATAACTTTAAGAAATAGGACTCCAAGTCACCTAATCATAGTGCTCTGATAATGTCACTATGATGGTTAAAACATTCCAGGATGGTTAAAAAGTGCAAAGCACCTCACTCCTGCAACCTGTCCCCTTGGAGTTCAACAGGACTAACTAAGATATGTAAGAGTTTCCAGAAGTCAGGTGCTACAAGTATCTTACCAAACACATTTATATATCTATAAATACCAAGAGAGGAGGATTCCAATCAGGTCAACAGAGAGCAAAAGTTTTTAAAATGAATGGGATTAAGACAGCCAAGTCACAAGATGTTCTGTCTACTGTACACAAACAATACAAAAAAGTAAAGTGAATGCCTGATTTATATACTATCATACTCTGTGCAGTATAGAGAAATGTGGCACGTCAATACTAGAGGCTTAACATGAGAATGCTCCCCATTCCCTGAGACTTCCTATTTTATTCCTGGGACCAAACCTCTTTGAGTACGGGGAGCAGAATATCCCAACGCATGCCACCACACTTAGCATTGACATCAGCCACAGTTCACATCTGTTTTTAGAAAAGACAGACACTGTATTTGTGCCTGATCCTCCTCCAAAAGATTAAGCACTCTGAAACTGGCAGGATTGGTCCCTTAATGAAGAGTTGTGGATTTTACAGAAATTAACTTTTTGGTTATGCTTTTTAAAAGCAATTTTTTCAGATGTTTGACTACAGCATATTATATCCACATTCTATCTACTAGCAAGGCTAGA
>NW_017728913.1:2582744-2597413 GCF_001723895.1 Crocodylus porosus
TGTGTGGCGTGCTGGACTCAGCCAGGAACAGCAGCAGTGGCATTCAGGTTCTTTCTTGTGGCGCCTGCTCCTGGCCAGTGCAGGACACAGGGGGAGGTGGGCAGGAAGCACACGCTAGGACGAGCAACCTGTGCACCACTGCCACAGTCCCTGACCCAATGTGGCACTGCACACAGCCGCTACTCATAGGCCCTGCCTGGAGAGGGTAGGAATGATTCTAGGGGTCTCCTGATGACCAGGTCAGCCAGGGATAGTGGTAGTAGTAGGCAAGCCCCCGTTTTATGCACCTACTACCTGCCTTGCTCCCTGATGACGTGGGATCTCCAGCTATGCTTTGTCCCATGGTCAGAGGGGGAGTGTGCTGCACCCCCTTTCAGGAAATCCTAGATCCACCCATGTCCACTAAAGTACAACGGCATTGTTTAAACTCCAAGGAAACTACAATTAATTTTATGCTCCATATTATTTACTCATCTGATATATTTGTTGCTCTTCCCCTCCCCTAAAGGCTGAAGATGGCAGAAAATATTCAAGGGAAAAGCTCAAACTACATCATCTTGCAATTACCACTATCCTATGAGCCTGGATTTGCAGGTAGAGTTCCTAAATACATAGCATTTCAAACTTAAGTATGGAGAACGAACAGTCTACCTCTCTGACTCGTAAGGATCAGGAAGAAGTGCATTTGTAGAAATGCAAGTTGAAGTAGACTTATCAAAATTGTATACTGGACCTAAAAAGAGATCAAACATAGGAATTCAATTTAGGGACAATATTAAAACGTATGCATCTCTTATAATAGCAACATGAAATCAAGACATTCAGAGGCCAATTACATTTTAACAAGAAACTAAAAAGAAAACGAATCAAACAGAGACACACATATTGGAAGGATTTCACGTAGAACTGCAGTGACCAAAAAAGGAAGCCGGCAAACCAAAGCCACAAACAGTTCTCAACCTCTTACTCTTTGTTTGTGTTTCTCTTCCCATACAACTAAAATAGCATGCTAGAAACATACAAAACCGTATTTTTATGAGATAAGGTCTTTTTTTATTATAAAACCTAGAGTCAAGTATTTTTCCCCAGTGACCCAGGTTATTGGTGTCCAACTTAAAGTACACCCTAAGTGTCATTACTTTATCATGAGCCCAGTGATTGCTCTTTCAACAGTCTAATAATGGATATACAACATTACCAGGTCACATCTGAAAATCTTGACCTAGTTTAACAATTATTGTTCATCACAAGCACATACTCTTATTTCCAAATCAGAAGTTAAATAACTAAAGAGAAAAATATAAAAAATAATAATAAACTAGACTTCTTGCATTAGTGTTTCCCCTTCTGTCATTAAACCTTTTAATAGGATAGCTTTATGTACATTATATTCTTACATACTTGTCTAATCAACCATCTGAGGCATATTTTGGGGCAAAATTAAGATGCAGGTGGAAAAGAGAAGGGAAAAAGCTGGGTATAGGAAAGTTTGATATAAAGCTGTTGTCTATGGTAACCAAGTTCTAAAAATGGATCTGTTCTGTGAGTGAAGCCAGATTTATACAAAGTGTAGTTGTATCCTATTTACAAAGCACAAATTGTACCCTCTCAGAGGGTTCTTCTTAAGTTCAATTTTGCTTTGCTGTCACATCTACCAGATTCAAAAACAAAAGGTTACAGATGTGGAGAAAGTGGGCCAGAGCACATTTACATTCTTATCTACACATGGATAAAGCATATAATGGTATCTTTTGGACACGAGTAACACATCTAAACTATCCTAATGCTGCATTAGTGATCCTGATTTGTCCACAACTGGAAAAAAAAAAGCTGTAAGCAACTTAAAAAGCCACCAGTGCATGCCAAATTTGCCACAGCCATATCCCTTATGTAATCACGCTCATCAACTAAGAGCAGGTGCAAGATATTATCAGTCTAACATTTAGCATTTTACACCCACTTTGAACTAGTGTAAACGATTACACAACTTGCAGGATACTGGTGATTCAGATTCTTGCATGCTAAAAGACAAACAGTCCCTTCATTAATGCTGATAACTATGTCTCTTACTTCCTAGTAACATGTCCAACTCAATGGTACAACTGATGGTAATACACCTAGGATTGAATCATGACCACATCCACTCCTTGTTTTTGTGGTTCTATAACATGTCAAAGTTTTTTGTAAGTTGATTTGGCAGCGGTGGGAGTGGGGGTAGGAGTGTGCGCTGATCTTCAGCTGGCAGCAGCAGGGTGAATGTGTGCATGTGCGCGCGCGCACACGAACAGTTTCAGAGTCAATATAGCAAGTGTGTGGGAGGAAAGAGACTCCCAGAGCTTTCTTTAGTTTTCCTCTCCCACAGCACATCTTTATTTTTTACAGCAACAGAATACCGAACACACGCATTTCATGAATGTACTTCTGACCCAGCTCATAATTATCCCTGGAACAGAAAGGTTTAAACCAAGTGTTCCCTCTAGTTACTTATTCCTCCTCCTCAGTTATATTCCAGGAGGCTCAGAGGGGAAGTATTCAGAACAGATGAAAAACTTATTTGCACATGGAGACTGGGGTGAAGAAACAGGCTGACAGGCACAGGCCAAAGCACTCACTAAATCAGAATATGAGCTTGTGTTAGCTGAACTTACTGCCTGGTACCAGCTCAAAGTATGGCTTCCCCTCCTCTACAGATGTCAGGGTTGCCAATTTTGCTTCTAGCATTTCTCCATCTATGAACCTTCCGTAATATGCAGTCTTCCTATCAGGATATACATAGGCTATTTTTTCTCCAGTCATCTCCCCATCTTCATTTACTTCTCCTACCAGGCTGCCTCCATCCTGAGGGAGAGAGTACCAAATAAAAATAAATGTTTAAATATATTGTTACAAAATATTGATTAGATATGCATTGAGGAAATGGCTTACATAATTTAATGGGAATATAATAATATATTGTATATTCTTTACATAATAAAGAAAAGGTTGTGGGAAGAGACAGACAGAGGTAAGATTTAAAAAGAGCCAGAAGACAATGGAGGGATAGTATTCAAGACAAGGGAGAAAAAAAAGCAACCAACAAACCAAGAGGGTCCCTAAGTCTCAAATAACACACTTGGAACTACCACTTCCAGATGCATCAGTATGAATGTCAAGAAGCGGCAGAAGCATATTTTAACAAACCTTGTAGCAGCAGGACACTGGCCAACCACAGCCCACCCCCCACTTTACTTGTGGTTGTGTCAGGGTAGACTGTGTACTTTTACTAATAGGTTAGACCACTTATTTGTGTAGGATGGTTTGGATAGGGATGATCCTGCCTTATGCAAATGGTTGGACTAGATGACCTCTGGACGTCCCTTCCAGCCCAATTTTTCTATGGTTCATGGAAACAAAGAGAAGAGAAACTGACAAATCAAAAAAACTAGAGAGGGGAAAGGTTAGTTACTTTTTGCCACCAATGCTTCCAAAGTTTCCCAGGAAAAAGACCTCAGAATGCTTCACTCCCTCCATCTCTAGTTGCCAGCCTGCAACAAGTGAAGCCACCTTCCTTATACCCCCAATCATTTCAGCCTATGCCAGCTGCTGTAACTGCATCAGAGCAGCTCTCCTTATCAGTTTCCTTACCAAATACCAAACTTAAGGAAATGATGCCACCCAGATTTGCTCCTTCAGTCCTCACAATTACAGCTCATGTAGCCTACAAATGGGGGGGGGGGGGCATCAGGGAACTTGCTCAGCTTAACCCTTTCTAGCAGCAGGAGTGCCATGAAGAGAAACACTGGATTCCAGTTCACCTACGGCATATGTTGACCCAGCAAATAAGTGACTAAACAGACAATTGCAGAATCTGAATTCCTTCATCTACAAATGAGCAAAACTAATGTGAGTGTTACTATCAACTGTGCACAGGATCACAGGACGTGGACTGGAAAAATGAACTAAAAGAGAAAGGCTGCTTTGTGGCGTCAGGGTACAGTACCTCCCTGCTGATCCAAACGTGGAGCCTCAGTTTATGTTAGACCACCTGAGAGCTACATCATCATTTATCTTAATAAATTTTCATCCCTTATTTTAAAAAGCTTTGATTACCTTAGGAAAGTCATAGATAATTCTGCCACCAACTAATTTAAATAAAGAACAAGCTTATGAATGAGAGACGTGGAAGGGAAGGTCCACAAGTCAACTACAATGAAAGGTCTGCAATTTAGTCATTGTTCTTCGCATACAGAGCACATCAGCATAAGGTTTTTTTGATACTTGCTTGAAATTTACGTCAGTGGAACGACTCGGGTGAGATCAAGTTGTGTAAGGATTGCAGGGTTTGGATTTACACCAACATGCAAGCCTTAACAACTTTAATAGATTTCACAGATTTCATAGACATTAGGGCTGGAAGAGACCTCGGAAGATCATTGAGTCCAGCCCCCCTGCCCAAAGGGTAGGAAGTCAGCTGGGTTCATAGGATCCCGGCAAGATAAGCATCCAATCTGCTCATGAAGGTGTTCAGAGTAGGTGCTTGAACCACCTCCAATGGCAGACTGTTCCAGACCTTGAGAGCTCAGACAGTAGAGAAATTCTTCCTTATGTCCAGCCTGAAACGGTCTTGCAGTAGTTTACTTAATGCACTTACTTCAACCAAATGACAGGAAGGGCTATCATTATCATACGGATGTTTTAAAAGAAGAAAAGCACCTTCCACAGTGTGTGCAAAACAGCCAGTGGGACCCGGTTACGCAGGAATATAGTGCTTTAGACTAGGATTATAATTCTAACCCACCTGCATGCTGCCCTCAGATGGGGTTGCAAGATAACATAATACTGCTCAACTGCAATAATAAAAGATTATTTCTAAGTCTGTTACTCAATACAACAATAGTTTTAGATGGGCGGGACGGGGGAGGCAACCCGAGACATGCATGCCACAAGTGGCATGAGAAGCCTCTGTGTGTGGCATGCAGCAGATTGAGGAGGGGGCCTGCAGCACAGCAGACAATAGGACAGGAAGTAGAGCACCAAATTGGGCAGGAAGCAGAGAAAAGAGGAGCAGGTTGGGCAGTAGAAGGGGATCAGAGTGGCACATGGGGAAGGTGCAGGGCTAATTTGTGGCATGCTAGCCTAAAAGGTTGGCCCTAACAGTTTTAAGATATAGGCAACATTGCTAAACCATTCATGTTTTCTGTCCTTCTACATAAAGGACGAATAACTATGTTTAAACAGCTACTTTTGTAGCAAAGATAATCTCTCTAATCTGTCATGACAACCCATGACATGGATTGAATATTCCAGGTCTCTCTCAGTAGGAAGCTGAAACAAGAGTTCTGTGACCGTCAGAGCCAGATGATAACTGTACACACAACTCTACCACATCAACAGTACACTTTTTTTTAAACCTAGATCTGTTAAGAGCACTTGGTGGCATTCTACCAATGCCTCAACCTTGATCACATCAGGCCAAAGCCAGAGCATGCTCAGGCAAAGCTTCCATGGCCAAGATAAGGAGGGCTGAATAGGGGTATTCATGAACAGAACAGGACTACAACTAACTACCCAATACAGTGTGGCACATTTTAAAATGATACATTTAAAAAATATTCTTTAGATAAAGGCTTTGAAAGTAACATCCTAACAGAAAGAACACCTCCTCCCCACACTACTTGCTACTTTCTGGAACAAGATATTTGGTTCCCTCCCCCCTCCCCCCTTGGAATAAAGCATGTTCCTATATCTTATTGCTAGACTAAGCCTATGAAGCTAGTTTAAGCAAAATGCCCTGCAGCAGCAGCTCAAAAAATATTCTTTTCTAGGCCACAAGGCAGCACCAGGCTGCAGGAGATACAGGGGTACAGCCATAAAGCAGTTGAGATCTCCCAAAAGGTCTGGGGATTTGAGTGTGAATCTTGCTCCGTTCTTGTGCCAAAAGCTGTTGCAAGCAACCCACCTGTAAATGGGGACCCTGATTATTTGGTATGAGAAGCCAGAGGCAGCTGACTGTGATGCCACCTCATCACTCTACATTGGCCTGGTGAGTCACTGGGCTCAGGTGGGCCTTTGCCAGAGTTCCTGTGCACTTACTCTGCAGCAGGCATTGTGGATCTCTGAAATGGAAAATTCTTTGTCCCCATCATCTCTAAGCTGCCTACAAGCTTGGCTGAGCCAAGTTCCTTTGCACATAGCAATGACAGACATTAGACAGACACTAAATCCTGCCCTCCCCATGAACAACGCCACTAGGAGAATTCCACTACCAAGAAGACACCCACGAAGTTACACAGGAGACCAAGGTGACAAAGCACATAAGTCTTTTCACCTACAGACTACTACTGTGCTGAAAGCTGAAGAGGTGGCTTTCAGGTCTCCAGGATATTTATTTTCAATGGGAGGGGGAAAAGAATAAATGTTTTAGAAAAGTGTTCTATGCTCCAGTGAAGTAATAAGCAAGAGAGGAGGCTTACTGGGTAATATATCCAACACACTCCATATCGAATATTGTCTTTGTACTGCCCTTTGAAAATCAGTCGCCCATCGCTGTCATATTCCTGGGCTGGTCCGTTTAGTTCTCCATCCACATACGTGCCATGAAGAACTCCTCCATCCTCGTAAGTGTAGATTCCCTGGCCTTGCAGAGCGTCATCCACATAATACCCTTCCAGCGTGCTGATGAAAAAGAGAAAGAAAAAGTGCAGTGTTCTCTCTCTAAAGCAGAATTCCTGACACATGAACAAACACCATCAGTATACTCAGAGGAAACCTCACTCTCTTGTTATATTATGATCATAATGTATATGGTTTCAAAACCTTGGCACAGAGACATTAACAGGGTTAAAATAAATAAATGCATCTTCACTGACTTCAAGGTAAACGCCCCTCCTCCTCCCAGCACTTATGTAATATTTGTAATTCAATTTGATGACAAAAATGTTAAATCAAATCATTCACTTATATTTATATAGTGTTTGTGAGCCACACTACACCATGTTCCCTTTTATTATAGATTGTACAGAAAGTTACAGGAGTGAAGTGACTTGGCCAACACCAAAGAGGCACTTCTCTTCAGGGCAGGCTGCTTTCATGTTCAGCTTCTGCTTCGTAATCCTGCGTTACAATTTTTAGATCACCTCTCTTCAGTGTCATGCAACTGTGTGCCTTGCTGCCAGCCTAAAGTTTGTCTATATTCAATAATTTAACACTATTCTACACCAGATTCTCCAGAAACTGTCACTCTCTTTTTAGAGATTTCTACTAAAACAGAATGCATTCTTCACAAAGGGCTACTGACACTTAGCTAATGAATGCTGTTTTCACTTCACTTGGTCTTGCAAATCTTTAAGAGTAGCTGTTACAATATACCATAATTTACTTTTTTTCTTAGAAAAAAAAAAGAGACATGAGAAAAAAAATAAGTATTTTTTAAAAATTGAATATATTCCTCTTTGTAGTGTCACTTTTTTCAGACTAGAACTGATTTATTAGAGGCTGAACTGCTCAGGTTTGCCTCAAGATATTTAATATATTAGCTGATAACTGCTTAAATGTCCAATTATGCTCTCATTCTATCTTAAGATGAATTATGCAGAAATCTCCAGTAAAAGCCTAGACGGTCTATCTGGGAATAAGAATACATCTGTTTCACAAGGCTCCAGAGACTTACTCAATTGTTGTTGATGTGGCTTTCATCAAAAGTAACTCTTGAGATCTGAAAGTTTCCTTATTTCTAGATATACTTTTGTCATTTTGCTTGATTTTCTTTGCTTGAAATACTTCTCCTGACACAGTATGCTACTAATATGCCTATAAATAAGGCATTTCCTATTACATTACTTGGACTTGGGAATCATCTGCACTTGGAAATGGGCCTGTACACTGCTTAAGGAACGTGCTCATTAGTACTGTCCACAGGTTTCTCTCTCCTTGGCCTTCTGTTAACCAATGCTTAAAATAGTTTGGCTGCTAGAATAGACTAAGTCAAACTTTTCTATGCCTTAAAGCAGATGCAGACAAGGCACCAGTTATTAACAACCATGAGCCATTTTCCTATTGTGCATAGTGCCAGTTTTCTTCTCCTTGTTGGCTTACCATAAAAGATTATAGATACTGTTTTTCATTGGAAATGAGGACTTGCAGAAAGCCTACATTTTAAGAATGCACATTCAAGCAAGAGGCCATATTCACTTTGTATCTGCACACAGCCTGCAATAAAAAAAGCCCAATGCCAGAGAAATTACAGCTTTGTCACTTAAAAAAAAAAAAAGAGACCTTTTCTCTCTCATTCCCCTTACTTTCTTTACTATCATTTCTTGAATATAACCTGCACCTTTTCCCCAAAAACCAGATGGAGAAAGCTGGGCTGTGCATTGTATGCAAGGAAAAGCTGCATGGGTGTGGAAGCAAGGTGGCAAGAAAGGGGTGAAGTGGTGCCAGAATGAACTGCTAGGGATCTAGAAACTACAGCAATTAATGTTGTCACTGCTCCCTCCCTCTGGAACCATGTGCTGGCACTAGGGTCATGTGCTGGATCGGGCCCCACCGGCATGGCTCCCACCCCAGTGCAGCTGGATTAGCCCCTGTCAAAGCCAGTGCACAGCCCCCATCCCTGGCACATGGTTCCCACCACCCAAGCCCCTAGCTGTGGCACACATCCCCCTAAGCCCAGAGGCTCCAGACCTCAAGTAATACTCGTACTCTAAAGCAAAGATCTTTTCTCCTTCTAGGAGCCCTCCCAAAATAGGATGTGTGTTATATTCAGAGACATATTATATGTGAGGAAAAAAGGCAAGTCTTGGGATTTAAGTAGTTATCTTTGGCTCTTCTAAAAACCACACTGCTTAGCCCTTCAGCCCCCCAATATGTTCAAGTTTTTCCATAAAGAATAAGACTGGAAAGGACCTAGTGAATCCCCTCTGCTTTGATGTCAGAGATGGTTTACCTGTATTTGTCCAATGTGTTCATCTACTCTAACTTGTTCTTTTATATAAATAAGGAATGGATTAGATTAATACATGTCTACCTACACTTAATATGGGTGTGTGTGCATGCACGCACGCACACATGAGGTGTGTATAAAGTCTAATGAAAGATTCCACATCTTCCTTATAGTTAACACTTTGTCTCCTCCTCTCCACCTTTAACCTAAATTATTTTCATGCAAAATTAAGCTGATTACTTCTTGCCCTCCCTCAGTGGATACAGAAAACAAATGACAGCTCCCCTCTTTATAAGTCTTTCAGTATGCAAGAAGTTGGTATCCTGGCCCTTTTGTTCTAGAGAACGTACAAGTCCATTTCCTTCCACCTGTCTTTAGTAGTCATGATTTCTAAATCTGGTATTCTTCTCACTCTCTTCTGGACTTTCTACATCTGTGTAGTACCCAGAACTGGACAAAGGACTCCAGTGAAGGTCTTACCATCATTGAGTTATTTGACTTATTCAGCTTATGACCTAATATTAACCCTAGATATTTTTCTGCTAAACTGCAAAGGCTATTATTTCCTTTATTCTCTTTCTATATTTGCACATTTAATTTCTGCTTTCTAAGGGCAGTACTTAATATTTGTCTTCACTGAATTTACCTTTCTGGATTTCAGGCTTCTTCAATTTAAATCAAAATTATTTCTGAATTTATAATCCTGTCCTTCAAAGTGCGTGCTACTCCCCTCAATGTGATGTCATCCAAAAATTTTCTACATAGAGCTATTTCATCCTCCAAATCATTAATATACTGAGACCTCTGCAAAAATCCACTGAGATGCCCTCCCAAATCTGACAGAGGAGCAGAGATAACTGCTCTGAGTGCAGTTTTACAGGAAAGTCTCAGGAAATTTGCCTTGTTGCACTTATCTAGACCATATTCCTCGAGTTTGCTTCTGACATTCAAATGCCTTAAAAAACAAAACAAAACAAACAAAAAAATCAAAATAAAAAAACCCACACCTATGGCTTTACTCTCATTTATTAGCTTAGATATTTTGGCAAAGAATGAAAAAGATGGATTTGTCAAAAACAAAGTTGTGTTGAACCAAAGTAGTTTTGTTTGATAAGTTTTTTTCCTGCATCTTTCCAGCTTTTTGAAGTTAAGCTGAATGGGCACAGTTCCAGAAGTCCTCCTTTTAGCAAGGTAATTCCTCTGACTTTCCCATTACTGGTAGCTCCGATTAAAAAAAACAAAACAAAACAAACAAAACAAAAAAACTAACACTGTTCTCGACACAAGCCAGACTGCCAGTTAGAAAACAACTGTTCTAGCTTTATGGAGAAGAGCAGCTGTAGTGCAATGCTGGCCAAAGCTTTTCAGTTCACAATAATTATGCTGAGCATTTTGTAAAGTGCACTCAAACAAGTGTTAGCATTAGCAAAATTACAACATGGAGGGTATCAGAGTTAACATTTCGTTCTTTCTAAAATCATGTGGCCATTTTTGTGGAGGTCTTCTCTCTCCTTTTAAAAATGACCCCTACAAAAACTGATAATTTCAATCCAATCTTTCTTACTTCTCTAAATTTAAAAAGATATTGCATTACTAAGGAGAAGACAGCAAAGAATGTTATAAAGAGGGGAAAAGTTTTCTTCATCTAAATACTCAATGTCTGAACTGGACCATTGTATACCTCCTCCACTAAAAATGAAAGACAATTATAGTCCCTGTGAACCCTGTCCCTTGTCTGGAATTCCCTATAACTCCTTCCTGAACATTAGACCTACAGCAGTTCACTTGTCAACTTTCACTGGCAGGCATGCAAGGGAAATGAACCAGGAAGGAAATGCATCTGAGCTAGGCTGAAATCAGTTAGCTTGTTGTACTAAAGCACCATAGGGCGAGACGTTTTGGGAGCTTTAAGATACTGACTTAAAGAGATGAGCTCTGATAAGTGCAGTGAACAGTTTTGAGCAAAGAAGTTTTTAGGAGTCAGAGAACAGGAAAAGCCGTGTAGGGGTGAAATTATGCTAAATAGGTTACAACATTTAAACCAGGAACTTTTTGGGGGCAGCATTTTCCTGTTCGATGAACTAAGTAAGGATGGCCAACTGTAATATCAGCAACTAAAGTGACATTTTCCTGCTCAAGGTACTTTAATTAAAGTTCATATCTTTGTTTATTTAGGCTTTTGCTACCTCCTGAAGTTACAAAATAGCCCATTATTTGGTTTAAAGGTGCAGAGTTGACAATCCGCAAGAAAATATAAAAAAGGCACAGCATAGTGTGGCAATCTTTCTTCTAGTACAGCAATGTCTTCACCCTGGTCTGCAAAATGGAGCAGTTTCTAGAAGAAACACAGCAAGTTAATTCCCATCTCTCTATATGCTTTAATGTCTCTGCTGAGACTGCCAACAAGTGTGGAAGGAATTGTATGTACATGGCTCCACTGAATCTTCATCTGTCAAATAAAAACCCATTTTACAGAGGTTAGCTTTTGATTACTAACAAGTTTGAGAGCTCTCTCAATAGGATTCTCTATGATTTGATATAGCCAACTAACTGCTAGCAACAGGTGGAAAGGTTCTTCTGGAAGCATGGAGATCCAAGCAATCAATCTCATCAGGGTTTAATAATATTTCTAAGTTCCCCTATGCGCACCAAATGTAAAGCCAAAGGAGCGTGGTCTTCCCCATTCAGCTCCAGCGCCGCTGCTGCTGCTCAGAACTTTGCCAACCAGAAGGAGAGTGGAGTTAACAAGACTGTCAGTTTGACTGTTGCTATTCATAGGACTTCAGGCAGCTGCAAAACAATCCAGAATCGTGTCATTTATGCATCTGCTGTGCCTTCTGAAGTAATCTGAGCACCAGCAGAGAGAAGTACTGGAGCTATTATGAGGAAAGAGAAATAAATAAATTGATGTTAGGAGGGTCAGGAATGGAAACCTGCAGGTGAGGAAGCTGGCAGCATAGAATTACCTAATTTTTCAATGCCTAACTCCCACAGATGTATTTCTGAAAGAATCAGGCCATAAGTGACTTGCACAAGATGGAAGCTGGGAACAAATGCCATATTTAACTCAGTCTTGCACTTTCACCACTTAAGTTTTAGGAGTCATTTAAAATGTTACACTTTTCTGTGGAGGGATCATGCCTTTCTATACCTTTGTATGGACACAATAAAACAGAACCACGATTCCACTTGGCACTTCTATAAACCACAAATCCATAGAACCAAATCTGGAAATTAGTTAAAAACTGTTGACAATAACTTTAGAAGAATGTTTTATGATTTTAATTCCATGTTTAAAACCCTTAATTACATAATAAGCTTTAACTACTATGTAGATGACTCGACTCCCATATCAAGCAGCAGTCTCTGGGGTCACTTATTTTTACAGGCACAGGAAGTGACACTGGCTGTTATGTGAGCCAAAATGCAAAGAAAAACTTAAGTGTGCATAAGAAAGCAGCTGCAAGAACTGTGGAATGTATACACAAAATAAATCAGTTGGTGTAAACTAAAGGGGAGAGAGGAAAGACAAAGATGAATATCTACCTTCCATCAAAAAAGAAGAACTTGCCGCGGCCATTCTTTTCGCCATGTATGAAGTTTCCCTCAAACCTGTCTGTGGATGAATAGGTGACTGTACAGAACCCGTGTGGCAAGCCATCATCATCCAGGACGCCTTAAATAAAACCCAAATAAATAGGAAAGTAATGCATAATATCAGAACAAGTCCACAAACACTTACCACATATGCCTTATACAATTCTGCTAAAGCTATTGTTGTAAGAAAAATGCTAGTCAAAGCATTTTATTAAGAAAAATAGACTGGAGATATTTAGGAGACTGCAACTAGTGACTCCACAGTCTCTCTCCATTACAACTTGGGGAAGAGAACAGCAACAAGATAGATAAAAGCAACTAATGAGAGAGATTTTTGAGGAAAAATAGGGTCAATGCACTTAACAACAACAACAACAACTTTAGAAAAGGGTCCTCAAGTAGATTGCTTCCATGACATTAGAATGGGTTCTTATTTTAATCCCTTAAGAAATAGGAAATTTAAACAAACAAATGAGATGGATAATATCCCCTAACAGCCTAAAGACTCATCCTACTAACCAGGGTGAAAACTCCTAGTTACACTTCAAAACTGATCCCTACAATTTAAAAAGCCATGCAATGTTTATGCGGTACTATACTTTTGTAACTCATCAACGTTCCTTCTAGTAGTAACCTACCATCCTACCCATTTTATCCACTTCACGCCAGTTTTTCCTCTTCTTGTCATAACTGGAATCAGTTATAGTAGTCTTGTTTTAGCTTGTTGTATTCTCTCTCCTCCCTTCACCCTTTGAAAAGCGATCCTTTCCTTACCCTGTGAGCTCTCACTTGCTTTCCTAGCATTTCCATCAATTTCTTTCGCCTCTTACTTTAACAGGACATTTTGGGTGCCTATACACGAGTGCTGAAACTACTCCAATGGCTGGAACTAATTGAGTCTGCTGGAGTGTGGCAACTGCCAGGCTCCAGCAGCCTTCTGCATCTTGTACATCAGCATCCCCATTCTTAAAAATGGTGGTGGGGGTCCTTGAACTAAAGCTCGGTTGATATTAGCCATTTTTAAGTGTGGGGACACTGATACAGGAGACAAGGTGGCAGTTCAATTAGAGCAGCTCTTGAAGCCACTATAATAAGAGTGCCACCCCCTCCCCCGCACACACACACACCCCTGGAGCACATGCAAAAGTACCTTTTGAGAAACCCAAGGGCAGCAGAAGAAAGAGACCAGAGATATAGGTCTGTAAATTAAGACAGCTCTGAACTGACAAATACTTGCTTGCATTTTGGAAGGTGTGCCATCGTTTAGATACATACATCTAATATTTTACGTGGGTCCCCATGTTTAAAAGGCAACATGCCAGTGGAAAGAAAAAATCCTACTTTTTACTACACATGTTGAGAATCGGGAAGTTTAGGGCCAGTCACAGACTACAGTCAGCAGTTTGGCCCCATTCTTTGCACATACCAAGCGTAAATGTCAAATCAGAATGAACATCTCACCCCACCCTCCTCCGTTTCATTAGCTGCCTATTTTTGCCCATAAAATCTCTTGGTTGCTAGGAGTGTAGGGAGCTGCTAAGCTAGAACTCTCCAGCTTCAGCTTTGGGGGTCCTCTCCAGGTAAAAAAGCTTCTACACCCATGTCTCCTTTGCTTAAGACTTTCACAAGCAACAGCATGGGACTGACTGGGTTCTTTGTTTTTTGCAGCTTCTCAACAGCAACTGTGTAAGCTGACCGTATTTTGGGAAAACCAAGGGCAGCAGAAGAGAGAGACCAGAGGTATATGTCTGTCAATTAAGACAGCTCTGCATTGGCTAATACTTGTTAGTATTTTGGAAGATGATCCTCACAGCTGTGCTGTCTTTTAGATCCAACTTAGGTATCTCTTCCATTCCTAGAAAAGGTCTTATAGAAAAAGATACAGAAAGAAACAGCATCAAGAAAAGGGGAAGGAGAATGTAAGCTTCCCTGAGTTATGAGGAAGCAGTATTCCCCTGTCTGATTGGTTAGGGCTCTGTGTCCTCATTTCCCCCCATTCTTTACTCTTTCCTACAGAGGAATTCCCCAATCTGTAGCTTTTCTTCAAAGAAAGACACTAATTTTATATATTTATATTTAATATACACACACATACTCTTTCCTACAGCTAAATTCCCCAAGTTAGAGTGTATGTATACACACACACACACAC
>NW_017728913.1:2597525-2606439 GCF_001723895.1 Crocodylus porosus
ATGAATGCAAATACACATTCCTACCTCAGGATGGGCACAACATGATCTAATACAGTGATTCTAAATGAGGGTGCTACAAGATCCTTTTAAGACAGAGGTCAGCAACCCCCAGCACACGTGCCAAACATGGCACACAAGGCCATTTTGCTTGGCCCACCACCGCCAGCCCGGGCTCTAAGCAGCTGCTGCCAGCCATGGAGCCCAGGCTGCTCCTAGCAGGCTGCTGGGAGGCTGCAAGCAGACCAGGCTTTGTGGGCTGGCTGCAGCCGGGAGGCTGCAAACAGCTGCTTCAGGCTCTGGCATGTTGGCACTTCAGCACCTTCCGAGGTAGATATTATGGGTTTTTTGGCACTCCGTCTAAAAAATGTTGCCTACCCCTGTTTTAAAAGATGCCACAGGGTGCCATGCAACATTAGTACAGGCAGCCCTCAACTTAAAACGTTTCAAGTTACAACATTTTACACTTGCAACGTTTATAAATTGACACCATTTCAACTTTACAATGCCAGTTTCGACTTACAGCGCTTGATCCAATGCAACGCCATGCCAGCGGACAAGTTTGCTGCATTGCTCATCTGCCTGGAGAACATCTGTCCAAACTTCCTTGGATACTTTCTTTAAGCAAGCAGATAAGACTTCAGAAAAACCTGCAGCCAGGACTCATGAGAAGACTCCAGCCAAGAGCCCTTCAAGAAGTCCAGCAAAGTCACCTCAAAGAAGTCCTTTCAAATCAATACAATTGCTATTTACAATATAAATATATTAACATAGCTATACTACTCTGGGGTATTTTTGGTAGGGTATCGGGCCTTGGTTTAGGAACCAATCCCCCATTTATAACATTGTTTCTTATGAGAAAATTGGTTCCAAGTTACAATGTTTCAATTGTGTCAAATAAGTTTGAGGACTGCCTGTACTGCTGTACTGTTAGGTGTACAACACATGCACATGATTCACAAGATAAACCCAGAGATTTCAAACAGCAAGTCATATAGTGTCAAAAATATTCTAACCTGTTATGAACTTGCCGAGTTCTTTGTAACCAAAAAATGAGTGATTCTTCTAAGACAGAAAAATAATGAAGTGAAAGCTAAATATACATGTATATTTGGCTACCAGTGCCTCAATCACTATAATAAAATAAATTCTAAATAACTTTACATTTTATTATTTGATTCTGGGTTTATCATGGAAAAATCAGAGCTCCCCAACCCCTTAGCTCACAGAATGCAGGTCCGGGTGTCTCACTCCAAAGCCACAGCCTCCCACCCTGCTGGTGCCTCTCACTCCCCCGGCCCCACCTCACAGCCCCCAGCCATGCTGGTGCCCCTCACTCCACCCCCCATCCCCCCCAAGCTTGATGGGGCCCCTCACTCTCCCCGCCTCAGCTGCCAGGATTATGGGGCCAGGGAACCAAGTCCACAGCCCCCTGTCCCCCACAGCAGCGCCTGAGTCCCAGCTGCTGCCCATGGGAGGTGGCAGCTGCTGCAGCAGAGTGGAGCACAGAGCTCAGCTGCCCCTTCCCTGCAAGCAGCATAGCCAGAGCAGAGCCCATGGGGGGGTCAGGTGTGGGCTGGCTGCTGCAGGCTCAGGGGGCAGGGATGGCTTTCCACTGTTGTGCACTCCCAGGGCAGCAGAGGGACCCATACCCCACAACCTGTGCATGGGATGGGGGCAGGTGCAGGTTGCCTGATGTAGGCTTGGGCTCCCCACCCTGCTTCTCTCCCTCCAGGGTCTCCGCAGCCCAAAGGATGGGATCCAACAGGGCAGAACAGGGCTGAGTGAGGAAGCTCCTTGCCACTGTGAGGTCTGCACTGCCCTGGCAATGTGCCCCCTGCCTCTCCCACAACAGCAAGGGGCGCAACCCCACACCACTGTCCCTGTTGCTGCTGGGCAGGCAGAGGATGTTTTGCCAGGGCAATTCGGGGCTCACAGTGGCAAGGAGCTTCCCTGCCCACCTCCACTCTGCCCTGCCATGCATATGGCACCTCCCCCCGACTACTCTCTTCCCACTTGCCCCAGCCCCTTAACAGGCCGAAACTCTGCCAGCCTGCTGAGCTCTTTGCAGAAGTGCAAAATCCATGTTTCTCCATTAAAATGAGAAATCCACATTTTTCTCAGGTAAAAAGGGAAATCCAGTTTTTTTTCCATTTTTCCATGGGAAACAGAAAACCTGGATCCCTGCTGATGAACCATACTCAACTGAAACAAGCTGCCAACCTGCCATTTTGGGAAAGCATCAACACTACTTACAGTCTTCAAACATGATTTCCTTGCATTTCAGGGTCATCCCTGCTGCTGAACAGGAACTGAAGTCTGATTCTGAGAGTTTTTCTGGGAGCCTGGCCCAGAGCCTGCCAAAACTAAGCTATCAAACAGATCAACAGTCCCACCAGCTCTAGATACAGCTCTTCACTGATCAGAATTTGCTAGTTACACTACATACAGAGCTGAAGCATATATACAGGTCAGAAACAAACTGTGAAGTCATCAGGAGCTAAGGGGGCTGCAAACAAGAGGCATTTCAGTATCAATATCCATGGTGCCTTGCACCCAGGGAGAGGAAAGAAACAGCATAACCATAAAGCTGTGGAATGATCCTAGTTGCTATAGGCACTGTATTAATACAAGTCATTCTTCAACTTGTCTTCTCAAGAGTTCAGTCAGTGACACAATCACACTGTAAATAGGTACCTATGTTGCCAACATCAGACTTAAAAAAGGAGAGAAAAATCCATGCTACTTGCAACTTTATAATACTGTTCGCACTTTCAGCTTGTACAGCAAAAATCATAAATGTTAGCTCTACTTCAGAATATCAATCTGGATTTCAAGCATGGCAGAAGAATGCCTGCCCATTATAAACCTAATTGTTTTCCTTGTTCTTTCAAGTATATTAGGGCACTTTCTCTTCCAGTCTGTGCTGGCACCTGCAGCAGTGTAGCGATGAAAGTTTCACTTCCTCTACTCATGGGCTAGCACAGAACCTGGTGTAGGCTTGTGTCTGTCCCCTGCAGTGATCCATTAAGTTGCATCCCTGCTGCCAAGGCCTCCATAGGGTTTTACAGAGAGAATATCTACTTTTTCCTGAGCTATACTCCACCTCATCTCTTTGTGGCTGTCTGTACCCCACTGCCACTTCATTCCCAGAACATCCTGGACCACCACAAGCCAAGATCTACTATGGAGATACTACAGAACCTGCCTGAGGTCTGGTACACAAGTCTCTTGTAGGGGGAGTACCGATGAAGGGGAACTAACATCTATCATTTCTTTTAGTACAAGAACAATTCACACCACAGGTAACTGGTCACTAACAGGAAATCAGGCCTATGGAGGAACACACTCCTTTCAGTCTCCAGATTCTCTTTTATTGTAAAAACAAATGATAATTTTGACTCAAACTCAAGAGGACAGTGCCTCTTCAATATACTAACAGTGGCTTATTTTGTCCACAAGAGGATCAGTTGGGACAAAGACAGAGAGACAACCATAGAAAGTTTGAGAAAGCAGAGGTTAAACTAAGCAGTTTGGGCAATATTCATTATTCAAGTGAAGGAGTGACAAAAAGTAGAGACAGAACAGGAATGTCTAAGCAGGGAGTTATACTGATGTAACACAAACACCAGTTTAAATTCACATGGGTGTGTAGACTAGTGTAAATGAAGCCCTAAGAAAGCACAGCTATATACTGATGGGAAAGGAACTCATATAGAAGACTGCTGCATGTAAAATATTTACGTTTGTGGCAGAAAGTCAAACTGAGTATGTTGTACTGCAACAAAACTAATCACAATGCCTCCTATGTTTGCAACTTTGTTATTTGTGACTTTAACCCATTGCAGCTTATCACTAGGATGCAGAATATCCCCATCTAGTGGGCTCTTAACAGAAATAAGGACCATGAACTTGGTACCTAACCTCAGTCAATTCTTCTCTCACAATAGTTTCAAGTATAAGTGAAAGGAAAAGATAATCAGGTTGGATCTGCCTTGAGTTCAGGTAGTTTGATTTTTAAGTTTAGTTACACAGGTGTAACTTCTCTCATGGTGACCATGAGGCCTTCGGGTCCAAGCCAACTCCTCTGTCAACTGCAAAGTTATTATCAATATCAGTGGGAAAGAACAAAGCACTTCATTTTCTTCTTCAGTTTGCCAGTCACTTGTATTAGAAATATGTTCTTGCTTTCCTTGCTTTTTGGTTGTTCATCCTTCCTTGGCTGTTCAAGGTTTGCTCCATCTTTTCTTAAAATTAGGTTGTAAGCTTTTCAGGAAAGGACCCATCCCCTCATGGGTTTGTTCACTTAGGACAGACCCTCTCCTTCCCTTAAGGCCTTTACATAGGACTAGAAGTACAGATAAATAAGTGACAAATAGAGAAACTAAGAGTCACATAAGGTCAGCCTCGTGGCAGCAAACTGTACTGTCAGGCAGCCAACTTGGATTTGATCTTAGTCATAGTTCTAGGCCTGGAGTAAGTTCAAAAAAGGGAAAAGGGCCTTTAGTCATTATATTTACCCTAAAAAAACTCACATATCCTTTCTGTGCAAGATCACACTACATTATGAAGTGCTGCAATAGATCAGTGGTTTTCAACCTTTTTTGGACCAGGACCCATTAGTAAATATCAATGGCCAGACCTGACCCAGTAAATAGTTTAAGCAGAAAACACACAAGTATTTTGGCCCCAAAAGACTTCTTACACTGTAAGTGAAAGCAGCTCAACAGTCCTATTTTTGAAGACAGAAATCAACATCAACAGGAAAACATTAACAGCAATATCAACATCTGATCCTCCATTACCCAACTGCACATTGCCTGTGCCCCTCACTCCTGACTCGCAGCATGCTGGGCCTGCCAGTGTCCCTTGTCCCTGACCCACAGCTCCCTGGCCCTGCCAGTGTCCCTTACTCCCAAGCCAACCCTTACTCCCCAGCCCTGCTGGTGCCCCTACTGTCCCACAGCTCCCTGTCTTTGCTGGTGCCCCTCCCCTGCCAGAGGGGGCCTCCAGCTGCCCCAATCCAGAACAGGCCAGAGTATGGCGGCTGAGGCAGCTCTGGCTCATGCAGGCAATGAGCAAGACTAGCTTGGTGGAGCAAGTCTAGCCCCAGTGCAGCCTGTGAGGATGAGGAGGGGAGGCCTGTGACAGCCCCAACACTGAACTGGGGCTCCTGCTGCCATGCCAGGCAGCCTGGCCACAGCCCATTCCTGGGCAGCATCTGCCAGCCTCCTCACCCCTGCAAGCATGGGCACCAGCCCCAGTACCACTGACCTGGCCACACACCACCCATGCACCCCTGAAGGGCCCCACCACCCCCTTGCTCTGCTGAAGGGGGCAGGCACCTCCACCCACCCCTCCTGCCCTGCCACAGCCTCAGCACCTAGACACCTTCCTTCAGTGCCAGCAGGCACCTGTCCCCCACATTCCCCTCCATACACCCGTCACACACACCCCAGCCCCCAAGCCCTGCTCCCCATAGACTTACCTGCATCCAGCTGCTGGGTCTGCTCCCACCACTCTGCCTGGCTGCATGCCTGCCATGTGCATGTGCGCACGCAGGCACAAATGGTGCCTCCTGCCTCCAACTGCCCCAAGCAACTACTTGCAGGCTGGAAGGTTGCCAGCCTGCAAGGGGAAACCTGTGCTTTCCCAAGTTTTTATGTGACTGTTTGCTACCCTTTCAAATATTCTTGACCCACAGGTTGAGAAACACTGCAATAGATGTATCTGTGCCCTCACCCTTGCCACTAGAAGAAAATGAAAAAAAAAATCCTCCTTAGAAAGATACAGCACCAAGTTCATACACATGTGCATGTATAAGCACACAGCAGCTTGCATTTAAAGAATTTTCTCCCCCTGGCAATGTAAAGGTTTTCCTCTACTGTAGCATCTAATCACATATTACCTACATAAGAAAAGTGGATTCCAGTAGCAATTGCACTGTGCACACCCACAGCCACACCACAAGACATAAATAGCCTACCACTAACAGACAAAAGTGTTACTTGGAATCTCTCTGTGGCAGAGTACTAAAGTGCTCTTAAACCCCAACATCTGAGAACCTGCTCTGGCCAATGAGAGCTATGCTCAGAGGTAAATACCACAGGAGTAGAGTCCTTGTTTCTAGTGTAAAGCAAATCCTGACTATGTTCCTAAGTGCTCTGAGAGGAAGCTGGAAGTTTGCTGATAGTGATGCTATTTGTGCCACCATATTCAAGGCTATGCCAGAATTCCCATTAGTAGCTCCTCCTTTTAGAGACCAGTCTCTCACTCTTGAAATGTGTCCATCAGAGTTTTGGTGAGGTAGTGGGGCCCAGAGATAGATACTGGATTTAGAGTCTAGGGACCTGTTTTCTAATCCAGCGGTGCCATTGACCTACTGTGTGATTTTGGGCAAGTCACTTGTATATTTTTCCCCCTTCTACCTTTTGTTTTACACCCTGAAAGAGGGAAATGAGACTGGGGCAGGGACTGTCTCTCAGGATATGTATGCCTTAGCTGTACCTCCATGTGCTACAGCTGAACAATAAGGACATCTAGTTTTGTTATGCCTCTTCCTTAGGATGGACTTTTCTTTTTCTTTTTAAGGACAGCTGCATAGACAGGAAAGCAAGAGGAACAGTAATATTTTACATTTGCAATATGCCTTTTCAAATCTGCAGGATCTCAGACCTTCCATTGTTACAAAGGTGGTATTCTACTGCTGACAGATATGCCCCCCCACACACACTTACAGATGACTGCTACCAACTGATGTGCACCACACTGCAAGTGATAATTGAAAAGTGGAAATGCACACAGAGGTGAGCAAGCCTGGGTGTTTACACTCTCATCCAAGATACAACAGACCGATTTTCTGCTGCTCTAAACCGTATGCAGATGTTTACATTGGCACAATGCATGTGCAAACCCACGTGCATACTACAGATGAGAAAGTTAGTATGTCACGCTCTGTTTGCACTAGGTTAAGGGAGCAAGTGAGGTTTGGAGTAAGAGCATCAGACTCAGGTGACTCTAGTTAGACAGAGCAGATGTCACTACCACCTACTGCTACTGTGCATCAGGCCTCACGCATGGATTACAACCAATTGTGGTGTGACAAGAGTCAAGTCTACCCCTTAGTTTTACAATTGTGTTGGATGGGAACTCTCCCGAAATCAATGCAGATGGACTACTTGTAACCATGTGTAATAAACAGAATAATATACAGCCCTTAGTGTGGATCAGGCCCTGTCTGGCAAGCCTCCAAGATGTTAGAGCACTTCTCAACCTTTTCAGACTTGAGGGATGCCTTGAGTCTGTCAAGGGGTGGCTCATTAGACTTGAGGCAGCCTTCAATAGATTCAAAGGACCCCTTGAAAAGAGTGAAAACCAAGAGCTGGCACTTTTTGATGACAGAAAACAGAGCTGTTCTTCTGTTGCAAAGCCCACAGCAGGGCAGAATGAGTTTGACATTATGGACACAGTGCTCAGCAGTGGGCAAAGAGGTAAACAAAATGTTAGGGATAATTAAGGAAATTGTAAACCAAACAGAAAGTATCATCATGCCCCTTTATAAATCCGTGGTGCATCCACACCTTGAGTACTGTACCCAGCTCTGGTCCCTACACCTTAAAAAGGGATAGAGAAGAACTAGAGAAGGGGCAGAAGGGCAACAAGGATGATCAGTGGTAGGAAAGGGCTGCCCTGTGAGGAGAGAATGAAGAAGCTAGACCTGTTAGTTTAGAAAAAGAGATGCTTGAGGGGCAGGGTGTGATAAGGGTTTACACAATACTAAACAGTGAAGAGAAAGCAGATGGGGAGTTATGATTTACCCTCTCACACAAATCAAGAACCAGGGGTTGCCAAATGAAACTAGCAGGTAGCAAGTTTAAAGCTAACTAAAGGAGCTTCTTTTCACAGTTTTACACCAGGTGTCATTAAAGGCTGGAACCTGGTTGCCACCAGTTGTGGTAGAAGCAAGAGTTTAACCAGCTGCCCAGAGCGACTGCACAAAGTCTTGGAGCAAAGGGGCATCAGTAGCTCTGGAGCAGGGGAATGCAGGGCACAGCCTCAACTCCAGACTTCCCAGACCATAAATCAGTGCTTCCCAACCAGGGTGCCGCAGCGCAAGAGCGTGCAGTCAGAAATGAACAGGTGTGCCGTGGAATTTTGCCATGGCAATGAGCTACAATAGATAGGTACGAGGAAGGGAAATGCCTTAACCGGTGTGCTGAGGAAAAAGGTTGTTAATGTAGGTGTACCTGGGGCTGGAAAAAGGTTGGGAAACACTGCCTGAAATACTGGAGGCTGCAAGTGGGAGAGGAAGGGGAGGGGGGAGCCCTGGTCAGACCCAGGTCTCTCTGCCCCGCAGCATCCAGCCTACAGCAGCTCTTCTGACTCCTGTTTGAAATCGTGGGGGCGATCCTGCAACTGCTGGGGGCAACCCAACAGTGCGAGGTGACCCGAGGCCCCCGGGAAAGGATCCCGAGGCACCCCGGGGGGCTGTGGTGTACTTGAGTCAGAGGCCTGAAGTGTGTGCGCGCGCGCGTGTAGAGCCCGGCACACGCGGGGCCTCCTGCCGCCCGGCCCGGCCCGGCCCCGCACAACTCGCAGCCAAAAACTTTCCTGTCCACTCCCTCCACCCCCCTTCGGCCTGCCCCGGGGCTCGTGCACACACACGCACACGTGCACCCCAGGCACGGCCACGCACACATGTGCCCGTGCACACGCGTGCCTGCCGTGCGCACACCCATGCCCGCGCACATGCGCACACGCGGCGACGCGGCCCGGCCCGGCCCGGGGCCCGCACCCACCTTCCACCGTCTCCTCCAGCATCTCCTCATCGCTGTCCATGGCCGGCGGCGGCTGCTGCTGCTGCTGCTGCCGCCCTGCCTGCCCCGCGGTGCCGGCCGGCCGGCCGGGCGCTGCCTGC
>NW_017728913.1:2606539-2624371 GCF_001723895.1 Crocodylus porosus
CGCGCGCGCGCGCGCGCACACACACACACACACACACACACACACACACACACACACACACACTACCCTGAGAAACCCACCTCTACAATGTGCGTCCACACACACACAAACACACACAGTGCCTTAAGAACCCACCCCTACAACATGCACACGCACACACACACATGCACTGCCCTGCGTAGCCCACCCCTACAACGTGCGCGCGCACACACACACTCTGCCCTGAGAGACCCACCCCATAACCTGCACACACTGCCCTGAGGACCCCAGCACTGCAACACATACACAGCACTGAGCTGAGACGCACACTATTGAACTCCACACAGCATGAGAAACCCAGCACTGCAATACACACACATGCACTGAGCTGAGACATCCATCACTGCATTGGACACACACACACATCCTATACTAAGAAACTTATTACAGGACCGTGCATGCACACACAGGGCACTACAGTCCACAAACATACACAGAGACTGCACTAAGAAATCCCACAGGGCATGGTGTGGGCCCATAGAAATGGCAATGAGAAATCCACCACTGTATTGCACAAATACACATACACACAGACACTGCACTGAGAAACCCACCACTGCATTTTGTGAGTGCACACACACACACACCTGAGACACTCACCACTGCATTACAAGCATACATATACACTGCACTGAGAAATTCACTGTGGCATGGTGTACACACAGCACCATAGGTACACACATTGCACTGAGAAAACCAGTGCAGCGTCCGCACAGAAGTAAAGAACAATAGAAACATTACACTCTGAAGTTCAACTAAGCATTACACACCCCAAAAAACAGAGGCACACACAGCCCACATTGTGAAACCCACCATCCTATTGCCCATGCAAAAAGATATGTACTGAAACAAAGAAATGCACAAAAGCAGGGCTTAAACAGCAATGAATACACAAACACACACAAAAGAGATGCACCAAAACTGGCACACACCTACAGTGTACACATACATCAGACCAATCGGCAATATTTCCAATTCCAAACCTTAGCAAAAGATGAAGCAGGACCTAGCATCAAAAGACTGGCTTCAAAATAATTAGATTTCAAATAAGAATGTCAAGTTCTTTTTATTTGCCTTATTGTGCTTATATAACCTGAGATTTTTCTGACATAAACCTGGGACTACTGGAGTTATGTTAAGTAACCCACCAAATATCACAAGATGCCCGAATAACAAAAACTACAGTAGGCACAAAAAGCAGATACTTGGACTGTCATAGACATATACACATAAGGCAGGACTGAAACAACAAAGAAAATGTATGGACACTTGTGAATCTACACTGGGTTCTTTTGGAGGGATGCTCTCCAATAACTACAAATCCTGTGTGAGGAAGAAAGAATAAAACAGAACCCATTTGGATTCCTCAAGGTTTTAACCTACTAGTAGGCCATAAGCTGATCATTGTGAGAATACTTCCTCACAATTTTTCATTTGATAGTTCCCTTTGTAAAATGACCCTCTTATGGACCCACCCCTTAACCAGGACTTAATCACCCACTGCTGGGCACCTAGAACTTTTTGTCTTGTAGACCATCAGGAAAAGGTCCTAGATCATTTTCAGAGCTATGATTTTAAAAAGTTAACGTCACATGGAAATGACCTAGTTACAAGAAAGCACAGGTCCTTTGCATGATTGATAACTCAGACTCAAGCAGTTTCACATGCACAAGAAATCAAGTGTGCAGATTTAGGATATCTGCCTATGTATACCTTACTAATCGTAGTTAAGTTGTGAGAGTGTTGTACCTTTGAATGACTCTATATGCTGTCAGGACTTTTGTCATACATCTCCAAGGACAGTAGTCATGAAACCTTGATGGCTCCGATTTCAGTAGGAGTCCCTTAGGAGATGGCTGAAGACCAGGACAACCAGTTCAGCCATATTTGTGCAGGAAGTCAGAAGCTGGAAATAATAAAAGCCCCAAACCTGTTGATACTAGGACTGAAAAAAATCCAAGTGCCTCACAGAAAACTCTGAGATAATCACAGGGGAAGAGGAAGCTTTTGCACGGATGATGAAAAGAGGGACACGTTTTTGAGCATGGGGCGCTACTTTAATTGTGGGACCAGTTTGGGATGAAGGAACCTGATTGAACACAAGATACTTCATAACTTTCAATACTCCAAAGTAGAAAATGCCATAAATTGGATTGCCTATACAACCTTAACTTGCCCTCTCCCAACATGCATCCCTAGTCTTACAGTGTTTAATTACATGTTCATGTGCTGTTTTCAGCATACAGTCTCTGTCTCATTCAATGAGTGGCTCCATTCCTTATTTGGTATATGCCATCCAAACTGCATTATATTATTACATCAATAATTCATTTTGGAGTGTTTCCAAGGGTCTCCCTCCATAGAAACCAAATTCTTTGTATCGGTGAATTTATCTTCACAGTACATTTGTGGCATTAGGCATATTTATTATTTCTATTTTACACATAAGGAACTGAGACCAGAAGTGTTCACTAATTTGTTAGCCAATTTGCAAGACCCTGGGATGTGGTTTTTCAGCTCCCACTGACTTCAGCTGCAATTGTGCAATCTCCATGCATCTTATACCAAGCACCCAGAAGTGAGGAGCACAGATTCAGAGTAAATACTACCCACTTACAAGTGCCATGCAGTGCCATGCTGGGTTATGCCACACTTGCTCCATACATCCCCTTCCTAAACCAGAAGCAGCATTGCCTATAGCATAACTAAGGTTGGTGAGTAAGGCACCAGCCCTGGGCATCGATTTAGAGGACATGCCATCCACAGCAGCCTCTTTGCAAAGAGGTAAGCATTCAGGCCTCCTATTTTCTCTTCCCCCCCCCACCCCACTGCTTTCCACTCCTCTCTCCTGCTCAGGGCACCAACATTCCTACTTACATCTCTGAACATAGCTTTCTAGCAGAGAGTGGTTTCCATGCCAGTGAGTTTTCTTTATCAGTAGTGTAACTGGGGCAGGAGGGGGCACTGGCATAGCAGTCTGGGGAGAGGAAGTGCTGGAGCAGCTAGCCCTGAGCATTACTTTTTGGTGGGGCACAAAAAATAACCATATGGACTGCTGCTGCCCAAACCATGGAGCTGCCCTGCTATGCCTCTGCTGCTTATATCTGGGAGGCAGAGATATAAAAGAGTAAAGTATGCAGCTTTACTACTGCTGGTTAGGAAGGTAGCATGTGAGGAGCAAGTGCAGCATGTCTCAGGATGGAGCCACCTAGCGCCAGAAATGAATGCTGTCAATGGTCCTTCAGTGGTCAACCGTGAGTAATTTAAGTGACTTGTCTTGCATCATAGAGGAGTTCTGTGATAGACGCAAAGATGGAATCCAGTTCTCCAGAATGGTATTCAGCTCTCCAGATCATTACAACATCCTTCCTTTTCTTGCAGTCTCTCGTCTTATGTGCTATCCATAGTTCAATCCCTTAAAAAAAAGAAGAAGGAGTCCTGCAGGTAACAGCTTTATTCGGTATTTATGAAGAGTCATTCTCAGGGCATCATCTATTCTGCCCATTGAGTGAGTCAGAAGTCCTGTGGGAAAAAAACAGCACATAATTGTATCATAAGGTATAACACACAAAGGCTGAATTAAAGTTGTAAGAATAACCTCACTTCCTGTGAAGCAGAATGTGACTGGTTGTTTGAATAGAAGATATTACTGAACAGATCTTGCTTCTTATATATCCCCTGACCATCATGGATACAACACCCCTACAAGACTATTTAATTTCTGTGTGTCCTAACTTTGGAGTGCTTAGCTTTGCAAAATTAGTATTTTTAAATGTAATTCCTTAATTTGAAAAATACAATAGAAAATGTCATCTGGTGGAACCATACTGAGGATGATTTCAGTGATCATCAGTATTCATACTTTTGTCCACAGTACAGACTTGCACCACCTGAGCTAATGGAGTTACTGAGGTAGCAGCATTAGGCTGCTATCATCTATGCAGACTGCACACTAGGAAGGGAGGTGGTATACACTTTGCCAGTGGGGTTCAGAACTGTAGGCTAACAGTAGAGGAAAAAGAGGACTCAAGACCTCTGGTTCATATCCACTCTGAAGGGGAAGGGGCTGGTGTAGTTATAGAAGCTTCTCTTTCTGGCCCTGTTTACTCTCCTTCTGCTCCCTGGCATCCTCCCCCCTCCTTTTTTTCCTATCCTATTGTGGCTTGTTTCCCTGCCCTTCTTCTGCTATCCAGTCCTCCCAGGTTCTGCCCCGCTTTGTTTCTATACACTCCCTTTATTCCCTTTCCCCTCTCTCTACTTCCATGCAAACTAAACAGAACTCATCCTGATACATTTTTAACAAATATCTTTTGTCATCTCTACATAGCAAAATCATTACTGGGAGAGAAGATAAAATTACTGCATCCCAAATCTACCTGAAACACTAAAATAAGCATTAATAGCTGTACTACTACAAACTGTAGGTGGCATTTCAGGTTGCTGTATGTTCAGTGACATATTTACAGACTGCATAAAGATACCTCTCTTTGAATGAGGACACTTTAGACATAATGCCAATGGCTGTACAGTACGCTTTGGTGATTCTTGACATGTGTATGATGAGCTGTGCCATTCAAACATTTACAATACATATATGGCCCTTCTCTGCCACATAAGAATTTTTGTGTGATTTTAACAAAGAGGCCATATATTTTTTTAATCTATTTAACATTTAAAATATCATCAATGTATATTTATTCCCTGTGCATCTGTTCTCACTGCTTTCCTGCCAGCAGAATCATCACAAGAAAGTAGCCATAGCCGTGGTAGACAGCACTCTGTGATGATCAGGGGAATCGATGCCTAGTGGAGAAGCTCTGGCTGAGGTTGGTGAAACTGTTTAGGCATGGAATGGCAGTGGATGTAAAGTCAGCCATCTACTACCGGGTTTGTAGCTGATGCCTCTTAGACAGGTACCACACTGGGACATTGGACCTTAATGACTGCTTTTTCAGTTGGAAGCACCTTTGCACAATGGATTGGCTGATGCTAGGAAAGCCCTTTTTCTCCAACCACTTTGCAGTTTGCAGACTGGGAAATACTCAAGCATTGAACAAAGAAACTAAGGTGCTGATGCTAGCCGTTAGAAACAAAAAGAACAGGTGGATCAGGAAGGATCTCACAGACACCCAGAAAGGAAGGGAGTACTTTCACAGCAAAATTAGTCCTTTTTAAGTACCTGACCTCCTGACATCAGAGCTAGTTGACCTCAGAGAGAGAAACTCCACATTTCAGAATACAGATTATGAGCTGTAGGAGGAGGTTCCCAGGTACTATTTATGCCTAATTACTTTTGAGGGATGAAATCCTAGGCATTACTATGTTCCTTACTATTGCCTACTGACTAGTTTCCTGCTTAGCTTCCAGGGTTCTCTAAATCAGCTTCCTCAGTACCTGACTGGGGACCCATGAGTTGCACGGGGAGCCTTGAGTTGTAAGTCCAGGCTAAGGATTCTAGCAGGTGTCCTCAAAGTTAGGATTTACAATAACTAAGTTCCCTTTGTGGGTTTAATACTGGGTGCCCGAAACACTTATATCCATACTTAAGCATGTAAATGAAATTAGCTTGATTTTGTACAGCTGGAGCAACCCTCAGCTCCCACTCCCTGACTTTAATGTGTGTTTAACACCCCCCTGAAAGTCAGGATTCTGTTAATTAGCTTTCTGCTTTTAGGCAACTAAGTTTAGGCCTATAGCCTTTGGCTCCTAGCCTTTTGCTTTGATCACATCTTTATAATGTATGAACCAATGCACCAAGTTTTGAATAAGTACTGATATTTTGGGACTTTTTTTTTTTTGTTCAGGATGTGGAGGGAGGAGGAAAAAAAAAAGGAAAGTGCTGTGGATGGTATTATAAAATTGACTGCCAGCTCCTAACCTGAAGGCAAAGTAGAGAGGAAGGTGAGCTGGGCCCCCTCTTGCACTTCTCCATGGAAAGACTGGCCAGACTGTAAGAACTGCCAAGTCTAGTAGTCATCATAAAAGAGGCAGACAAGATGAATTTCAATATGGGTCTGCCTTCTATCAAAAATTTAGTCTCACATTGTGAGACCCACCATAATGCTGTACCCACAGACAAAAGACGCAGTCACTACACAGTGAAACATACCACACCACATCACCTTAATTCATGTACCAATGGGCATATTCACACAGTACAAATGGCATCTCCAGAAAGACCACAGAGCTACCACACATACAGAACATGACTATCCTGCACACGACATCGGCACCTAATGGAACTTAGGAACAGTTCTTCTGCCACTAATGTGTCAAAGTCCTTAGCTACAGAAAATCTGCTTATTTCATGTTCTCTATCTTTCTTTCAAATTCTTCCCTATGAGCCATGTAGTGATACCTTTTAGGCCCTGAATATCTTAAGAGATTCCTTGCAAAGATACCCTATGCTTTCACAATGGACAGAGTTAAGTTGACTTAGATTTAAGTTGACTTGAGTTTTAAGACTTAAGTCATTGGACTTAAGCTGAATTGCTGCTTTAGGGTGTGTCCCATTGAGTGTGTATGTGCAGGGACATGTATTTCCTGCAGGACAAATAGCAGCAGCACATACTTGTAGGGTAGAGTAGGGGAGGCCTGGGTAGGGTAGGGTAGGGCAGGATAGGGGAGGCTGAGGCCAGCATCTGTACTGGCCCCAGCAGCTTTACATGGGGTCCTGGGGGCCTCCCAGCGCAGCAGTACTAAGCCAGCCACTTGGAGCCTGGCCAACAGCCAAAGCATGGCTGTAGCCAGCCGGGCTCTCTTCCTGGCAGTGCATGCTGCTACCATTTGCATTTGCTTTTTTTTAGCAGCGATTTTTTTTGACACCAGGATCTCCAGTGTCAAAAAAACCTGCCATGGTGCTAATTTACAGTGTGGCAAATGGGTGCACATATGTCGTGTGTGGTTTGTAGTGCCACAAACTGACCTGAGGTGCTGCAAACTGTACGTGCACCCTTGTCAAGATGTGCCCTCAGCAGCTGTTTTTTGGTTCTGAGAGTAAAGAGCATATGTCTCATACCCATCTCCTTTCTACATGCACAAGTACTTGGAACCTGTGAATGTACAAGCAGGCAAATCAGAATTTGCTTATCTTGCTGGGATCCTATGACCCCAGCTGACTTCCTGCCCCTGGAGCAGGGGGCTGGACTCGAAGATCTTCTGAGGTCCCTTCCAGCCCTAATGTCTAAGAAATCTATGAAATCTATGAAATTAGAATTCAGGGATCTCTTCCTCCCAATTCAAATTCTCTGTTTGCTCTATTTGCTGGGATGAGGATCCCAGTACAGTATGAGGGCAGATAGGGTGTTGTGTTTCAAATGCCCCACTGCTAGGTGATATATAAAAACCCCAAATGCCTTAGGGATTCTTCCTTCCTTCAATTCCTTTCTGGTAAGGAGATATTTTTGGCCATATCACCTCTTCTGATGTATGGCATTATTTGCCTAAATGAAATCAGTTTTCAGAACTCATGACTGAAAATACAGAGAAGCACTGACATTCAAATTATGGAAAAAATGGAAAGGATTGCTTCCCTGGAGAAGCTGAATCTGAACTGTTGGCTATCATCCTTCATTTTGGCTTACCTGTCTTCTGCACACCTACAGGGTTTTTTTTTTATGAGGACAGTCTTTTCATGTATCTTCCACGGTCTCCTCTCCATTACATTTAAAATTGCATCTTGCACCAGACATTAGAGGCAAAGGTGATTTCTGCCAACCCATTGGCTATAAATCAGTGCAGAGTGGAAGCTGCTCCATTTGCTAAATAGTTAATCACAGGAGATGACCCTTGGGGTTTTTCACCCATTCTAGCAGAGACATTAAGAGCACATTATCATGTTATTGATATAATCCCTAGTCTGGAAACCCATGTCCAATTACAGTTCATTCAGTGCAGAAATTTTTAATTTAAATCTTCTAAAGACACACAGGAGTTTGACATGAAGGGGGAACTCTTAACATAACAACCTTGAAGCTGTTCCTCAAACTGGGGGGGAGTGGGATTTCTTTCTTTGCACTTCACTCCCTTACTTCAACCAGCAAATCCTCCCAGAATGAACATGTGCATCTTTTCTCAGGAACGGGTCCATTTGAATCCAGTTTTCTCTTCTGCCAATTACTTAATAACTGGCACCACACAGTCATTTCTCATTTAATTCTCCTACATAAGTTGGGGGTGGAGGGAGTGAGATTTCTCTTTCCCTTATACTATGATTTCAGTTTAGGTGGATGCCATTTGCAAACTGAAAGAGCCTGGTGGACTTGGAGATGGGAAAGCATTTGGGAGCTGGCTGGAAGTCAAGTTCTAGTGTGTCAGTCAGACAGTTTATTTAATTACATTTTTATGTCTGTTGAAGAAATTGAGAACTGGAAGGGTAGTTGAGGCTTGGTAAATAAAAGGGCAAGTAAGCCTGGATGCTCGTGGAGAAAAACTGAGGAAGGGTTAAAGGCTTGCCAGGCCATTGAGGGCCAGGCCACTGTAATTTGTAATAAGCATCACTCCATAAATAATAGACCAGTGACATAAGTGTGTAGAGAAATGATGCTACCAAAGATGTTACCTGGTAGTTTCAACATAAAATTCACCTATCCAACTCCTTCAGATAAAAGTTTTATGGTAATTATGTATATGACACATGGTTTATGGAAAACTCCTACTTTGCTGGTTAGAATGATTACATGCTTTCCCCTCCAAAGGCTCTTTCCTGGTAGGACAAATTCTCATAAAAATATATAGAATAATATAATTAAAAAGAATCAGTTTATTCAGCGCTATCAATATCCTTTCTACAGCAGCAGTTCCAGGCATAGTCATGCTCCTATATATTAGTGTGCATGAGAAAGAGAATGCATGGGGATGCAGGATAAAGTTTTTATTGCCTTCAATTTAGGATAGCACAAACGCCAAGTTGTTTCTATGAGTCAGATACCTTCCTACATTAGTCCACCTAGCTACTGATCTTTTCATGCTAAAAAAAAAACCCAAGAAAAGAAAAAAATCTTTTAGACCTCTTACATCCTAAACTGCATTTTTACCTTTGTGTAGAACTCTGCGCACTACTCCTATCCCCTGCTAACCCAGTCATTGCATTGTCAAACTGTAGCTTGACCTTCATCCAGTCCAGCATGTGAACTGTTAGTGCCGAATTCCAACTAGAAACCTTCCTGTTTCAGACTCTCTTGCAGCATCAAAATCTTCTGTAGCTATAGACAGGAGGTATACACGTGCTCCAAATTTTGGCCAGTGTCTTGGCCAGTAAGAGTTGAAACAATGGACTTCTAAAACCCCTTGCTGTTCCTTGCTCCACTGAAAGTAAGGATTTATTTTAGCCACTAAGTGAGGATTTTTTTTTTAAATGGAACTTTTACTTGTCAGCTCTCTATTAGGAGGAATTTGTGCTGAATGAACTGTTTTGCTTCAAAAGCCTGAGTTATATTATTTGTTGTGCACAATGGTGTCATTCCATATCAGTTTGGCAGTTCTGACATTTCTCGTTGCTGTTGGGCTTTGGTCTCAGTTACATAAGCTGCCATGTCAGGTCCAGATGAAGCCAAGTTGATGTAAACAAGTGATGCCAGCCTGGAACCTCAAACAAGTAGAAGCAACTCACATAGGAGTTCACCTCTTCTCTTTTCTGAAACTTTTCTGACAGTTGTTTATGGGGTGCTGGCTACTTTCAGTGTTGAGGTGCTGTTCTCCCAGATCTGCTTTCCCATGGTACACATTGTTCCCAGAAGCTACAATGATTGGCACCCATATGGAAATTAAACATCAGGAGTAGCTATCATGTGAAGGGTTCATGTGATAGCTACACCCTGAAGTTTAATTTCCGTAGTGGTGCCAATCATTGTAGCTTCCGGGAACAACATGCACTTCTAGCATAAAGCAGCAAGAGCCAAGCAATACCCTTTACCTCTATTTATGCTTCTTTAATGGTATCATCATATAGATGAGTCATCTGTTGAGTCTCAAGCTTCCTGAGCTCTCCTTGCTCTGAGTTTGGAGGCAGTGGTAATTGAGTGCAAGCTGTACTTCATCATGCCCTGATCAACCCTCATGTAGTTCAGCTGCACAGAACCTTCCTCCTCAGTCTCTAAATTGGGCAGAAAGCCACAACTGCCTCCCCAGGAACACAAACTAGGAACTGCACACCCTTGAGCCCAAAGGCAAACACCAGAATCAACAGACAATGAAGGGAGATGGGAGAGAAGCAAATGGGAATTCTGTGCAATTGGAGCACTTACACAAAAATCTTTTGTACAACATTTACACACTTGCATCTCAGACCTAAGTGGATAGACTGTAGCAGATGTGCAGAACCTTATAGGTGTTATCAGGCAGCAGTCATGAGGGTGAGTCACAATATGGGATCCTGGCCTCTGAATACAGTGAGGAATAACTTCACATTAAAACCAACTATACAGTGGTAGCTAAATGGGAGGCTCTACAATGAATGTGAACATGGTATTATTTATATTAATATTCATCCTGTCCTTCACATACTTTGCCATGATGGCTTAAAGGCATCAGAGAGGTGGTTAGCTATGTTAGTCTGAAGTCAGGCATAAGGCAGAGTAACTGCTTCAGCATCATGAGTTTTTGTAAGAAAGAACCTACTTCATCAGATGTAGGTTCTTTCTTTCATCAGATGCTAGCATCCTGCTGAACCAGTTAGTCTCCAAGGTGCCACTCTTCCCTACCTTCTTCAAGGAGTTAGATGACTGATGCTACCTTGCTTGAGGAACAGGTGGGGATATTTGGTACCTGCTTTGTCTATATAGTGGAATAAAACTTTGCATGTCTTAGTATATACATTACAAAAACAACTACTCCAATTGTCTGAATTTGATTGCATCCCTCATATCCCATCCTTCAAACATCAGTTATCTTGCAGTTAAATTCTCTGAGAATGAGACAGTATAGTCCTAAGTGTCTGTAACACAATGAGGTTACAGTCCTGATTGTGGCATCTGTAATAAATATTGCTCAACAACAATGATCTCTTTATAATCAGAAGAAGCATTTATGGTGCTCCGAGGAAAAGTTTTTGAATGGCAACTGATGGAGCATGGCACAGAGAGCTAATGGGTTTAGAAAGATCCCTGCGCTCCAGGACTCCTTCATTTGGAGTGTCCAGATGGACACAGTTTGGAGTGGGATGGGGGGTGGGGAAGAAGGGGAGGGTCTTGGTAGTTATAAAGCCAACCGTGCATTTCTGGTCAGTGCTGTAACAAGTTTGGGTTGGGGAGGGGGCAAGAAGGGAGACAACTCCAGGTGCCAAAGCAAAGAGGCACCAACAGGCACTGCCTAGCCAGGATGGGGCCATAAGTGGCTCATTTTGGGAGGCGCAAGGACCGGGGGTGGGGGGCTCCCACTGCTGCATGCACTCCTGGGTAAGGATGGGAGGGTGTGTGCAGAGCAAGGGCAGGCTGCCACTGCGGGCTTTGCCCCAGTTGCCAAACTTCCTTGCCCCGGCACTGTTCCCGGTGTTCCTGTGGAATATGATGAGTATTACCAAAGTGGGAGCAGCAATTTGGTGTGCAGCCTCTCAAAAAATTCATGGAGTCATAGACTGTAAGGCTGGAAAGGACCTTGGAAGATCATCAGGTCCAGCCACTTGCACCAAGCAGGAAAGACAAGTGGGGGTCAGGTGATCCCAGCAAGGTGATTGTCCAGTCTCCTCTTGAAGATTTCCAGGATAGGCAACTGCACCACCTCTGGAGGGAGCTTATTCCACAGTCTGGACACCCTAGTTGTGAAGTAGTTTTTCCTCATGTTGAGCCTGACATGGTCTTCCAGGAGTTTGTAACCATTACTCCTAATTTTCCCCAAGGGTGTCCTGGTGAACAGTTGTTCACCGAGCCCTTGATGTAAGTCTCTGATGTAGCAGTAAGCTGGTAAGCTGCTACCAATTCCCCTCTCAGCCTTCTCTTTTTCAGGCTGAAGAGTCCCTGGTCCCTCAGCCTTTCCTCATATGGCTTGCTGCGTAAGTCTCTGATCATACCGATGGCTCTTCTCTGGACTCTCTCAAGCTTTACCATCTCCTTATTAAAGTATAGCGCCCAGAACTGGATGCAGCACTCCAGCTGCGGTCTCACCAGTGCCGAGTAGAGAGGAAGAATCACTTCTTTGGTTTTGCTGGAGATGCATCGATTGATGCATGCCAGGGTATTGTTAGCCCTGCTGGCCACAGCGTTGCACTGCCAGCTCAAGTTTATACCGTGTTCTATTATTACCCGCAGGTCCCTTCTGCTCGTAGTGCTGGTCAGGTTGGTGTTGTCAAGCCTGTAGATGTGCAGGGGATTGTCCATCCCCAGTTGCTTCCCACTCGGCAATCTAGAGGAAACCGCTGGGCAAATCCAGGAGCGCTGGCACTGAGTCGGATGGAAAGTGGCACAGAGGGCCAAAAAACTCAGGGAGTTATTCCACCCCCAGACCAGTCTGACAGCAGGAGCCTGAGGTCCTGCAGTGGGACTCCTGTGTGGATGATATATTTAAATAAACAGTCCATTTCCTAGCTGACCCTGTTTACAGCCAGAACAAATTGTGGTTGAAACACCAATAAGCAAGTTAAATATTGATATAAAGGAAATGCCTGGTTCACTCTGAAAGCTGCCAAGCTCAGATGGACCATGAGAGAAGCAAAAGCTATGGGCAGAGACTGTTTACTGAGAAGGCCTGGCTTCTCGCCCCTAGGACGGAGCCAGGTCAGCAAAATTAACATAGTTGATCTCAGCTGCTGTAATGGCTGGGAGGTGTTGAACTACTGATGGGGGAAGGGAGAACATGTAAGTGAATGGATGAGGGTCTAAGCGAGTTGTCTCTATATTATCCTATCTGGTCATAGGAGAAACAATACACATTTCCCACCCCCCTGTGCAGTACTTATCATAACTAGTTTGGACAAGTTCTCACATACACATTCATATGCATTTAGTCATATCATTATGCAATTTTGCCCAGGCTCTAGAAAATTAAACTATTCTGTTGTTGATGCTTTTGTTGTTACCAAGTTGTTTTTCTCTGTGCATGTGCATCTCCTTCTCCTCACTCTTCATTTATTTTTGTACTTTAAAAGCTTTCTAGGAATGTTCTTTCCAGGAACAGATCTGATTTGCTAAGAAAAATAGTGAGCTTGTGCTCACTAGAAAGCAGCACAATGTCTCAAAAGGTCAGGCTTGCAGCTCACTAAAAGACAGGTTAAGTGGATTGCGAAGAAGCAAAACAGTTTTTCTCCTGGATATTTTTTAGAGGCAAGGCAGGCATAGAGAACAGTACTGATAGCAGAAGCCTTATTTTTGAAAGCTTAGGTACATTAGAAAATATTTGTGTAATAGGACAATTGGTGAACGCAGTGATGATACCCATGGGTGTCAACCCATAAACGAGTTACCATGAAGTAAATATGGTTAGGGATTTGCAGTGTCAGCTGCTCGCAGTAATTGCTTTCTCTTACACCAGGGTAAATGAAAGCTAATATGTGGCAGAGTGCTTCTCTTTCATTGAGGGGTCCTTGCACCTGTGAATGCCCACATTTTTTATACTAAGAATTCCCTGGAGCAGCCATGCAACCTGGGCCACCCCTCTCCCACGTGTGCCCTAACCGCTAGACCAGAAAGTTGTACTCGCCCTTTGGCCCAATAAATGTTTTCTTATTCTGTTCAAAAGGGAGCAGCTTCAATAGGAGAAACTGTGCTAGTCCCCCCGCCCCAGAATACCATATCCCTAGAGCATTCATATGGGAGATGTGGGCTTCATATGCCTCAGGCAGAAGATGGAAATGAATGCAGGCTTCCTATACTATAGTCTGTGAGAGTGCTCTACCCACTCACCTTGTGGGTAAAAGCAGAGTTTCAAATTTTAGTGTCTGCATAATAGCACCTATGAATGCCTCCCACCGCCTGGTATTTTGGGGCTGACACGGGCATCCTTTCATTGCCCAGGCTCAGGGTTGTGTTGGCTCCAGTAACTCTTCTTCGTACTGGGCTGGATCTCTGGCATTCTTGTTTCTCTTCAGTGCATGCAAGTCCTCTGTCACTGCCTGGGGCGTGGCCTGTCTGCAAAGCCCTGGGCTGCTTTGATACTGCGTTAGCTTACATGTACCAAGGGAGCCAGGCAGGCTGCCCTGAAATCTACAGAAAGCAAAAAATGCCATTGTAGTCCAACAGTACATGCCACTTCATTTCCATCACCATGGAAGGAACGTGCTTCATTTTATGAATACTGATGCTTCCAAAAGGGCCCTGCCAATGAAGTGATTTGTGAATGTTACAGCTAGCTAACCTGCAGGGAGAGGGGCACATTCTGATCTCATTGCTCAGGGATTTACACATTGCCATTACTGTTAATGAGCTAATCCCTTTGGCAATGCATGTTACCAAAGTAAGGCCTCCATGTTGGACACCTGTATCTTGTTAGGCAGGGGGAGCGAATGGTTACTGACATGTGCACACCCCTGAAGGGTCATGGAGTGTGCCTAATGCTGTTCCAGACTTTGGGAAAGCTCTCAATAAAAAATGTAGAGGTTTAACATTTTTCAACCAAGCTGGTAATGCCATACAAACAGGGGACAGGAGAGATTTATTTTGTTTGGTTTAATTTTCCGTATTCCAAGTCAAATTCGCCAAATCAAATCCCAAGTCCGAGAGTCAGTCCAGAACCATAAGTGGCCCTATTGCTGGAAAACATCCTACACCCCATCTGGGGCTTCAGATGTTTCCAAATCCTTTGTTGGGCATCGCTTCTCAGCCTTTCAGCTCAGATCAAGCATAGTGTCTATGCTTACCTGGCAAAAGAAACACTGTGACCACTGAGGCAGTCTTCCTAGTCGCATCGAGGAAGACTGCTCTCCTGGCATGGGGATAGTACCTGTGCAGGTAATGTATAGTAAACCTCCCACTTAGCTGCTGGAGTGGGAAGGTTTTTGCTTTATGCCTACTTTATGGAAAGGGGATACACCTCCCTAGCTTGCTCCTGCAGCCATATGGCTGAGGGCAAGCAAAACTTGGGGGCACCTGAACCCCAAGCCTCTGGGCTTGGGCCTGCAAGTAGGGGCCAGGAGAGATGCTTTTTGGATTAAGTTGCAGAACTAAGAGCCAGGAGACGTAGAGGCTGTGTGCCAGACTCCCTGGAGAGCCTTGTGAAAGTCACTTTGGGTGAGATTTTTAAAAGGACTTAGCACTGGTCTAGCACTGTTTTCACTAATACCACTGACTTCAAGATGAGCAGAAACAGACTAATCCCCAGCACTTCTGAAAATCCCACTCTTACACTCTTCCCACTTCCAGGTCAATGCGCATTTGAATATCTGACAGCTCTAACAATCAAGCTACTGATCTCTTCACGCATCGATGTCTCCATCTGCAAAATGAGCATGACATCCCAAATCCTCACAGGCAGAGATGTAGAAGGCCAGCTCTGTGCTGGGTAGCAGTGGTGCATGGGGCAGTGCTGCTGGCAGCAGCAACACAAATAGCTGCCAGGGCCAGTGGCGTAGCCAGCCTTAGCAGTGGCAACAGCTATGTTTGTGCCACCTCCACAAAAAGGCAGTGCCAAGCGTGGCTGCCCCAGTCACCTCCCCCCTCACTTATGCTACTGCTCACAGGGTAGTGCCAAGCTAAATGAATGTGATATTTGTGAAGTTCATTGAGATCCTTGAATGGAAAGCATGAATCCCAACTCTTGCTACTAGCCCAAGACTTCTGCTTTGGTCCCAAATATGTCTGAGGTGTACTACTGCAAGAGACACAGGCACATACTTCAACTTTAAAATTCATCAGGCTCTGTTCCCAGTCCAGTGTTTGTTTTATTCTATTTAGCCCACTCGATTACTCTGGCTCTTTGTTATGAGCCCTTCTAAAGCCTGTTTCCAGAATGTCTCCAAACTTTGAGAAAGCTGACATCCAATGTTTGCAGCTTTGCCTGACTGCACTTCAGGGAAAGCAGTAAAAGTGTTGCTCAGGGAGTGAATTGAGTCATTCTCTGCAAACCTTCCTGGAAACACTGTGGCAAGCTGAAAATGCTTATTAAAAACAGAGTCACCCATCATTTCCAAAAGAGTAACTTTCATTGCAGTTAGGTGAGATAACTTACCCCAATTTATAATATCCTCACTTTTTTATGACCGGCTCACTTTGAAGATGGATTTCCATCTCTATCAAAAATAATAACAACAAGTTGAACTCCCATGTTCCTTTATTTCTAAAGTCTAACATAATTGTAGCTTGGCCATAACAAAAAGGGTATACATTGCATAACACTAAAAATAACACATCCTTGCTCTGTGGGTGGAATAGGTATCCACTGTGAAGCTGTGCTTCCAGGAAGATGCAGCTCTGCTTCTCCTCCAGGGAAGGCTACTTTAACATGCAGTCAGCCAGTGCTGTAGCAAAGGGGGGGAGAGCAGTGGGGTGACTGCTTCTCAGGCTGAAGTGAAGGGATGCTAACAGGTGCTGCCCTGCCAGGGTAGGGTGCAGGACAGAGCTGCGAGCAGTTCATTTTGGTGGGGGGGAGCATGGGGATGGGGGAAGGGCTCCTGCCACTGCATGCACCCCTGGGCAAGCATTGGGGGGTGCCCCCCAGATCTCTGCATGGGGCAAAGGCAGGCTGCTGCTGCCAAACTTTGTTGCTATGGCACTGCAGTCAGCATTCAAACACTGGGGTGAGGGACACAATATACAAAGTAAGACCTGACATAGGACATCTACACCATAAAAGATCCACACCGTACTTATAGACTCAGCAGTGCTACACTCACTAGCACCATGACTGAAAGAGACTTGGGGGTCATAAGTGACCACAAGATGAACATGAGCCACCAATGTGATGCTGCAGCTGACAATGCAAACAAAACCATGGCTTGCATCTACCGATGCATCTCAAGCAAGACTCAGGAAGCCATCCTCTCGCTTTACTTAGCCTTGGTGAGGCCACAGCTGGAGTACTGCATCCTCTTCTGGGCTCCACACTTTAGAAAGGAGTTGGAGAAGCTCGAAAGATTCTAGAGAACAGCCACGTGCATGATTAGAGGACAAGAGAGCTTATGAGGAGAGGCTAAGAAGCATGGGATTCTTCAGCCTGGAGAAGTGAAGGTTCAGGGGGGATTTGGTGGCAGCCTATAAGTATGTAAGGGGTATGCATCAGGAACTGAAAGAACATCTGTTTGCCAGGGCACCCAAAGGGAAGACAAGATCTAACAGTCACAAACTGCTGGAAGACCATTTTAGGCTGCACATAGGGAAAAAATTATTTACCGTCTGAGTCCCCAGACCCTGGAGTAGACTCCCCTTAGAAGTATCATAGTGCTTAGGGTCAGAAGGGACCTAAACAGATTATCAGGTCTGACCCCCTGCCCCAGGCAGGAATGGGTGCCAGGGTCATATCACCCCGGCCAAATACCTGTCCAACCTCCTCTTGAAGACCCCCCAAGGTAGAAGAGAGCAGCACCTCACAAGGGAGCCCATTTTCCAGAGCCTGGCAGCCCTAGGTGCACCTACTCTGGACAATTTTAAGAAACACTGAGATGCCTGTCTGGATGGGATCATTTGACCACAGCTGACTTCCTGTGTCTTGGGCAGGGGCCTGGACCCAATGATCTTGTGAGGTCCCTTCCAGCCCTAATGTCTATGAAACCTATCTCATGTGTTCTGGTATTGCCCTTGCTAGACCATGCCCCAGAACACCATGAAGTCAAATGCCATTCACTGAATCCATCATGAGTAGCAGGATTCTGGGTATGTTTGCTGAGATAAAGAAGGAGGACTTCTCCCAAGCAACCCCTGACTCCTTCCTCTT
>NW_017728913.1:2624841-2632539 GCF_001723895.1 Crocodylus porosus
TTTTTTTTTTTTTAAAAAAAAGGGGGGCTGGCAAGGGAAAAACAGAAGCTCAGTAGGCTTGTAAAACTAAAACCTGACATTTTGTAGATGAAGTTATGAGGAAAGGAGCATTCAGTTTGAGAGAAAGAGATGAAAAAAGGAAGATATAAGAGCAATTTTCAAATATTAAAAAGGCTACCAAGGAGACAAGGGAGAACAACTGTTCTTCCTTGAAACAAAGGGCAGGGCATGGGGTGGTGGGTTTAAACTGCAGCAAAGCAGATTTAGATGAACTCACAGGAGATCAGTGAGAACAATAGGCCAATGGAATAAGCTGCCAAGGGAGGCTGCAGATCCTCCTTCTCTGAGGTGACTCGATAACCTGCTTAGGTCCCTTCCAACCCTACCAGCTATGAAACTATGAAACAATGAGGTTTTCAAGAAGAGTCTGGATCTGTTTGAGGTGGTTTAAGAATAGCACATCCTGTGCAGAGGGTCCATGATTACTCTCAAGGGTCTTTTCCAACCTGGTGATTCTTTGGTTCTATGAAACTTCACAGAAATGTACATGGACCTCTGGGAAATTTAAAATAATAAAACAAAACTATTTATTACCCACGGATTGGTCACTGTACATTTTTATTACTCATATCCATAACACTCTTACAGGCCCATAGTAAATTTTGGCAAAAGATAGTTTCATAGTGGGTAGGGTCGAAAGGGACCTGAGCAGATCATCAAGTCCGGCCCCCTGCCCTGGGCAAGAAAGAGTACTGGGGTCAAACGACCCCAACAAGGGGTCTATCTAGCCTCCTTCTGAAGACCCCCAGGGTAGGAGCGATCACCATTTCCCTTGGAAGTTGGTTCCAGATCCTAGCCGCCCTGACCGTGAAGTAGTGCTTCCTGATGTCTAGCCTGAATCTACTCTCAGTTAACTTACGGCCATTATTCCTCGTTACTCCCAGTAGTGCTTGGGGGAACAGGGACTCTCCCAGTGCCTGCTGGTCTCCCTTGGCCAGTTTGTAGATCCCCCCTCAGGCTTCTCTTGTGGAGGCTGAACAGGTTCAGGCCCTGTAGCCTCTCCTTGTAGGGTCTCCCCCTGATCATGCGGGTGGCCCTCCTCTGGACCCTCTCCATGTTGTCCACATCCCTCCTGAAGTGCGGCGCCCAGAACTGGACGCAGTACTCCAGCTGCGGCCTGACCAGTGCCGCATAGAGGGGGAGGATCACCTCCTTGGACCTGCTTGAGATGCATCTGTGGATGCATGACACGGTGTGGTTGGCCTTTCTGACTGCACCCCACACTGCCGGCCCACGTTCATCTTGGAGTCAGTGATCTTTTTCTGCCTCTGCACTGATGAGAAAGGAGTTCCCCAGCCTGTAGGTATGGTGCTGGATCTTTCTCCCCAGGTGCAGCACCTTGCACTTGTCAGTGTTGAATCACATCTTATTCTCATCCACCCCCCACCGTAACCTGTCCACATCCAATTGCAGCCTGTCCCTCCCTTCTAGCGTGGCACTTCTCCCCACATCTTAGTGTCATCTGCGAATTTGAACAAGGTGCTTTTCACCCCCTCATCCAAGTCGCTGATGAAGATGTTGAACAGTGCAGGCCCAAGGACTGAGCCCTGGGGGACCCCACTGCCCACATCCCTCCAGGTCAAAAATGACCCGTCCACCAACACTCTCTGGGTGCGGCCCTCCAGCCAATTTGTGACCTATCTGACTGTGTAGGCATCGACACCACAATCTCCTAATTTTTTAACAAGAATGCACCTTGCCAGAGCACCACAAGTGCTCGTAAAGCCATGCCAGGGGTCCCACAATGACCTCTGCTAATTCTCTCAGCACTCTGGGGTGGAGATCGTCAGGACCTGCTGATTTGAACATGTCCAGTCCCACCAGAAGTTCCCTGATTAGGTCCTCTCTAACCCTGGGCCTCCCCTGGGACCATCGGGGATCCAGGTGCGGGGGATGCCCTGGTTCCTGCTCAGAAAAATGGAGGCAAAGAAATTGTTAAATAAGTTAGCTTTGTCATCTGGTGATACCACCAGATTTCCAAGCGTGTCTTGCAGAGGCCCCACATTGGTAAAAGATAAGCTATAACATTTTACAAGCTGTATGAAGTGTATTGTTTTGAAAATTATCTAAATAAGCATTTAGTCAGCAGACTGCTTCTGCTCCAAGTACCACAAAAACAATCTGATCACTACCACCTTTGGACTTTCACTTGCCTTCTACTTTGTGTGTGTTTAGTGCTTGTATTTGTACATCCACTGTCTGATCACAGTAGGTGCACTTCTGCACTCACAAGCAGTCCTTATTGGTTCAGCAACCCTCAATCCCACATCCCACCACTGGTCTCTCAGGGCCATTGCACTGCTGCCCCAACACGTGATGCGTGCAAAAGTTGCCTAAAGCCTCATTTCTGTGTGCTTGAAGAGATATAGGCAGAGAAGGTTCTTTGGGTAAATGTGATATTTTTTATTAGACCAACTAAATCACTGGAAAAATTGTTCTTAGCAAACTTTCAGGCACAAACAGCCTTCTTCAGGCATTGGAGAGAGTCTGCTGTTGTTCTGGGTATCTCCTGGGTAGAGACACACACACACACACACACAGAGCAAACTGGTCTCTGTGCTCCCCCTCTTCAGTCAAGTTCAGGACTGAAGTAATTAAAGGATCAAACTAAACAACTCTGAAGGTTCCCCCAAGCTCGACATCTCTAGAAGCTACGTATTTTGTGCAATTAGAAAAATAACAATTATGGAAAGACAGTTGCAAGAACAGCAGAGGCAGAAACCCACAGTGGCATCTAGTGGAATTAGTTCTGGTCACCAGAGGGCATGAGAGGACAAGCTGATAGCATGAGCCATATCCTAGTTACCCCAGTGCACTTTCAGGGAAGTCAAGGGACCTGAATCTCTTCTCCCATCAGTTTACATTAACAAAATGCCATTGTCTGAAAAGAGAATCAGGCCTAAAGAGTTTCGTGGCAGGGGCCAGATCCTTCATCAGGATAAATGGATTGATTATTTTCCAGGTGTGCTTTACTGCGGAGAATTGGTGTGCTTTCCTGGAAAACTGATTGTTTTCCATGGCTAGTTCTGTTTTGTGGGCTGGGCTGGGTGGAGATCCCCTGCCTGCCATCTTCCTCTTCCTACACCCAATTTGGAATCCGGCTTCGCAAGTGCACAGGGACTGCTAGTGTGTGTGGTTTTTGTATAGCTGTGCCAGACTGCCTCATTCAGCTGAAGCATAGATTTACAATCACGTTTACTTCCCACCCTAATCCTGAGAGTGGAGATAGTGTGAGATGCATTCACTTTGACTGGTGTTTCATTGACAGAAAGGGAAATTTCAGCTCAGCAGAGAGACAATGCCCATGAGAATAAGACCACCACAACTTTCTATGCATTCTGGACACATTACATTTAAAGAGGACAGGGCAAGTCAAGTGACCCTCTCCTGTTATCATAGCAGAATAGCAATGTTCATTTATAGATGATGACAGTGGCAAATTTATCCCCCATGTCAGACCCCTGAGGCTATGAGATCACTGACTTTATTTAGAGAGCCAATATTCCCATGTAATACTTAGGAGTCTGGTACAAGGGATTTTGCATTTTATGAGCAGGTTCAGACCAATACCCTAATAATATCTTCTGTTATTTATATTTAATAAATATAATATATTTATTATATATTAATAATATGTTCATATTATAGATAATACGTCCATGTTATCTGCAACATGGTTCCAGATATATAGCAGCTGGTGCTCCAAGCTGACTCATTTTTACCATACTTTCTATTTAGGATCAAGGTTTTCTCCTGTTTTGTTTCCCAATTCAGTTTATTCAGGTTGTTTGCTACAGTAGCTGAAATGGAGGTGTGGCTTGCAGGCAGTCCCCCCACCAACAAGCTCAGAGAGCCCTCCCTATTACGTAAAATACACTGCAATCCACTAAACCTTCCAGCTATCCCATACTCAAATGCTACCACCCTCATATAATGGCCAACATGCCCCTCTTTCAAAGGCTAAGTGGTATAAATGGTTTCTGTAGTACATGCTCCCTGATAGTTGCCAAATTAAGGCTACTTCAGACCAGGAATAGAAAAGCTGCTCAGAGCCTTTCATGGAACACCCATCAATTTTTTAATCAAAGATCTAACACAATCACTGACCGCAGCTATGACAATGTATCATGGGAATGATAGCTGTATCTCAGACAGGCTGGGCTCTCCATTTCAGTGGGCCAGTAGTTTACATGCGTTCTTGCACCAAAATGACTCATTTGTTTTTAATTCATTAGTTGCTATTTTGGTTCAGGGCTATGCCTGGACACAGATTGTCTCTTACTGTGATTTAACTCCCCAAAATAACTGCCATTGGGTGCATCTACAAGTGTGCTTTACTGCGGAGTTGACTAATTAGTCTAAACGTGCAACACTATTAGGGTGCAGTACACTAATTCACTCTACTATAGGATAATGCTGTCTGGGACAAGTATTATCCTATGATGGAGTAATTTACGCCACCACAACATTTATGCCTGCTGGCTAACCCCACAACAGAGCACACTCATACCCCAGTCAGCCCCTCCACAGCAGGTTGAGCAGGGGGGAGCAGCCCCAGGCTGGTAGGCTGATCCCCAGGGCCCCCTGCCAGCTGGGACTGTTCCTACCTGGCTCAACATACTGTGGTCCCAGACACACATTCAAATGGCATGCCCAGGAGCAATAGACTCCAGTGCGAATTGCGCCTGAGTTTATTCAGGCTCACTAATTTCATATGTAGATGTACCCGTTTGGTTCTTAAATCCTCAGTATATAACGAAAAAAGAAAGCTGCAAAGCACAGAAAAGCAGGGACCCAAAGAAATAATTTATTTTTTGAGACGAATCTGGACCATTTGAATCCATTCCCCAACTGCCTTAGCAAGTTAGTCCTGCCCTCAGACCCCTAGCAGTAAGTGCCAGTTTTCATACATAATATAGCATTATACATTAGTGTCCACAGCATATTCCATCTGTAGCTCTCAGAACACTTTACAAAAGAAAGCCATATTATTAGAGCTGGTCAAAACATTTCCTTTAGGGTGTTGTTCACTGAGAAATTACTGTGTGAAAGCACAACAGTTTTACTGTCTTTGGAAATTTTTCTTTTTTTGATTAAACAGAAATAAATGTTTCATTACATTTTGTTTCAAGATGAAACAAGTTGTTTTCGCCTAATTTTTTTGAAACTGGAAAAAAATGGGCCTTTTATTTCCCCTTTGCCCAGAAATGTTTGGCAGCTGTTGATCCTTCCAGATCATGGTGTACACTTGAGAAGTCACCCAGACCTTCAATGCATATGGCTAGACAGGAGTTTTTGGAGGAGTGTAGGCTGCCCAGACCTTCCATTCCTGCATTTAGGCCACTGAGACAGACTGGGCCCAGACATTCGTTGCCTCCATGGCTGTAGTTGTATAAGTGTCTGGGAATTGAACCCAGGTCATCTGTGGGGCAGACAAGGATTACAAGGCAATTTATATATGAAACAAGGAATATGATTTGTACTACTTGAAGTCCTGAGCACCAACTTGTCTAAAATGTGGATGCTTCTACGCAAAATGGGAAGGTTTGACATATGTGCAATAGAGCATTTCCAATTAGTAATGCCTTAACTAGTTACACAAAATTGACTGGGTGATATATTCAGAGGCACCAGCAACCTTTTTTCAGGTGCCCTGCCATTGAGATAGTGGTCAAGTTGAATAGTATACTTTCATTGTTGAGTAACTTGATACTAGCTGTCTATTATAAGATCTGTTTATGGTAGAAATGTGTCTGGATGAATCTAAAAATGAAGAGGATGCATCTCTTTCTGCCATATACTGATGGATAATTTTAAGAGATTGATAAGGGAATGCTTAATCACATTCCAGTGCTGGCGGGGTTTCGAACTGTGGGACTGTATTCCAAGCTTTCCTTCAATCATAGCTCTAGCAACTTTATGTTGTCTGAAATGTTTTGCTAACTTGTTCACAGTCTCAGACACCTGGGTGCTATTGTTTGTTCATTTCATGTATCTTCATTGAAACCTGTTTTTGTACAGCATTTCAAAATACACCAGTTTCTCCAGTTAATAGGTCTTGCTGGGTAGTGATAACCATTTACAATGCAAAGACTGTCCATCTCTGGAGGCTTGATATTCTTAAATTGAGGCTCCAAGGCTGTGGGAGCTGCTGTCTAGCTATGACCTGCTGCTACCTGCGACAGCATGCGGCCCCAAAGCTGTGCACCTGCCAGACCTGGATGGGGGCTGCACAGCAACAGCAGAGGCATCTGCACCTCTGGGCCAGCTGCCAGTGGGCCGTGGCTGCACAGTTGGCCTTTGTGTGGCACTACAGCCATGTTTGCCGCTGCCCTGCTATCTGGGCAGCTATCGCCCTGAAGATGTTCTCAGTGTGGTGGCCTGCTTTGCACTGTCAAAGCATCCCCTCCTGGCTCCAAGTGGCCAGGAGGTCAAAATCTCTGATAAACAAGCCCAAATTCACTCTTTAAAATGAGAGTGAGAGATCTCAGTTGGGTAATGTTCTATTGATAGATTTACAATTTTAAAGCAATGTGGAAGCCTACCAGTGTCTCTATCATCGTAATAAAATAAATTCTAAATGTCTATATGTTTTGATGTTTGATTTTGGTTTCCTTATCATAGAACAATAAGAGCTCCTCCTGACCCCTTCACTAACTAGGATGTGGGGACAGATGCCCCGGCAGCCACAGCTCCTGCCAGCAGTCTGGCAGCTGGGCATACTGGGTGTGCTATCACCATGAGTTTTTAAAGATAATGACCAGTTGCTCTGCAGTCATATCAGACAACTGCCTCAGCACCCTCAGGTGCATCACATCTAGCCCCATGGACTTGTACATGTCCAGATTTTCTAAATAGTTCCTGGCCTATTCTTTTACCACTGTTGGCTGCTCACATCCCCAAACTGTGCTGCCATGTACATAGTCTAGGAGCTGACCTTGCTTGTAAAGACAGGTAAAAAAAAAAGCATTCAGTACTTCAGCCTTTTCTGCATCATCTGTCACTAGGTTGCTTTCCCCATTCAGTAAGGGACCCACACCTTCCCTGATCCCTCTTGTTGCAGACATGTAGAAACCCTTCTCGTTACGCTTCATGTTCCTTGCTAGCTCCAACTCCGGCTGAGAGTTGGCCTTCCTGATTTCATCCCTGCATGCCTGTGGGGGTTTGGGGTAGGTCACCTGGTTGTGAGTCACCCCAAAATCCCCGAATGGCCCCTGGAGAGGAGGGGGGTACGCGCCGGACCGCTTGCGCTACCGTTAATCTCGCCTGCCACGTCTTGATGGATAAAGGGGGTTCACCCAAAATGGGGCGCGGACGGTCCACCGCGAAAGGGTACCCCGGCTCCAAAGTCCGGGGGTCCTGAGGGCTCCTCGCTCCCCTACACCCTCGCCCGAGCCTCCGGTTTATGGGGGCCCCATTGGGGCTCCCTTGTGACGGACTAGTCCGGCGGGGTACCCGCCCACTGACGGACCCGCCCCGGAGTCCGCCCAGCACCTAGTATCCCTGGTACCGGTGGCCCCTCTAGTCCGGATTTGTGCTGCCCTCAAGGGCCTGAGTCTCTAGACCCGGGGGGGGCTACAAAGTCCGCCTCCCTGCCCGCGGGTCTTCTTCCGTGGCCAACTGGCCACCAGTCTCCGG
>NW_017728913.1:2632729-2649486 GCF_001723895.1 Crocodylus porosus
GCTCCCGGCTCTGCTGGTCCTGGGGCTCCCGCCGGAGCCTCCGTCCCTCCCTGACCAGGGTAGGGGTGCTCCTTTTATCTGGCCGGGCCGGTCCCTCACCGGCCCGGTTTACATTCCGGCAAACTTTCAAGCCCCGGCCAGACTTCCGGGTCCAACCCCAGAAGCTGGACGGTACCCCGGGCTTTCTCGCTCGGGCCGGGTCCCCTGGGGTCCTGGCCCCCTCACAATGCCCAAGCAATAATCTTGTACTCCTCCCTAGTCATTTGTCCAAGTTTTCACTTCTTATAAGCTTCCTTTTTGTGTTTTAGCTCACTGAAGAGTTCCCTGTAAGCTAAACTGGTCTTCTGCCATACTTGTTAATCTTCCTATGCATCAGAATGGTTCATTCCTGTGCCCTCAGTAAAATTTCTTTAAAATACAGCCAGCTCTCCTGGACTCCTTTCCCTTTAAGACTGGCCTCCCAGGGGATCTTCTGATCAGTTCCCTGAGTGAGTCAAAGTCTGCTTTTCTGAAGTCCAGGGTCCTTACTGTGCTTCTCTCCTTCCTTCCTTTCCTCAAAATACCGAATTCAATCATCTCACAGTCACTGCTGCCCAAGTTGCCATCCACTTCTACATTCTCCACCAATTCTTCCCTGTTTGTGAGCAGCAAGTCAAGAAAACCATGGCCCTTAGCTGTCCTCTTCAACACTTACATCAGGAAGTTGTCCCCAGCACTCTCCAAAAACTTCCTTGATTGCCTTCCTCCCAGGAGATCTCAGGGTAAATGAAGTCCCCCGTGAGAACCAGGGTTTGTGATCAGGAAACTTCCACTAGCTGTTTGAAGAAAGCCTCACCCACCTCATCCTCCTGATCTAGTAGTCTAAAGCAGACACCTGCCATAACATCACCCTTGTTGCTCTTCCCTCTGACTACCCCAGAGACTTTCAACTGGCCTGTCTCTAGTTTCATACTGAAGCTTTGAGCAATCATACAGCTCTTTTACAAAAATCACAATTCCTCATCCCCTTCTCCCCTGCCTGTCCTTCCTTTGTACCTATTCATGACAGTGCTTCAGTCACACAAGCTGTCCCACCAAGTCTCTGTTATTCCAATCATGTTATAGTTCCCTGACTGTGCAAGGCCTTCCAGTTCTTCTGACTTGTTTCCAAGGCACTGTGCATTCATGTACAGACACCTGCGGTAACTAGCTGATTGCTCTACTTTCCCAGGAAGAATGAGAAGGCCTCCACTATTGATCCCTCCTGCTTGTGCTTCCTCCAGGTCAACCGCTTCCTCACTTAGTTCAAGGTTTTTGTCTTCATCCCCCAGCAAACCTCCCTTAAAGCCCTCCTTAGTAGGTTAGTGACTCTGTCTACTAAGATGCTCTTCCCTCTCTTCATTAGGTGCATCCTGCTTTTTCCTAGCAATCCTTCTTCTTAGAACAGCATCCCATGGCTGAAGAAGCCAAAGCCTGGCTGGTGACACCATTGGTGAGCCAGGCATTGATCTGTAGGATGCGTCTGCTCCTGCCCGGGCTCTTCCCCTTGACCAGAAGGATCAAGGAGAACATCACCTGAGCCCCTGTGCCCTTCACCCTTGCACCCAGAGCCCTGTAGTCACTTTTGATCTGCTCAGGGTCACCCTAACAGTATCACAGGTGCCCACATGTATGAGCATCATGGGGTAGTATAGTGAGAGGGCTGGATGACTCTTGGTAATCCCTCTGTGACATCTTAGATCCGGGATCCAGACAAGTAGCAGACCTCCTGAGACAACATGTTAGGCCAGCAGATGAATGCCTGTGTCTCCCAATTATGAACTTAAAATGGCCTTATTATACTGTCTGTAATCACTTGCATAGGAATGCATATATAATTGTTATCACATGCGTAATTTTTGCCCTCAGGAAAACTAAGCACAAGTTGAAATTGGAAGCAGCTTGAAAGTTGAAGTAATTGCGATGCTAACTTTCCTCACTAGACATGTAGATTTGGACAGGTTTAAACTGAGCTACAATATTCTTTCTTAATGTATTGTTTTATTTCCACCCATTACTTTTCTTATAGCCAAATCAGGCACAAATTTTAAACAGGACAGTGAAAGCTCTGCCCAAGCTTGTATTGTTAAAGCTTTCAAGGGAGTGATGTGGCTAGTATCACATCTGACTGCTTTTGGCTCCATCCATGTTAGTCTGAAGTCAAGTAGAAGAAAGCCTAGATTTGCTATTTACAGGGTGTGTCTACACAAGACACTTTTCTGTGAATTAGACTAAACTAATGCACAGTAAAGTGTCACTTTCTACTTGAATGCAGCAAGTACTGCACAGTAGATTAGTCTAATTCACTGTTTTCCAGTGCCTGTAAATAGAGGTACTAGAAATTGGCTCATTAAAATAATTCACCAAAGTGTACATGTAGATGCTGACAAGGAACAAATTGCTCCCAGTCAACCTAGGTAGCAGGGGGCCACAGGGAGAGGGGAAAACTGTCCCAGCTCAGCGGGATGCTGCCTACCAGCCATGTGGGGATTAGGTCCTGCTCTGATTTCTGTGTGGCTGGGAAAGATGCGCCAGCTGCCCCTCACCTATGTGGGGATCTGGCCCCACACACACACACACACACACACACACCCCTTTTTGATTGCTGTATAAGGTGCAACACATACACACACACACACACACACATACACACATACCTCTTTGATTGCTGTATAAGGTGCAACTCGCCTCTGGCTTCTCAGCCTGAATGAACAGGTACCCATACACAACTGGATCGTAACACGAGTCCTGGGCAGCGCTTGAACTCCTGCCTCTGGAACCATAGCAAGATAGATGGTGTAATTGCTCTGACATGATAGCCTCTCCAAAGTGCCTGTAGAGAAAGCACACCTTTCATTCATCCTTCTTCAAGGGCCATGGCTCTATCTCCTCTTCACCAGCAAGGGATGTCATTCTGACTGATGTATCAGTGGGAGGAAAGTCTTCCTATGCTTTCTACACTTGCTTAAGCACTTGCATAAGGGCCAGGAATGTTAGGAACTATTTTAGGATTAACGTAAACTAATTTTCAAACCCATTGTAGGCTTAGTGCAAACTACAGAGCTGCTGGTATAGAAACAGCTCTACCAGAGGAAGGTGGTGGGGGAGAGAGGACAGTTGCCACTATGGTCACACCAGCTTCCCTAAGGGCAGAAGTCCTGCTGGCAGAAGCAGCCTCTTGCTAGCAGAGCCACGTATCTATGAAGGGATTTGCTGGGATTGCTACATTAGCTGTGGGTGTAATTATTCCAGACTCCCAGCCAACATAGCTAATCTAGTCAGACTCTGTATTGTAGGCAAGGCTTTAGACCTTAGTGACCTTTTCAAAGGCATTAATGAGGGTCTTCTTTATATGACTCCAATTAAAGTATCCTGCCCTGACCAATTAAATTGTAATTGGTAAGAAATAGTGTCCAAAAAATCAAGTGTTTGTATGTAGCTCCCACTAGTGTCCATGTGAAACACTGCTCTGACGCAGGGCAGAACAGGAGATGCCTGACTCAGATGAATGCCAGATTGCAATATTCAGAAGAAACACCTTGGCTACTGTGTACGTCATTGCACACTGCTTATACAGTACCTTATTGCTTTGGGAACAAGACTTTGGAGAGTCTCAGAGCCTGACTCTTTCCTGCAGTGGCCCCTTTTGCAGCCCCTTATACCTGTATGAAACAAGAGTGAATACTACCCTTCTATTATTACGTTAGTTAGTTATAGTACAGAAGCCTTAGTCAGGGGCCAGCTCCTTCCTTGTGCTAGGCATTGTACAGACACAGGACAAAAAGACAGGTGGTAGCATTTTCCACTCCCCCTGCACTATGTAAGATTCAAAGGAGATGCAGGTCCTTGGAATCCAAGGAAGTGATGTGTATGGATAATATCACCTAGGAACAAACAGAAATGGGACATTTTATATTTGGTACTAATGCAGATTCCCTTGAGTATTTCCCAGCTCATCAGGAAAAAGAGCTAATGGATTTTATAGCCCAGGGGGGCTTTTTGTCATGAGGGTGAGGACTGTGGAATAGGCAGAAATGCATTTCTTCAGCACCTGGTTGTAATGCAGAGCAGGGAAATGTGCTAAACACTCATGTCAGAGGCCCGCTGTCTCAATGGAAGGTATTTATAGCACTTGCTTCTGAGGAGGATGAAGGTAATACGGCTGCTAAGAGAGGGAACAAAAAGTGTTACCTAAAAATAAACATCCAAGGTAGATGTTACCTGTTTAATTTCCTTTTTCAGCACTGGATAAATTAAATGCATCAAGAGATGCTGGATTATAGGGAGTGTAATAAGTCTGTTTTAAGTTGAGAATGGTTCTGGTTTTTATTCTTCACTAATTTACCAGCAATTATCTGTGTCTTGCAAGACAATCTTTCACTTACATAAACAAGGTACAGGGACGTTACCCTGCCTAGGAGACCTAAGGTAGGGTCAATAAATAGCAGTTTTATTATTACAAGATAATGATATACCATTTCTATACCAGCTTCTTCCCAAAGATTTCAGAGGACTTTATAAACACTAATAGTTTTTCAAAACTCTTGTGAGGCAAATATTATTATGTGCCCAGCTGGGATTTGAGGAAGCTGAGGCAAAAAGCGATAAAGTGAGTTGCTCACAGTAATATAGGAGCCACCAGCAGCTCCTGCATTCTTACCAGGAGCTAATTTATCTTTCTGCAGGACACCTATGAGTTAAAGTACTTCTAACCTGAGAGTATACAAGTTGCAAAGAACCCAAGAGAAAATAGCCCTTATCGCAGTTCAGAAGCAAGGTTTGCATGTTAGTACACCTGAGCCCAAAGTAATAAAATCCTTGTTCTGAGCTCCAGGGTCCAATCCAGGTTGGGATGTGAGTACCAACCCCAAAGCACTTGTTTAATAAGGGGCTGAATTTGCAAATACACCTGTTGAGTACCTCAAAGCTTGGGAGACAGTGGCTTTAAAATGCAATTTGAATCCTCTGCCTGAGAGCATTTAGATCAAAGGCTTTTGTTTTCCTGTCCCCAGTGTAAAAATTTAAAGAACAGACGTGGATTAGATTAGATCCAGGTTTCAATTTATTTAACCCCATAGAAATATATGCACTATATCTTGATATACCATCCAAAAGGCTGTTTTCATTAGGAAATGAAGGAAGGCAGAGCTCTCTATGCTCTCCACTTTGATGTTGGCCCATAGAAAACCATTTGCCAAGATAAACTTCCCTGGCTTTTTTTCATCTCCACAATACAGTTTACTTCAGTTAAACAAGAGACATTCTGGGCACATTTACACAAGACGTTTACCATACAACTGACTCATTAGCTCCACAGTAAAGTCTCAGCATCTACATGTGCAGTGCTATCAGGACTGAGTAAATTAATTAACTCCGCCATAGATTAGTACTTGTTACCATTCTGCCACACCACACATGTAGATGCTGATACCTGTGGCTGGGGAATGAGGGTGCTTCAGCGTGGGGGTTGCCTGCCAGCTAGCCCTGCACTGGAGCACCCTCGTGCCCCAGCCAATCTCTCTGAAGCACATAGAGCTGGGTCAGAGCAGCCCTAGGCTGGCAGGCTGACCCTCCAAGCTCTTTGCCAGCTGTTGCTGATCCAACATGGCTCAATGTGCTGCGGTCCCTGGTGCACATGTACATGCAATACCCAGGAGCAATAAACTCTGGTGCAAACAGCTCTGGAGTCTATTCAATTGCATTAATAGCATGTGTAGACACGCCCTCTGTTCTTCACTCCCAAGCTCCTGCTCAGTTTGAGCTTTGCTGGTGAGAACACTATTTCTGTTGCTGATTAGTTCTTATTATCTCTTTTCCCACTAATTGACAAACCTCCATCTGCTACAGAACAGTGGTCACTATGTAATAATGATCAGGGTGTCTGGATAAACACACATTTCATGGTTGTCATTAAGACACATCCAAATGCCTCTGTGAGTAAAACAGAAGATTTAATAAGGCAAAGGACAGCTTTCTGTTCAGGAAGCCAAAACAACTCTAGTACAAAGGACGCACACCAGCAGTTCTGGTGCGTCCCAGCAGAGGGCAATGGTAGCCATGCATATGCAAGCAATGCTACATCACAATTACAATACTGTGTAAAAGTTCTCTCTTACTTGTCAAATTTTGTTCCCCCACACTGCACGTCCATCAGGCCTAACAAGTGGAATAAATCCCATTTGGAGTCAGATCCAAGCTGAGTCACAAGTCCAGCAGGACATGAATCAGCCCACAGCAAAAACAAGGCAGTTTGTTGCTATACTGAAGAGTTCAAGGGAGGTTAGCTACAAATAAGGAAAGGAAACTTGTTTACTTGGAACTACTGTGCAGTACAGAAAATATAGGCTGGAATAGAAGATGAAAAAGCAGAAGGAAGCAGATCTGCACCCTAAATCTCTGGGGGCAGAGGGAAAGGAGGGAAGGAATCTTTTTGATTCACTCTGAACTTGTAATAATCCTTTTGCAACAGATAGAAAGAGGAACAAGGCTAACATAATAAATATATTAATTCATTATTGGTGAATTCATTTGAGGTGTCCAATATAAGGCCCTTCAGTTCTGATTTTATTCAAAGGTATAAGCACCCATAACTCCAAATCAAACCAGTGGGAGCGGCTGGTTCATAGCATTTCTAATGATTAAGCCCTTCTGGTTTCAGCTTGGGGACTGAAAAATGAAGGCACCCAAAATTAGAGACTGCTTTTGAAAATATTAGCCATATTGTATATCATGTTCACTGAATTGTGATGAGCTCCCATTAATTATGAAAGCATGCTACAAAGGGATGGAAAAATCAGATCTATTTTAAACAAGGTGGGATGTAAAGAAATGTATACAAACCTCTTTACAGCAATACTAATAAATAATAAGTAAACAGGGACAAGGGCAATTGCTGATTTAATATTGCTTTTATTTGTTGTGCTTACATCAGCAGGCATTGTGGTAGGGAAATAACTGATCAGAGAAGAGAGAAATATGTTGCTAAGCAACACAACACTCTGGATGTGAGACCCACTCCCATGTCATGGGATTGACAGGCTGGATGGGTCGCTGGATTTTAAAAATACAATATTTCTAAAAGGTAGAAGAGGTTGGAAGAGTTAATAACTCCAAATGAAGAGGCACGTGACAACAGCCAAGATAGGTTAGTAAATGAGAGAGTGGAGCTAAGTAAGGGGGCTGTTGACTGGTGAGGAGAGTGTGTGAAGACGGAGAAAGGAAGTAATAAATAATGGAGAGAGACAAGAGGAAGCCAAGACAGAAGTGAAACAAACTCTGGCAACAAATGCTGGATATTAGAAAATGCAGTGAGTCAAACATATTTGGATCCAGATTTCACCAGAACACAAACGGATTTGGACCTGGCATCTGAATGCGCTAGAAGAAAGAAGGAATTTAAGAGGAGGAAGGTCCTTAAAAAGAAATAGAAATATTCACTATACAGGGTGGCTTTCAAGAATACCAGTATGGGAACAGTCCTCTCTACACAGGGAACCATTCACAGCTCATGTTGGTCATTGCACATTCTCAGATTGGTCACCCTAGACCTAAGCTACAGCAGCAATACACAGCTAGTTGGGTGGCTGTGCACATAAAACACTAGAGTAGGAGTTAGGATACCTGGCTCCAGTTTCTGGCCCTTAACAAGCTTTCCCAGTGAGGTCACATTGGCTGGGGTTTTGAAAGGACCACCAAGGCACCCAAATTATATTGAAGTTCAGTGGAAACTGGGTGCTTAAACCTGATGAAAATAATTTTTTCAGCTACTCCAGTGATTACTCTGGGGTAGGTCATGCTTTGTCCACCTCCGCAGAGGTAGCCAGACTTAACACTGTAACACACAGCCACAGACTCAGACAGTAAATTAGGACACATCTTGGTAAGCATTTGCAGCACAAGTGTTTCTGAAAATCTGGCCATGTTAAACAGGCATTGGAGCAGACCTTTAAAGTCAGTGCTAAAAGTCCCACTGTCTTCAGTCAGTACTGAATTGGTCTTTCCCTGAGCACAGTTTAACGCAGTGCCTGCACAGCAGAGATGGCTTTTTCCTGGATACAAGAACACCCACACAAGTAACAAATTGATGGCAAGATCCCTTGGAGTTGAGCTGCTTTGCTAATTAATCCAGCTCTCCCACTAAGGTTAGAAGTTTAAAATAAAAACAAAACAAAAAAAATCCCCTGAGCACTCGAGTGCCAGGAGTCTATTCTGTGTCTGTGAGGGGAGGCAAGAGATTTACAAGCAGTACATTTTTCCAAATCTCTCGCTGAAGCTTCTTTGATCCCCAGCATTCCACTTTATCAGAGTGAGCCTGCTGGGTTCAGGATCTGTTTCCGATCGGTCGATAGCAACAGGGAAATCTCTAAACCTTCTTTTGATCCAGACATAAATCTTAAAGGATCCAGATCTCAAACAATGGTCCTCTACTCTTAAAAGCTTATCCTCTGCAAATGAAAAAGATGTGCAGGGAGAGAGTGGGACTGTGCTACAAGCAGTATTTGGGAACAGTAGAAAAGTAGTTAGCCATGTTAGTCTGAAGTCAGGCAGGAGGCAGGATGGAAATGAACCTGATAGACTAACTGAATCAGAGATTGTAATGCATCTATGGGTGCCAGAATGGTTCCTGGGCCACTCCCATCTCACTTCCCTTGTTCCTCTAGGGTCTTCCCCCTCTGTGATCTTGCCTGCCATGCCTTGATGTAATGAATTGACAAGGGGAGGCTGCTTTGAGGATAAAGGGGGCTTTGGGTAGTAGATTCTTGTCTGAACTGTGGCCCTCTTGGCCTCGTCCCACTTTTAGTCCAACAGAGCCTTTCAGCTTGGGGCCCACTGCCCAGGACTGCAAACTCTTGGCTCAGCTTTGGTCATGCCTGTGGCCTCCCCTGGCCCTGATGGGTCCCCTATACAGGCCTCTGCGATCGCAGGTCTCACCTTCATGAGTTCTGAGTCTGCTCCCCCACTCGGTCCTTGGTGAGCTCTGCCCCTTACAGGTTCAGGACTAATGCCTCAGTCTCCGTCTTTCATCATCTGAAAACTGCACTTAGAGTTTGGGGCATCCCCAGGCATCCCTATCAGTGGTCTCCACCTCCCCTATAGTCACAATCCAGTCCACTGGGAACAAAAAGAGAAAGGGAACCTAAATCATATGTGTCTGCTTCAACTCAAAGGAAATGCTCCATCTGGGGTCAGCCTTACTCAACAGCGGTGCTTGTGAAAACAGAAACCAAAGAGGCTTGGACTACTTATCTTGCTTTCAGTACAGACTTTGAGGTTTTCTTCAACCCAGGCTGCCACTCTGAGTCTTTTGTCTGCAGTCTCAAGTCCTGCCCCAGGGCTCTTCCATCAGGAACTTGGTCCCATAGCTCCTATAGCCAGACTGACTCTCTGGCTTGGGGCTCAGGTTTATAAAACCTTCCCTGACCCTTCACTTCCACCCCATGTCCATTAGGCAACAGGTGGCCATTTTGTTTCAGGCTTCTCTGTTAACTTGACCTCAGAAAAAGAGAAAAGGGGAACAAACATAGGAACAAACCCTTCCTCACACCCCACAAACCCCAGACACCCACACCCCGCCCCCACAATACCCCACATATAAACCCCCCAACATACCCTATTGCTCCCACACACAGCCACACCCCCTCACAACCCTCCCACTCCACCATACAGAAACACCCAACCACACCTCACCCTGCACACAAAATACATAAGAGTATGACTTTAGTTTTTAGTTATTTTATAATAACCTATATACACAGTACACAAACACAAATCATGGCAAAATGTTTCTTGTAATAAAATTAAAATACATTATAGTAGGTGTTTGACTTTTAGTATATGCTTTGGTTTCTTCTGGTTCCAAGATGGCAACTCTAGCCTCTCAAAAGCAGTATTTCCAGGGGTAAGGTAAGGGACTTGCAGTAGCAAAGGTCAGCAGTTAGGGAAGGTACTTCTGGCCCCAAGATAGCAATTAGGGGGTGGAGCACCTGTCAAGGGATGGAGATACTCTTGCAGACCTCAACAGCTCACCAAAACTCATTAAGCAGCCCTCCACCGAGGACAAATAGCTACAGCATTCCTCTGAGAGAAGGAACATCTCTATTCTGGGTGCTGTTCTAGCACACTTTATACATTTTAAACAGTTACTACTTAAATACAGAAACAAACCTGGAAACAGGGACTGGGGTACAGACTTCCCACTGGTTGGTTGAATGATCTCACCATCAAGTCATTATGAAAAACCACCATTTTTGAGCCAAATTCAACACTGTCAGTGCCACTAGGCACACCTAATGAATCATGTGTCTCCTGGGATTTAAATACTTCTTTAGCACCTTTGCAGTTTGGGCTATAAGAAAGCTTAGGTAGATGTTGGACGCTTAGGTGATCAAACTGGATCATTTCAGCATGTGCGGTAGCCCAAGTGCGGACAATAAGGGACTTTTACCATACAAAATAATGGCTGTGCCTGAATTTACAGGCCTTTTGTGGCTTGTATAGTAGGGCTAATCTGAATCATTCTTTGGAATGTAAATGCTTAAGTTCCACCTAAGTCCTATTTAAGTGCCTACATAAAAAAAACAAAGCCATTGTCCTCATTTGCATTCTTACAGAGCAGCTCCTTACAAACTGTTTTTTCTACCTGGGAGAACCCTTGCCACCTCTGATTTTTCCTTTGCCAGATAGAGCTTCTTTTCTATCTGGAAGAATGCTTACCATCTTTGATTTTTCCTTTGCCTGATGAAGGGCATGAGAGCATGAAAGCTTGCAAAGAAAAAAAAATTGCAACTATTTAGTTGGTTTAATAAAATTCTATGCAAAGAATTTTATTTATATAACAAAACTGGTTCTGGCTTTAAGTGCTTAACACTTTTTTCCCCTGAAGCCCCTTAAAAACTCTCTATATAAAAATGTGCACAGATATACCCCAGCACCTGTGGCGGCACAGTAGGGGGCACTACTACACAGATCCAGCCTCCTCACTCTGCCAGGCCCAAAACCATACTTCAGGAGTCTCCCTGGTAAGCCTAGCTGGCCATCCCTCTTCCTGAAGATCACCCACAAGCCTGGGGCAACACTGCCAACACCAGGGCACTGGTCTCTGTTAGAGCGCTGTGCAGCACACAGACCCTGCAAGCCTTGGGGGTGCTTTGCCCACTGGTAATATTTCTTGGTGCCTCTTTCAGTCCAAAGCATCCCCAGATAACCTCAGGTATGACTGAGGGAACATAAACAGGCAAGCTCTGTGGCCAGGCTGGGAGCAAAAGGCTTGCCTCTCACCCCTAAAGTGAAATAGCCAGGTATGCTGTAACTCCATTCTTTACTGATTGTGGGGTGGGGAGGGGAGAGCAAGGAAGCCAGAATGCACTTTAAGCAAATAAAATCAATCAGAGTCATACACAATCTTGGACATAGCAGCCCTTTTTAAAACATGTCTGCATAGACATGAATCCTAACTCCTGGCTAATTTCCAAGTTTTTACTTGCAGGAATTTATCTAGGCTGCACCCTGGAGGCACTTTTTTTGTGGCTTTTCAAAATGCCCACCAGAGGAAGAAGAGAGCTCCCCCCTCCCCTCAGGAATTTATGTGGCTAGGTCACCTGCTCAACCAGCTTGAACCAAATAGCACTGGTGACATGTAGGGGGTGCACGTGGGTGCATATGCACCCCGAGATTGGCCATGTCCCCCCAACAGAAGCATCGGTGGCACTTCCACTGGCAGCAGCAATCGGCTGTGGGGGGAAAGGGGGGCTAATGGGACTCAGCCCCCCCACAAATGCCAGAGCAACCCAGCTGCAGGCTGCTGCAGCAGGGGGAGAGGTACATCAGGCTAGCAGCTGGCCCAGCATAGCAGGCAGGTAGGTAAGGTTTCTTTTCTTCCTTTAGTTTCTTCTTCCTTTAGAATCATTCACCCCTGCCCCACTCCCTGCTGCACTGTGGGGATTGTCCCATGACCTGACCCAGCTGGGGCTGGCCAGGCTGGATTGTGAAGCCTGGCAGCTCTCACTGCTGTGCACAATGAGGGGGAGCAGGGTGAGGGGGCAGCTTGTTCCCCCAACCCCTTGGCTCCAATGCTCAATGGCCCTGGGTGAGCCACTGGGCTCTGCTTGCCCCCGACCTGGCCTGGTTGGGAGCCCATTCATGGTGAATAGAGTCCTGGCTGGGACAGGTTGTGGGACAAGTGGAGCCCAGTGGGTCCTGCAGAGTCATGGCACCAGGGAGCCAAGGGGGACACATGGCCCCACCCAATCTTTGTAAGGGGCAAGGGTGGACTGCAGCTGTGAGGCACCCTAGACTCTGCCTGCTCCATGCCTTGCTGCAGTCTTTGAAAGCGGCGTGGCACAGTGCCATGTGCCTGGCTGCCTGGCCCACCCAGTGGCAGGACACACATGGTGGTATGCCACTTTCAAAAGCGGCAATGAGCCATGGAGCAGACAGAGCCCAGCTTGCCTCACAGCTGCAGCCTGCCCTTGCTGAGATCAGTGCAAAGATCGGTGGGGCGGGGGGCATGTGCTCCCTTTGGGTCCCCAGCACCGTGACTCTACAGAAGCTGCCTGGCTCTTTCCAGGGTTGACTTAGGTGGGGCAGGCCAGGGTGCTCAGGGGCTCTGTCTCCTCCAGCCCAGCAGTGCAGCTGAGGCTCACTCTGCTCCAGGCCTTGGCCCCCCTGGGTGGTATGGGACCAGGGCTGGATTGGGGCCGGTGTGGGGTGGCAGCCAGGACCAGTGCAGGGTTGGGGGGCAGTGGATGCCAGCAGTGGGCAATGTCCTCTGGCACAGCAGAAGGGACAGCAGCACCGGTGCAGCAGATCCTGGCCCTGAGCCCAATGCCTGCCCAATGCCAGCCCCAGACTCACTCCGTCCTCCCCCACCCCCCTACTCCTTCCCCCACAGACTTTCTTGGGGGAGGAGTGTGTGCATGCATGCACATGTGCTCAGCCCCTCCCCAACAATTTTTTTTCTCCCTCCACTCCTGGGTCCCCAGCTGATAATTGGCCGCCGGGGAACCCCTGCCCCTTGGTTGGCAATCAGCCACTGGGGCTCCCCCAGTATTAGGAGGCACCAGTTGCCCATGCCAAATAGCAAGGAAGTGATTCATTAATTCATCTAAAATGGCTTTATTAACTCCAAAGGCCAATAGCAGTAGTGTAGTTACTTTAAACCGAGGGGCTCAAACTCTTTTGCCTCCCTAGCCTGGACCCAGCCAACAAGAAGCCTTGTGGGCCAGATCCAGACTTACCTCCACTGGTGGTGTTAAATTCTTAAGCTTCAGTGATGGGGATTAGCCATGGAGGTTAATGTACCCATTGCTTGCCCTTCCACAATCAACAAGTATCCTTATTAGGGCTCTGTGTGCTGAAATATGGGGACATTCTGCCCCTCTGCTCCACTCACCCTGATTTCCTGGCCCCTCCTTGTTTATGCTTTTGCTGTTTTTTTGGAAGGGATGAAGTTTCCTTGGTGTATTGGAGCCAGCTGTTGGCTTTCCAGTTTTCTTGTTATTGTCTACCAGCTTTCCTCTTGAAGTTAGCACTTAACGTGTTTCTTGCTGCCTCTCTCTCTGTCTCGGTCTCACTCACTCCCTTTCTTTCCTTAAACCATATATTTCTGGAAGTTTGGTGTATGCTTGTATATATACAAGTTTGGTTCATGCTTGTGTAGCATCATGTGGCATGATTCCTACCCATGCCATGATTGTCTTTGTATCACTGCAGTACTGTCATCTCCAAACATTCAAAAACTCATGATTCAAGCCCCCAAAGCATGAGATTACCTCAAAATCTTGAGATTTAAAAAAGTACAATAAACCTTGACTTCTCTTTACTGTCTTTCTAGGTTACAGTTGGAGCACCTTTTCGAGCTTTCTTTCACAAAGGCTAGCTTTTGTAATTAAAGCTGAGATTCATACATAACCAGTTATCTCCAGAAGTTAAAGTCTTAAGTAAAAACCTCATATATTTTAAGATTCTTAATCACAACACAAAGCTCCAACTTGGTGAAGAGGCACTTGAAAGGACTGGATGTCAGCATGTCGGGATCATCTTCATCCAAGGGTGCTGAAGGAATTGGCCTGTGTCATAGCAGAGCCACTGGTATGGCTGTTTGAGCACTCATGGTGCTCAGGTCAGGTCTTAGAGGACTGGAAAAGGGCCAATGTGGTCCCTATTTTCAAGAAGTTGTGGAAGAAGGATCTAGGTAACTTTAGACCAGTTTGTCTCACCTCTATCCTTGGGAAAACCTTTGAAAAAATTATAAAGGATCACATTTGTGGGAGTCTAGCAGGACAAATAATCCTGAAGGGCAACCAGCACGGATTCATAGCAGGTAGCTCCAGCCTGCCTAACCTTGTTTCTTTTTATGACCAGGTCACAAAATGCTTAGACACAGGAGTTGAGGTAGATGTCATTTACTTCGATTTTAAGAAGGCCTTAAGAAGTCCCGGGCACAGCTAGTACCTGGATGGGAGACCGCCTGGGAATCCTGGGTGCTGTAGGCCCGTAATTTACCTTCAAGAGCAAATTGGATACTTATCTTGCTGGGATCCTATGACCCCAGCTGACTTCCTGCCCTTTGGGCGGGGGCTGGACCCTATGATCTTCCGAGGTCCCTTCCAGCCCTAATGTCTATGAATCTATGATACGGCACCTCATCCTATTCTCATAAATAAACTGAGCGGCTGTGACGCAGATGATTATACAGTCAGGTGGGTGGCATATTGACTTATGAGTTGCACCCAGAGAGTTGTGGTGGATTGGTCGGTATCAACCTAGAAAGATGTGAGCAGTGCAGTCCCACAAGGCTTGGTCCTTGGACCTGTCTTCATCAGAGTGCGTGGAAAGCACTCTATCCAAATTCACAGATGATACCAAATTATGGGGTAAGGTTAACACACTAGAGGGTAGCGAATGAATCCAAGCAGATCTGGATAGGTTGGAAAAGTGGGCAGAACAGAATAGTTCAACAAAGACAAGTGCAAAGTGCTACACCTAGGGAGAAGGAATCACCAGCACACTTACAGGCACACTACAGGAGGACCCTCTCTGCAGCACAGCAGCAGAAAGGGATCTCGGAATAGTTGTGGACAACAGGATGAACAAAGTGATCAGTAAAGCTAACCACACTTCATCATGTATTAGCAGGTACATGATGAACAGGTCCAGGTAGGTGATACTTCCTCTCTATGTGGCACTGGTCAGGCCACAGCTGGAGTACTGAGTCCAGTTTTGGGTGTCACACTTCAAGAGGGATGTGCACAACCTTGAGAGGGTTCAGAGAAGGGCCACTTGTATGGTTAGGGGCCTGCAGGCAAAGCCCCACGAGGAGAGATTGAAGGACCTGGATCTCTTCAGCTTCCGCGAGAGAAGGTTGAGAAATGACCTTGTAGCCACCTACAAATTCATCGGGGGTGGTGGAGGAGGCAGCAAGGAACAGGAGATGCTCTGTTTACCAGGGCACCTGTTGGAGTAACTAGGAACAATGGCCACAAACTGATGGAGAGCAGATTTAGGTTAGCCATCAGGAAGAACTCCTTTATGGTAAGGGTTGCCAGAATCTGGAATGAGCTTCCAAGGGAGGTGGCGCTCTCCCCTACCTAAGAGGAGGCTAGACCCCTGGCTGGGGTCATCTAACCCCAGTGCTCTTTCCTGCCCAGTGCAAGGGGTCGCCTTGATGATCTACTGAGGTGCATTCTGACCCTAGCATCTATGAATCCATGAAAATATCTGGAAGACAAAGTATAGCTGATATGTTCACTGTGACCTTGTGATATGTCTGCTACAGTAGAGACCCAATTGATTATTTCACAGCACAGTTCACCATACAACACTTCTATTTTTGCCATTTGGTTTAAGACAGTGGCATCAACTAGATCAAGTATTTCTAGTTTCAGAGATAAGGGAGACATATATGTCAGACTGTGTACAAATGGCAAAACCACGAAACCAACCTCTACTGCATGCACAAGCTGGGAAAACAGACATATACCAGCTGCTGAGATAGGCTGTTGTAAGAGAAGGATTAATGGATAGATGCTGGTATTTTTATTTATTTCAGTCTATAGAATATATAAAAGTCCTGCTCTAGAACTGTAGGCAACTTTGATGCATGCTACTGTATTTAGCACAAACAAAACAGGGCCAAGCCTAAAAGACTGGCTCTGCATATGTCTTGGCTTTTCATTCCTGGGACTGTTAGCAATGGGAAGGTAAAGCTAGATAAAACATGCAGTTCTGAGTTACAGATGAGCAAAGGCAATAGAAATCTAGGGCCTGATCTAAGTTTCCCTGAACTCAATGGAACAACATCTACCGCCTTAAATATATTGGGGAGCAGACCCAATGCTCGTGGAATTAAGAAAATCATGGATTTAAAATAACCAATAGAGTTTATCCATGCCAGTTTTTTCCTCAAAATTATTTTATTTTTAAAAATAGCACAGACTTTTTGCTGATGTAAATCAGCATATCTTCACTAGAGTTAATGGAGAAGCACTAATTTTATATCAGCTAATGATCTGCCTCTAAGATTCAGGTGGGAGGGCTATGGAGGAAACCTCCCAAATATGACCTGAAGCATCAGTCATAGTTTCATAGTTTCATAGTAGCTAGAGTCGGAAGGGACCTAGGAAGATCATCTAGTCCGACCCCCTGCCTGAGCAGGAAAGAGCACCGGGGTCAGATGACCCCGGCAAGGTGCTCATCTAACTTCCTTTTAAAAATCCCCAGGCTAGGAGCCTGCACCACTT
>NW_017728913.1:2650336-2820259 GCF_001723895.1 Crocodylus porosus
CCTTCCAGGTCGAGAAGAACCCATCCACCACCACCCTCTGGGTGCGGCCCTCCAACCAGTTGGCGACCCATTTGACTGTGTGGGCATCGACACCACAGTCTCCCAGCTTTCACTATAGTCCTTCACTATAGAAAAACCGTCTCAAACTCTGGCAATAACAGCAATGTGAACTCCCCCTATTTCCATATTATGGTAACTCTGAACACTACTAAGCATAATAGGAGCATAATGGAATAGGGCAGCCAGGAAGCCAACCCAAATAACAACAATAATTAATAATCCTAATTTAAATATCAACATAATTAATTCAGTAATTAAGTAGGTACTAAACAAAAACATCCAGTTTGTGTTCATCTACAGTTCTATTCTTTTGAATTAATAGAACGTTGTAATAAAATGTAAATACTTTAATGTTAAATCAGGTGTAAGATTTAATGTTAAATCTATTATTTTAGTTTAGTTTAGTCTAGTTTATGTTCTCAGACCTCCTCCTTCTAAGCAGAAAACTTGGTTTACTGGGAATATCACATGTTTCATGGGGGAAGATAATTCCAGTGTCTTGGCAAATATTAAAAATGAGTTTTGCTCCAATTGTCCCAGAGAGCTTGAAATCATCAAAGATGACAGTAATCTAAGGGAAAGGCTCTAGTATTTCATTCTGTCCATTCTTTGCCAATGAAGTATTGCTCCCTGAGGCTTGTTTTCCTTCACTCTTTGACTGGTCTCATGCAATAGGGCAGCCTCAACCTCCCTTACTACAAACCATAGCATTAGGAATTTCCCCCTGATATTCTGCCTCAAATTTCCTTCTCATAAAAACATCCCTTAAACAATCCTAAACAACTCTTCTCTTCTTTCCTCTGCAGCTACTTAAGATAATCATCATCCACGCTTAGCTGTTAAGGTCTATATTCAGCAACAGCCACAAAAGTATTCTAGGAATGTTGCAAAGCTCTCCCTCCCCCCACCTTGTATTGGCTGCTGGTATTTATTTATTTCTAATTTCCTGCTAAGCAGGTGCCCCAGCCATAAACTAACAAATCCTTGTGTTAGGAGCTGTACAAACACAGAGCAAAGAGGTAATGCTCCCTTGCCAACAATTTATAACAGTTTACAACTAAAGTAATTTGGAATTGTTATACTGTTACTAGAGCCTGTAACTATAGATTTACCCAACTGCTACTTTCTGTCCTGGCTTTGTTTTTTCAGACAGTTTGAATCCTCAAAAATGGGAATTCTTAAAGTCATATTCATGAGGTGTCCAATCAAAAATGCTTAAATGAATCCTCAAGTAGGTTGAGAGGAAAGACGAAATCTCTGACCGAGCAGGCAATTGCAGCATGTGGCTGTTCCATAGTATCCTCTAACCAGGGCGTTTTTCCATGGAGTGGGTTTATCTATGGTGGACTTGCCTCTTAGATTCACATCAGGTATATAGCTTCCCCGCATTTTGCAAAATACAGGTGGATGGAACTAGGGAAAAAGGAATGACAAGGGTGAGATACTGTAATTAGTTAGAGGTCAGGCTAATAATTTGACAGCATTCCCCACACCAGAAATTGTCTTCCTTCCAGTAATACGGGAGTTCATACTGCAATGTCTAGATTAGGCAACTGAAACTTTGTGAAAGTGCTCATACTGTATTTGCATAAGACAAGAAACAAAAGTTAAAGCTTACTACTTTGCCTGTATTTTAAATAGCTGCGGTGCTGCCAACTCATGATATAGTTCCATAGATGTTAGGGGCTGGAAGGGACCTTACAGCTCATCAGGTCCAGCCCCCCTGCACTTGGGCAGGAAAGACTGCTGGGATCAAACGACCCCAGCAAGAAGGACGTCAAGACACTTTGGTGTTTCTTTAAAAATCCCCTGCTCCTGGAGTCATGTGGTTATATAAAAAATTCAACTTTCATTTCGAAGAATTAAAAGCACACTAGGTTAGGGAGAAGAGTTTGAAAATGTAACCCTTTGAAATTAGGGGGGAAAAGAAGGCAACTAAAGTATAGGATAGTAGACAATCACTAGATACAGAAAGGCAGGAATACCCAAGGGAGTTTGTTTTGTGCTGGCTGACGCTTCTCTCAGCAGAGTTGGCTAACAGCAGTATTTGCATTTGGCAGGGACACTTTATAGACTAACTTGTTCAGAGAAGCATGAGCTAAGGTTTGTAGGTTAATGCCCCCTTTGTCAGACACTATCATGGAGTGAGTCACTGAGAGCAAGGGTGCTAAATGGGAAAAAAAGAAGTTCATTTAAGTACAAAGGAGAAAGGAGAGGAAAACAGGGGCTACTGCTAGGATAGGTGAAGGTGAGCTAAAAAGATCAAAGGGGATAAACAAAGCAGTTAAATGTTTGCACTTTCAACTAAAATTTGTCATTGTTTTTCACCCAGATCCACTGCTAGGTTATTTTAAATACATCAGCTCATACCTAAATGTATCCCTTGTTCCCAGTGCTGTGACTCTTGCTCATTGTTCAAATATGACCACAGTCTCCAGGTCCATGACTTGTCACTCAGTTAATACATCTGTTAAAAAAAGTTGCCTGGCCTTCTTCCCTGTGTCTTTGTTATACAATTGCAAGGCATTTGCTCTTTTCCCCACCCTCTTTCCTTGCAGAGCACGCTCTCATACACATACACTACACACCCTGCTTTGCAGACGGAAGCTGTTGGGAACATGGCTGGTGATTTAACGTTGCTTGCTGCAACATCTCTTCTTTCTGCCTGCCAGCAAAGTAAGATCTGAGGGCTTTTGTGGACGGGAGGTTTCCACAGATCTGGAAATACTGTAACTATGTAACAGAAAGCTTGTTTGCTTGTTGTTGGAGCTTCTTAGAGCTCTTACAAATTACTCCAAATGGTAACACTATTTACCTTGTTTCTAGACTGAGGGGATTTGGTCTAGCGGGGGAGATTACTTTTCATTATGGGAGATTCTGATTTTTTTTGTGGTTATACTTTGTTTCCAGATATTTTCGAATTGTTATACTGTTATTAGAGCCTGTAACTATAGATTTACCCAACTGCTACTTTCTGTCCTGGCTTTGTTTTTTCAGACAGTTTGAATCCTCAAAAATGGGAATTCTTAAAGTCATATTTATGAGGTGTCCAATCAAAAGTGCTTAAATGAATCCTCAAGTAGGTTGAGAGGAAAGACGAAATCTCTGACGGAGCAGGCAATTGCAGCATGTGGCTGTTCCATAGTATCCTCTAACCAGGGCGTTTTTCCATGGAGTGGGTTTATCTATGGTGGACTTGCCTCTTAGATTCACATCAGGTATATAGCTTCCCCGCATTTTGCAAAATACAGGTGGATGGAACTAGGGAAAAAGGAATGACAAGGGTGAGATACTGTAATTAGTTAGAGGTCAGGCTAATAATTTGACAGCATTCCCCACACCAGAAATTGTCTTCCTTCCAGTAATACGGGAGTTCATACTGCAATGTCTAGATTAGGCAACTGAAACTTTGTGAAAGTGCTCATACTGTATTTGCATAAGACAAGAAACAAAAGTTAAAGCTTACTACTTTGCCTGTATTTTAAATAGCTGCGGTGCTGCCAACTCATGATATAGTTCCATAGATGTTAGGGGCTGGAAGGGACCTTACAGCTCATCAGGTCCAGCCCCCCTGCACTTGGGCAGGAAAGACTGCTGGGATCAAACGACCCCAGCAAGAAGGACGTCAAGACACTTTGGTGTTTCTTTAAAAATCCCCTGCTCCTGGAGTCATGTGGTTATATAAAAAATTCAACTTTCATTTCGAAGAATTAAAAGCACACTAGGTTAGGGAGAAGAGTTTGAAAATGTAACCCTTTGAAATTAGGGGGGAAAAGAAGGCAACTAAAAAGTACCGAACATTGTAAAATCTCATGATTTGGGGGGTGTAGTTCATTGGGATTGTCAATATTGCTTTTATTCAGAAGTCTGACTGGAAGCATGTATGTGGTCTTTTGCCATTTTTATCTCCTGTGATGATATTTACTGTGGGCTTTTGTTAAAGTTCAGCCTGCAACAATAGCTGCTGCACTTTAAGCTGCTTAAAGTGAAACCTGGAAGAAATCTGATAAGGACAGATGAAGAACCAGTGCCTGAAAGTTAATACACACTGAAAATTTAGAAGCGAAGAGAGTGCAGTGTTTAATCAGTGAGAATGCTGTCCTGACTGACTATTTTAGGTGCCTGCACTGAAAAAAAAAGAGAAGTTCCTAACTTCAGTCAGTTAACTTGTGTTACCTAACTTGGGTTAACATCACGGTGAAGATTAGGTCATTTGGGGTTTAATTCAAGTTAGAATCTTCTGCTTAAGGGTTTAGTGAAGTATGGGATTGAATGCCAAATGCTAATCTGTGTTAAAACCCAAGTTACAGTATCTTCACTGCTATTTTAACACAAATGAAGAATACACTCCTCCTGCTCCTGGTTTAGACATGCTCCATAGTACATGTTGTTACAGTGGCATTGTAAGAGCATATTACCAGGTCAGGTAATGGGAGTAGCTCATTACCTGTTTGCCTGACAGCAATCAGCATAAAACACGTAGCTATAAAGTACACACAGTGCCTTATTTACTTCACCTCTGTGCTAGCGATGAACTGTTGAGCAATGTGCCCTCTCAGTAACACAGTGCTGGAAGCTGTAGTTACTTATGAGCTAGAGGTAAAGTAAGATGAGCTTTCATACTCCCAGAACTAGGTGGTATTTTAAAAATCAGGTCAGGCCAGAGATTGAGCCAAGTGAGCAGGACCTATCTGTGCTGGAAGGCGCAAGCTGCAGCTTGTAGGAAGTGGTTTCTTCCAATGAAGTCAGAATTTGAACTAAGACTTGCTGCAGGAGCAGGAATGGGATGTTTTATAGTCTCATGGGAAAAGTAGCCAGATCCCAGTTAAAAAGCAGAGTGAATCCTGGGGTGGAACACAGTTGTGTTAATAGAACCAATTACATTTGCAAATAGACATAATTGGGCTCAATATGAACAATTATGGTGCAATATGACTATTCTGTTAAGTTTATAAATTGATTTGTTTGTGATTTATTATCCTTTAAATATATATGTATATTTTTTAGTTGGCTGTATGTAATGCCAAGCTCTCCCCTTCCTCTAGCCTTTACTAAATTTATGGTATGGAAGTTTAATGATCTATTTTGTAATACTTTGGTTTTGCTTTTTTATTGCATTTTACTTATTAGTTTATATGTTATTGTTTTTGTTGGTTTTATTTCATAATATGAACATTAATAAATATTATACTTACAAAAAGAATAGAGGTGTAACACAGCCGCATTGACTGCCAGTACCAGTGGCCAGCTGCCAACTGTAGTGCTCAGTTTCCCTCCCCCTCAATTATTATACTGCTGATCAGAAATATGTGAAATGCAGCCAGCAGAAAGGACAGGTCTTCCTCTATATTTTTATATTTAGGCAGGGGCCAGCAACCTATGACCTGTGGGCTGAATTTGGCATGCAGAGCTTCTGTAGTGTTCTGGTTGCAGAAACTCATCGCAAAGATTTTTCAGGAAGAATCATACAAAAGACCGTATTTGTATCTGATTCTCTATTGTGTATGCTTTCGACCACACACAAAACAGTCAAGTCCCTTGACCATAAGCTTTGCCCTGTATTTTCATGATAAGGAAGCCATTAATTTGTGCAATTTGTGATGGCCAATTCAAATCAAGGGGAAACAAATAAATATGCTTCTCAGCTGCCTCAACTGTGCAGATTTAACCTGCAAGACTTGAATAACAACTTGTATTAGGAAAGAGAGGAAGAGGGAGGAAAGAGACAAGCTATGAACATCTTTGCTCAATCTTCTGTAACATTCACTGGAGCCTGGTGGCTAGCTGATTGAAAGAGGGTAAGACAGTCTCACAAACTTCCCTCAGGAGAAGTGGGGGCTCCTCAATTACTTGTAGCTAAGTTTCCTCCTACACACTTCCCTTACTTTAGCCCCCTGTTGGACTATAGAGAGATTTAACAAGAAAATACATGGCTGCTTTCTCTTTGCTTTCAAAGGATTAAGGGACAATTTTCTGTTTATAAAATAGAACGGGAATGTGATGCAATAATTTGTTCCTCTGTCCAACCCTCTTGGGTCCCTTTATTTACTTATCATGCCACTTGTTGCATTGGGCCCCTTCTGCTTTTTTAACCTGCGAGAAGTCTGTAAATCCACTGCAAAAAACAACTACCTTTGGTTTGCAAGGGGAAAAGCAACTTTCTGTCTTACTGCCAAAATCAGAAATATAGTCAGTTGGTTAGGAATGGGAACATAGCTCTGGAAGGGGCCTCCCAGACCACTGAGTCCAAACCCTGCATTTGTGGCCAGCCACATATCGAAAGAGTCCTAAAAATCATCCACTCTAACGCCTCGTATACCACACCCACAGATCACATTATGGAAACAAAACCAAAACACACCTCCTAAGGTACAGCTAAAAAAGACTGGGGAGATAATGACACTTCCAATGTCCTGCCACTGCAGTGGCAAAGGAATATCTTGTTAATTTATGCTCAATGGCTCCTTGTGTCCAAGTAGAAGGCAGCCTCTCTCCCTCATCCTTGTTGGAATAAGAACCTGGTGGCCCCAAATCTGATGACTGGTTTGACCCTGAGCAGAAAAGCAAGTTGCTACAGCCAGGTACCTGAGAGTCTTCTAGGTACCAGTGGGTGTGTCTACATGAGCTGCTAACTGTGCAGTAGCCTAATAACACTGCTCAGTAGTGTGCAGGGCAAAACCCATGCTAATACGCTACTGCACAGTAGTATTAGGTTACTGCACAATTAGCGTCACTAAAAAGCCATGTGCCGGTGCTACTGTGCACTAACACCAGTTACTGTTTATTGATTTATTACATGGCTATACATTAACGAACATGTATATGCACCCAGTGCACCACAGGAAAACTCCCATCTGTAATTGTAGCTCATGCCCAGTGTTTCAAAAGAAGGTGAAAAATAATAATAATGAATTAATGGATGGTGGTACGGATGGGAGATTCTTCCTGGCCTCTACAAGTGACCAGCAGAGGCCCTGAAGTCTGGGATTAGCAGAAAGATATAACATGACTTGCTCTTTTCAGGGAAATTTAAATCCCAGTCTTGGGCCCCTGGCACACATTAGTTTTCTGATGTAATAAATGTATTAATTCTGCCAGAAATAGCAATGTCACATAATCACAAAGTGTATGGTGCCATAAAATGGTAAACCAGCCATGAAGATATTCCTCAAAAAATTGTATGGCACCATAAATTGAACGTGTGGCAGACCTCAGCATCCTGATGACAATGATTAACTGATTGTCAGCATCCGGACCTGTCCTGATCCTGATGTTGACAATTGCTGTTTAACAGCATCAGGATGCAGGCTTGCCGGGCCTGGTACCTTAAAGATCCTTGCCTTGCAGCCTCCACTCTTTAATGATCTTTAACGTGCTGGGTTCTGATGAGCCCTAGGGCATGGGGCAGCTCCAGGGCCTGGGACACAGTACACCCCTGCCTGTTCCTCAGGATCAGACGAGGGACAGCCCTGGGTCCCATGTGGGACCAGGGCTGCCTGGTGCTGAATCCCAACCCTCAGCTGATTTGGCGCCGAGCAGCCCTGGGGTGTGGGACTAAGCTGCTTCTTGCCTAACTGGCAGGACTGGGCTGAGGACAACTCTGCCTCCCAAACCTAGCTGTCTCCTGCTCAGAGGATGTGAGATACCTCTTTAAAAATGGGTGTGAAGCTGGGGATGAGGGAGCTTAAACTAACAAATCATTCAAAGTTCTTCAAACCATCCAGGCTAAGTGTACATGGTGTAGCTGCTAAGATCTAGTTTGTACTAGAAATTTAACTGTGTTATAGCTGGTTGTTTTAACAGTTTGTGTTAGTACAAACAATTCAGTAAGCCCTTGCCTACCTCCTGTCCTACATCCCGCTGCAGGTTTAAGTTCTGTTCTGTATCCATTCAAGGGTTTCACTAAACCATTACACAAAACCAAATTCAAGGATGATAGGCTGCCTCAGCTGGTAAAATTGAGTTTGTCTTGTGATGAAGCCTGTTCCTGGTCCAGTAAAGCCTTAAGGGCTCACAGTGTAGCTGGAGAATTGGCTAATTTTTTTTTACTGCAAATGTCACGTCAGTGGAACAAGGTGGTTTATCAAATAGGGACCTACAGCCAGAACCAGTCAGAACTTGTCAGATCACGGTGAATTTAGGGAAAAGGAAGCATTTTTGTGGATGGGAAGGCCTTTTGGTGACATTTTCCTGGCAATTCAAAGGGGAAAAGAGGCCATCCTGTCTTCACAAATGTCATTCTTTGTAAAATATACCCCTAGCCTGTAGCCCCTACTAAAGCTGCCCTTCCCCTATAAAAGCAATATGAAGTAGTGAATTACTGCTGGGTCATAGACTAGAGTGTGAGTGGGGGTGTTAACGAAGGTGGGTGTAGTGGCCACTTCAGAATTGGAAGCTGTACAACATTTAGTAAACTTGCCTTATGATAACACACTTGAGAAAGTTGATCTATTACTTTATCAAAGGTTAAGAGGTCACTTGATCACAGAGATCACAGACAATTACCAGCACAGGGAGAAATATCTAATGGACAGCTATCTAACCTCACAGATACAGGCATTACAAGATCCAATGGCAAAGATTAAACTAGACAAATTAGACTGGCAATAAACCATATGTGCAACACAGAGGTGGTTATTAACCAGTGGGAGAACTTATGTGGTTATGCATTGGCTTCTACAACTTGAAGTTTTTAAGTGAAACTTGTAGGAACAAGAGCATCAAGCTGCTCATAAACCCAAGTCTTCCGCAGAATGCCAGATGGGTGATAACCCATGAGATTTATTTTTTATTTATGTATTTATTTATTGCTTTTCTTCGTTCCAAATTCTGTGTCAACCTTGGGTTAGATCCAATAAAGACGTTGGGCACCTAAAAGATAAGGACCACTGCAGCACCCAAGGAGTGCATAGGTAGGTATCTCAGAAAGATGATCCATATCCAACATGCTGAGCTGGGAGCTGTTTAGAGCATGTCCATAGGGATGATGTTACAATTTAAGATCATAACTTTTATGGACATGGAGGATAATTAATCCCATCTTCTTTATAAAAACCTTTTTATGCTTGAAGTCTCTTATCAAAACCCTCCTCAGTCTTCCTTTCTCCAATCTAAAACATTCCAGTTCTTCCAACCTTGCCTTGTACATTACATTATCTAGATCGCTAATCATTTTTGTTGCTCTCCTCTCAACTCCTCCTAATTTGTCCACAATCTTCCTAAAGTGTTGTGCCCAGAACTAGACACAGATCTCTAGGTGAGGCTCCGATGGTGCTGAACAGAATGAGAGAACCATCTCCTATGACTTGTATTCAAGACAGCTCTGATTGAGCAGATAACCCCAAAGTCATCTGCAGAGCCAAAAACACAAAACAAATCTCCTGAGTCCCAGTTTGTTGCATTATCCACAAAATCTAGTACCTATCCTATGAATAGCTCTTATGGATCTAAAGCATATTTAAAACACTGCTAAAGATCTTAAACAAATGGGGCAACTTGATTTTGATTTTGAAGACTCTAGTATTTTTTTGCATCCTAAAGGTTGTAAATTGCTGAACATTTTAAAACCAGAACAGTACAAGAATGATACTTCCAGTAACTAAGCCCTTAAGGCAAGCTTCATTCTCCATCAGGTTCACATGGTAGCTGTGAAGTCTTTAAAACTGTGTATAATTACATGAAGCAGGAACTAGCAATTCTTACCACTGGGTTACACCAGAGGAGAAACAAACGTATGAAACGGGTGGACAGCTTCATCGACTGAATTCTCTTGTTTTGGGGGGCATAAGTAACATAGAACTAAATTCCTGGATTTTATTTTCCTATTAAGCCCAGGTCACCCTTGAAGCTACATCCTGAATTTTTATAAGAGAGACTGGTTTCATTAGAGAGCTGCTGGGCTTTGCCATTCAAATATACATACAAAAACAGAGGAAGTATAGTTTTCATTTAAAAATAAGAGTCCATAAATCATGTGGGCTAAGTATAGACAGTTTAAAAGCCTGAGGCAGAATGGATTTGATCTCCACACGTTAGTTTAAGCTGCATAGATTGAATTGATAAGCAAGTGAACAGACATTCACTTTTGATTCTGAAAATGCAACCACATGACTGCAGTGGCCCAAGCCAGAACCTGGGGGGCACTAGAGCATGCCTCCCTGCTTGGCTGAAGCAGACAGCTTGGGCCAATGCTAGCTTGCCCACCCAGTGAGGATGGATTTGTGGGGGAGGTGCAAAGCATCCTGGGATGCTAGGGGATTGTGAATTAACTTGAATCCAGAAGAGATCTGGGATAGAAGTTTAATAAACTGATTTAACCTAAATCAGTTAAAACTGACACTACATCCATCCAGGTTTATCTTAAACCAGAAGTGCCCAGTAGATGGGGGCCTGAGAGGGCTGTCACCTGAAATGCATAAAACTTTCCACATGTTCATCATCTTAGTGCCCCTCCTGTTTTGAAAGTGGCTTATGTGCACTGAACTCTTTTGTGTTACCGATTTGAACTAGTGTCCAATTACTTATACTGATTTATGTGTAATTTCTGTCCCTTGCCTTAAGGGAGCTGTCTTTTACTAAAATGCAATGCAAGCCCTTTAACCCAAGGGTCAGCAATCTACAGCCAACAGACCAGATCCAGCCTTTAAAGAATTTGTATCTGGACTGTGGTAGCTATGGTGGTGTTTGGCAGGGTGGAGAAAAGTTGAGTGGCATGAGGAAGCAGCAGTGGGTCCTAGTGCCAGCTTCCTCTTACCCGAGTTGTGAGATTCTGGCCTGCCACCAGAAAACATTACTGACTGCTGCTTTAACTGTTTTATCCGTTATCTTTACTTGCAGGTTATTTTGCTTGGCTGGTGGGAGAATCAAGAAAAAAACACAAAATCATGCCCCCAGCAGTTACTGGACCCCCAGAATTTGAAAGAACATTTCGTGCGCAGTAAGTGCTGGAAACCTTAGAATGGCAGGAATGAGAAGCTTCCTTATTCTGTTGCCTAATGGGAGCCTAGAGAGGTCTGCTTTGGCCATTCAAGCGTGAAGTGAGATTTTTTATGCTGTTTCAGGTCTTCTGCTATGAGGATGCTTATTACCTCCCAGTGACCTCTCTCTGTGACAAGACAGGCCTGTAACATTTGTGGGCATCTCTGTATAAGGCACTTGCTGAACTCTGTACTACCCTGGAGTGTTTCAGCAGTCAGGACTTCTCTACCACTTGTGAGCAATTGGGTTTATTTGTGTTCTGGGCCTGGCTCTCATTCTTACGCTCTTGATCTAGGAAGCGGAGATTTAGACTCAATATATGTCTACTAACTATATAAAAAGGTCCCACATTTTTATTGCCTAGTTCCAATTTTTTTCCTAAATGGATATTCAATTCTACATTTATTAAGAATTTACTGGTGTTGGAAATCTTTTATGCCCAAATATTCAGAGATTTCTAATTTTCCACAACTGTAAGTGAAAGCCATGTCAGTTGACAAGAAAGAAGGATCAAAAGTCGCATACACATAATATACAGTGACACAGAGAAAAACAGTTATTAAGTCATACATAGGTAAAGTTGCCTGAAGTTTCTGTTTAAGCCAAAGGATCAGTCTTCTTATTTTCCTGAAGAATAATATTAACTCCTCAGATTTAGAGCATTTAATCTGTATGGAAATATCACTTTTTTGAAGGAATTAGTAGTAACTTTGTCAATTAATTGCTAAAATAAAATGAATCACCCTTTGTTTTGTATCCTTAGGGCTATAAATGGTCAGTTGCTACAAAACTCGTAACACACACACCCACACACATGCATGTGCACATGCATGAGCTATTTTTTTTACTATTCAACTATTTTCAAAAAGATTGGATGTGAAGGGCAACCTACTTAATTCAGCTGGCTTTTAATTTGTTCAGGACTGCAGCAGTCAAATTGGGTTACTCAAGTATGGTGTCTTTAACAGAGGAACAAAGACATTTTTATGGACTTATCTATTTAAGTGTTCTTTGTCTGACTGTGACCAGTACCAAATATGCAGAATGCAGGGTAACTTATAGACTATATGGCACCTTATAGACTAAATTGTAAGGAGTCACACTGCCCTGCCTTCTGCCTAACTAACGTGGCTAACTGCTCCTCAACACCAGATATATCAAAGGAAAGTGGTGCACCAAAATCCATAATGAATGAGTGGACAATTATGGAACAACCTGCCTCTGGGTGAAATATTTTTCTATCCCACTTCAGCTAAAACAGGTTTCCCTTGATTTATGTGGTACATGCGTTCCCAGAGAATGGCGCATAAATTGAATTTGCATAAAGTAAACCTATTTTACAATGTAACAAATAGGGATAGGTTTCCATGGCGGTGAGGGAGGGAGGGAGTGAGGCTGGGACTAGGGAAGGGTCAGGGAGGGGTGCCACTCCCAGGGCTGCATAAGGCAGCAAAGCAGAGGGAACAGAGCAGCACCCACCCCAGCCCTGGCTGCAGCGACCCCAGGAGTGGCTGGCGCCAGCTGCTTCCAGCTGCTGGGCTGCACTGTGCTCCACTTGTCCCCTGCACCTGGGCTCCACCTGTCCCCACTCACCTCTGCTCCTGGGCTGCACCATGCCACCCGGGGCTCTGCTTGTCTGCACTCACCCCAGCCAATGCCCCAGCTGCCCGCACCAAGGCACAGCACAGCCCAGGAGCAAAGGTGAGTGGGGACAGGTGGAGCCCAGGCACAGAGGACAGGAAGAGCACAGTGTAGCCTAGCAGCTGCAAGCAGCTGGCGCTGGCTGCTCCTGAGGCCACTGCAGCTGAGGCTGGGGTGAGTGCTGCACTCTGCGCCACCCGGGGCTCCACTTGTCTGCACTCACCCCAGCCCATGCTGGAGAGGCCCTGGGAGCAGCTAACACCAGCTGCCTGCACCACAGCACGGCACAGCCTAGGAGCTGGGGTGAGCCCAGGCACAGCAGGACGGGCTGTGCATGGTGCAGCTCAGTGGCTGCAGGCAGCTGACGCCAGCCACTCCTGGGACCACTGCAGCTGGGGCTGGAGTGAGTGGGGCCATGGCCCTTTCCCCTCCCCCCACAGACTTACCTGCCGGTGGGGGTGGGCATGTATGCTCATCACAGAAGAACGAATTTACCTTGCATATAATAAATTATGTGTCTAAATATGCTCATCACATAAGAGCAAATTCACATATAAAGAACCCGCATAGATCAAAGGAATGAGAGTTTATATGCAACATAAGGAAAACTTTAACTGATCCTGTCCAGTGTAATAACAGCATTATTGGATAATGGAAATCACTAGCTGTAGAAAGCTGTTTTCTAAATAATAAGAAATACTAAAATTCTGAATGGCAGCAAAGGAAAGAGAACCTAAAGAAGATGAATGCAGTCATAAATGTAGCTTCAACTTGAAGTAGTGTTATTAAACTATTATCATTATCCTAATCATTAGAAGTTCTACCATCTGCTGCTCATGCTTGTTAAGACCCCCCTGGTGGTTATGTGGATAAGTGCTTGTTTCACTTGAAATGATAGGAATAGAGCTAATTGAACTAAGTATTGAACAGTGTACTTAGTTGGAGAGAAACAGTTGGAATTTTCCAAAGGGCTCTTCACTGACCTGACTGTTCCCACTGAAGCTGACAGTATTGGTGTCAATGGAAACAGTTGCAACAAAACGCAATGCTTTTGAAAAACACTGCCAAATCTCTTTGTTCAGATAACATGCATATTCATTTATTCTATAGACAGAACTGCGTGGAGTATTATCCAGTGTTCCTGGTTGACCTCTGGATTGCAGGCTGGTTTTTCAATCAAGGTAAACACCATCCCTGTTTTATTTTGGCCTAAATGAGATTGTATCAGGTATGCTAGTTAATCAAAAAAAATCTTTCAGTGATGTCACAAGTTTCATCAGATGTTCCTTTTTCTGCTGAAAACCTGATGTCCCCTTATTTTGTCGAATCCCCATTGTCCTTATCCTATGATGATAAGTAAATATAACCTCAAGAATAAGTCCTAGTATTTTACACGGCTCTGTCATACCACCTTCTACTTTTCTGTGCAACCTGAGGGTCCAATTCTTGGTGTCTTTTGATTGATTCTTAGTGTGTTAGATCCGGGCAGATTCCACATTCCCATTGATATCATTGGGAATCCACTATCCATCCAATGGCAGAAAGTGGCAGAAACAGCCTTTTCCCATTTCATACATGGAATCTCCTGCCACTACTCAAAGCCACTAGCAAGTGATAATATTTACTTATCTGTGTCAAATGCATGCATGATGGATAATTAGTTAATGCCTAAAATAAAAGGCTATGTAAGTGCTGTATATAATTGCTTATTAATTATCATTAAGAACAATAATGATTTTCATTATGCTTCTCTAGATGAGCTAAAACACTCCAAACAGTCACATATTCCCAAACAGTAAAAACACTTTCCTCTTCATTCAGTTTCTTCCTGTTTAGTACTGGTTTCCAATCCTTTTATAATGTAAAGTTCTGTTGCCTCCTCTTCCAGAAAACCTGATACAGAGATTAATTCCTGTGATAAGAAACACTCTGAGAAATTCTGTCCACACATCCCACCATCATACAACACAATCTGTGGAGTAATGTAATGGCAGGAAGGGGAAATGTCCTAAAAGAACTCGGGTCAGTTAAGCAAATACCACTGGTATGAAAATTCCCTCTGGTACTTGTGGAACAAAGGAAAGCCGCAATAAATCATATACAGTGTGTGTGTGTGGGCGGCATGCATGCACATAAACATATATCAAAACTTACATGCACAAGTGGACCCACTCAACTCAAAATGTATTGTGCAATGTTAAGCATGCCAAAAAAAAACTGTCAAAGGCACATTATTAAGGGGACAAATTTAAGCAGTAAGATATTAGGAAGTGCCAGAATTAAGCTTCCCTTTTATCCCAACCTCAGTCTGGTCCCCTTTTACACATATATTATGATATGCAGTTACAGGATCGTATACTATTTTTCCACCAGATTCTTCCATTGCTCTGTGCGCTGACTAGATGGTGGGCACTAGGGGGCCAGCCAGTTAATATTTTATTGTTTTTGTATTGTTTGATATATGGGCAGTGACCTTTTTCCTTGCACAATTCAAACTGCTCTGAAGGCAGAATTGTTAGAGTCTTTTCTATAGTGCTTTTTTGCTAGAGTCCCTGAGTGCCTGATAAAGATTAGTGAATTTAGTTTCACAACATCTCTTTGAGCTGAGGGGGTACTGCAATCTCCATTTTACAGATGGGGAATAGATGCAGAAAGATTATGGTAAAAATAGCCACTACTTCAGTGTCCAAATTGAGACAACTAAAACCTGATTTTCACAATACTTACACAGACCTTAGCTCAAGCTGTGCCAGATTTTTTTTCTTATTAAACATGAAAAAGACATGCACTTGAAAGCTTTTGCAAATCTATCCCAATCATGAACTGGTCTGTCCAATAACAGATATTAGCCACAAAAATCCTTGCTTCTAAATTCAGATACTATTTTCAATACCCAGGTCCCATCAACCTCAGCTGTAGCTGGAAGTGCTTAGCCCTTAGGACACTGTTTCCCAAATCTTGATGTCAGAAGCACACTTCTTTTCTAGATTAAAATTGGTAGCACACCTCATTCTTCCACCCAAAAAGGGACGGACACTCTCTCTCTCTCTCTTCCCCCCCCACCAAAGCATATAGCATATTCCGTTTCCCAGCCAGAGGAGATCATACCAGTGCTGAGATGTACTGTTACAAAAAGGATACCAAATACATCTTTCTTTAAGCAAAGTATTAGTCTTTATACCAGTGGTCTCAACCTTTGTAGGTTCAAGGCCCCCTCCATAACTTTTCTGAGTTTTGCAGAACCACTGCTGAGAATCACTAGGACAAGAAAGATCTGGAGGGGGCCTTGAGGCTAAAAAAATGGAGAGAATTGCTGATCTAGCTGGTGGGGGCAGGAGGACCTCACCCTGATGTGCCCTCTTCTGCCTCCTGCCGACCGCTGCTCTGGACCTTGTAGGGGGAACTGGGCAGGGTCTCACATGCCAATGACCACCCTCATGGCCCCTTCTGCTGGCCCTGAAAGTACAGGAAGAGCAGAAGTGAGGAGTTGAGCTGTTGCACAGGGCTCCATCTCTGTCTACCTGCCCGGCCATTTGCAGCTGAGTGTGTTTCTAAGAGCATTGCGGGGGGCTGGCACAGGGCCTGCCCGGGGGCACAGAAGGTGGCAGGGAAGGCGTTAGCAGTGGCAGCGCTGGCAGCCCTCAGGGGAGCAGCTGCAGACAGTGCTGGAACAGCTGAGACAAGCACAGGGTGTCAGACAGGAGAAGAGGACAGCAATTACATCCTCATGCAGGTGATCTCACACTTCCGTCACTCTCGTGACACACTAGTGTGCTCCAGCACAGCCTTAGGGTGCTGGGGCACACTAGGAACCACGGCCTTTCAGTTGTAGGCTCATAGGAAAGCAGGACTGGAAGGGACCTTGTAAGGTCATCTGGTCCAGCCCCCAGCTCAAGGCAGGATCATTCCTGACTAAACTGCCTCAGCCAAGTATCTGTCCAAGCTGCTTGTGAAAAATGTCTAGGGATGGAGATTTCACAGCTGCTCTAGGTAGCCTGTTCTGGTGCTTGACCAGCCTCATAGTCAGAAAGTTCTTCCTAACCTCATTTGGCACACATGGGTGAAAGCCAAGCACCCGAAACTGAAGACCACGTACTTAGCGAGCACATATGAGAAGTCTGGGTTTGGAGCCTTCACTAACATCACCTGGAAATGCTGGGTCAACAGCAAAAATCGAATTCAGGTCTCCGAGGCAGCGTTAACCTGCCATGACCATTCTCCTGCTTTTTCTTTCTTCAGTTCCCCAGTGTCATTCACTACCTTGTTGTCTTCTGCAACAAATGCAACCACTTTCAATACCTATCCCTTTCTCTGCAATACACATGCATTCACATCAGATTTGCCCAAAGAAACTTGTCTACCTATATCCTTAGACCAACACCACAACAACCTACACAGACTTTGCTAAAGGCACTCAGTAAACATCCTCCTCTTCACTGAAACTACATGCATCCTCAGCCACTGCAAATCAATGACCTCTCTCACACCTACTGGCTCATAGGGCTAGCATGTTTAAGGCATACCTGTTTCTGTGGCCAGCAGCATACACAGAAGTGATGTGGCTTTGCCGCCTCAATCTGCAGAGCCAAGTACTCATTTACAACAGGTTTGGAAGAAGCTGCAAATTCACAGCTGTGAAGCCATAAATATCCTTGACTGCTTTGCCTCTGCACCCACTAATCGCTGCAGCTTGTCCCGGTTTTCCCAGGGTAGCTGTGGCAATAGAACACAGTGGTTGTGTTACTACGTTGCTTGACCCCACTGCCCATAGACAACACTTTTTCATTTCCACCCTGCATGTTGCTTCCCACAGTAGGTAGACCAGACCACTCTTAATCAATTCTGTCATCTTCTTCCTGCCTCCTAGATTCTTCCAGCTTGAGCCTGCACATTTCTTCTGCACAAGGAATTGTTGCTGTTTTGATCCTTTCTTTGAACATTTCTATTTCCTTTGCTATTTGGAGGCATTTTCTGGGGTTAGCTATGTTTTTCTCAACAATCTGCCCTGTAAACTGGAAACAGATGTTCCACAAATGAACATGTTTTTAATTAGCAAATTTTCAAAGTCTCCAAAGTTACATATGGATACTAGATATCTCAATTTAAGCATGTAGTCCCTCTTCTCCTTCTTGGTTTTGGATTTAAAAAAAGAAAAGAGTATCTTCCTGTAGTCACATTCTAGCTGGGACCACAACAGTCATGAAATACTTTCATCAGCCAAGCCACTGGTTTAGACATTATTGTTAGCAACAGCCTGTCATTCACTCCTTGTCCTTTTGGACCCCAAGAATATTTTTTTGTCTTTATCCCCCATGGTTAGCTCCATGTGCAAATTGCTTTTTCTGGAGATCTAGCCTTTTCAGTGGGCTGAACCCCTTCACACTGTTTGTTTGCTCTGCTTCCAGTTTCTGGTTTGGTTGCCTGTGAGCCACATTCTCCCATGCTGCAGGCAGGCCTCACTAAACTGACTACTTCTCCCACCACATTTTTTTTCCTTTCAAGGACCCAATCCCAGAGTCTGTCTGTGGCCTGAATCTTATCTCAGTTGCCTTGCCCAGCCAGTTCCAGTCACAGTCCACAATCCTCTGATCCCAGCCCCTGTTTCTTTCTCCCTGCCAGTCTCCAATCAGATTTTTCTCTCCACGCAGATTTACTGCCCTCTTTGTTTTTCCCACCCAGGTCTGTCTCCTATCTGCATTTCAGTCAAATAGCTTTCTCTTCCACTCTCCTCCTCCCCCTGGGCACAGCAGGCGGAGGAGGGGAGATCATTTCTTAACTGTCTTTTCAGATGCCTATATCTAGCCCATACCACACCAGCCCAGAACTCCATTTTGGGAAAAGTCATCTTCAGCTTTAAATTGGAGCATGTACAGAACAGACAGAATCTGCTGGGAATTAGCTGCTATAATCTCAATAGCCTTTATTGAACATGTGTGACCTTTTCCAAAGGCTTATAACTTAGCCAACTATAGGAAGCTTTTCACAGGGGTGGCTGAAGGCACATGATGGACACAAAGGCCATTCCCTGACCCATTTCTGGTCTTTGCTCCAGAAGTGAGGGCACTGGAGCATTTCTAAGAAAAGGTTGTCCACATTTTATGCTATGGGCAATCTTTCCCCTATTCTCACTCTCTGCAATGACTGATTTGTTTAAAAAAATAAATCTATCTTGAGGCTGACACTCAGCTTGAGAAATTTTAATCTTAATAGCTAAAGTTTGGCAAAGTCATAAACAACCAAAACCAGGGTCTTCTAATGGGAAATGTCAGGCAGTCTTAACACAGGCACTGTGTGCATACATTTTTAAATATATTTATTTTAAAAGGGTTAAGATTGAAGAACTCCAGACCAGAAAGTCCTCATGCCCAACTGGACAGCTTAAGTGAAATAGTCTCCAGTTTTTTTCCCCATGGGGAACTGGAGCAGAAAGCCTAGAGTTGCCACATATAATCTTAGCTTGAGTGACACAAAACTAAGTGCAGTATGGAAGCCAAGCACGAACCAAAAAGTACTTGATGATAACAGCTACAATCATTGCAATACTTCGCCCATGTCTGGTGCCTTGCATTGGCAGATCTCAATATGAAGTCTCACCTTTCCCTTGTGAGGCACTAAACTATCATTGTGGGTGCAACTGTGGGTGTTCGCCACCTCTCTAGTGCCCACGGGCCAGGTCTACATCAGAACAATGACACAACAGCATGAGCACAAGTGAGTGCAAATACTTAGGAATTGTTAATATTGGGCAGGTCTACACATGCATTTGATTTGGGATCATTTTACTCACGAGTAAACTACATGCAAGGAAATGCTCCTGAACAGGCATCTACATATGCAGGGAAAGAAGAGAAATTTTGCTGCTAATGGCAGAAAACTGCTCCCTGGGGCCCTGCAATAGGCCCCTGCTGTCACCAAGGGGAGCTCTAGGCTCCCCCTGGGTGCTAACCTGGGGCAGGCAGGGAGCATGGGCCAGGAGACAGCTGTCTCCTGGCCAGCTGGGACATGACACCCTGACCCCAGGGGCTACTTGCTGCTGGGGCAGGGACAATGTCACCCTGTCCCGGCAGCAGGAAGCTCCTGGCCCTAGCTCCTCAATCACAGACAGGGTACTTGGAAAGAGCTGTGGGGGAGGGGCAGGTCCCAGCCCCCTGCCCTGATCCACCAGTGGGGCAGCTAGCTCACTGCCTGCCAGCTGCCAGCTGCCCCACCGGCAGGTTAGGGCAGGGGGCTGGGACTTACCTCACCCTTGCAGGTCTTTCCAAGTGCCATGACTAGATCATCCAGTTAGATCACAGGGATGGGACCTGCCCCTGACCAGGACAGTTCCCAGCCCCTGCTCCATGACTGCAGGGTGGAGGCTACTGTGCAGTAAATCATCTCATGTAGAGGTGCCCACTGTGCTGTGAAAATCTGCTCTGGTTTTAAGACCTTCAGATATAAGCTGTGCTTAAAGTAGATTGAAAGGACAGGGAATTTTTCCTGAACCCGCTGCGGTGAGGGGTGAGGAGGGAAAAGAGGGGGTATAGGGTAAGAGATAAGACAGCCCCTATTTCTTTTGAGAGAAGCAGGAATTATACCCTCTGGGTGGGTCTCCACATGCAGGGGGTGTATGGTTGTGAAAATGTGTTCTGTGCTGTGAATTTGAAGCACAGTGGCAAAATTTGCTACTGGGAAATCCCAATAGAAAAAAAAAATGCATTAGGAAAAAAGTGGTGCAACGTACACAAAACAAGTGTGTGCCAGCACAAATGGAGGCTGGGCCATTCAGAACAATGCTCTGGCTGCTGGCCAGGCCTCCATTCTGTCCCTGCTGCTCCAGCATGTCACCAGGCCCCAGCCTCCCTATCCCTACCCAGGACAATTTGCTGTGTGCTAAAGCACACGTGTAGGGGCATGCAATGGGGCACAAAGCAGTGGCATAAATTCGTGCCACTGCTATTTGTGCCTCTATAAACACCCCCCCGCATGCGCATGAGGACTTGCCTTTCCTTTCCTTATCCTCTGGATTTAATATTGCTGAAAACAGAACACGGAAACCACCTGTGCCTTGCTTGTCTAAACCAGCACTTGAAGCAGTACTGACAGCACAGGTGACGCTATATCAGTGCTGAAAATGGGTTCCAATTACTTCTATGTGGACCGGGGCTGAGTGAGTCAGTCTATGTGTTGCAATTCTCCTAGCGCACATCTGCACCACCGGACTGGTGGTGAGGATGTGAGCTAAAGTTCCCGGGACTCCTTACCTTTTGCCCTGTTTTGCATGTTCTCATTAATGGTTTCTCGGCTGGTGGCCTCAAGGAGTCGGCATGTCTAGAGAGAGGGACACGGCTGATTGTTCCATTTGGCTTCCCTTAGTTCCTCTTGTCTTGACTATTCACTTTTCCTTCATTTTCAAAAAAAAAATAAAATCTGCAATGTTTTACTCCGTGTTTTTCCTGTAGCAAGTGACTTCCTTTTTGGAGGCTCATTCTCTTTTCACAGCCCGAGTTTCACCTCAGCTGTGCCAATGTAAATCCAGAACCATGCCAGTAAGTCGACATCAGGGTGGAAGCAGCAGAAGGGAGATCACAATTGGGCCTGCTGACTAAGGCAGAACAGTGCCTGTTAGCCCACAGCACGGCCATCTGCCACGTTATCTCCCTTTTGGGAGATGGGGAGAAGTGGAAGGCATTTGGTTAGCTTCCCATTCAAACCATACTTCCTGGTGAGCATGCTCAGGAAGGTGGTCTTCTTTTCCTGACTTCTATGTGAAACACAGGGAAAGTTATTTTTACTTTAATATTGGACCAAAAAAAAAAGGACAACTGGATCCTCAGACGTGCCCAGACTGCATGACTGATTCTAGTAAGACCTCACCTGCCTCCACTTGTAAATCTGTATATATTTTACCTACCTCACAGGCATGTCACAGCACTTATCCATCGCAGTTCAGATCACTCACCCATATACCTGGGTACGAGTTGTTACATAAGTGGGGAGTATTTATTAATAACAGTGACAACACATCCAAAAATGATACAGGCATTTAAGAAAAAGAGTCTTTTTTCTTTCAGAATCAGAAAACCAATATTAACACAAGGAGATTGAAGTGTGTGTCAAATACAGTGAAAACCTCTGGCACAGGGCAAAAAAACATAACCATAAGCAAAGTGACCAGCTACCCACAATCCCGTAATCTTTTCTCCCTTTTTTTTTCCTCCAGAAGTAGCTGCCCTTCTGGGTCTGGTGTATATGTTTGCCCGTCACAAATACTTCCATGGATATGTGGAATCTGTAAAAGGAAGGTAAGGAGGATCCACCATCTGTGGATCCAGCTGAAAGTTCCAGGTTGTGGTCTGAAGCTGGGCTTACAGCCAAGGACTGGCAGTGAAAAGTGACTATAATTGAATGCAACATGAGTAAAGTGTCAGCAAGAGGTCTGAAATGAAAACCCTCTGGGAAGATGGCTGGCTGTTACAGCAGAAGCCTAGGTTAAAATGTGCATGTGCGACAGGTCATGAGAAACAAGAGGTTTGATGCTCCCAGTGTAATACCATGTGGGTGCTTACTTTGCAGTTGAGCCTGCTTGGCATCTGTGCTCAGAAAAAGCCTAGAGAAAGAAAGCGTTAAGCTTTGCCAGTCATGACTGCATATAACGGGAGACTGCTGAGGTGAAGCTCAGACAGTATATATGTCAGGCTCCTAGCACTGCTGATATTTCCTCAATGCATTCGTATTCAAATCACTGTAATAACATATTTATTTTTCAGAGCGCCCAAAATACATAAAAGGAACAAGTAAGCAAATTCGACCTTGTGAGCTATGGGAACTTTTACCAAATAGATAAGATTACGAGTCTTTTAAATAAGCACAGGTTAATGAGTGTTAAGCTCCTGGGGTCTAATAAATAAGAACATCTGCATTATCAACTCACTTTTCTCAAGTGCATAAGTGCATAAATGTGCAATCACTTCTGAATTCATACAAGAGCTTTCTGTTTGCCTTCAATTCAGAACCTGGGATTTTCACTGCATGTGTGTATACATACACGTACACACAGACACATGCACACAAATTGTTTTCTCTTTTATCTAAGTACTGTATTATCCCAGGCATCATGATCCGTGATACCCTTGCTCTTACAATGTTGGACACAACTTCTATGCAAATTATAAAAGGGGGGGAAAACCCCTTAGCAACACCTAACTCTAAAGAGATTTAAAAAGAAGTTAAAAAAAACACTTGGCAAAGTGTTTGTTGGGAAGAATCCTGCAGTGACAGAAAGATAGACTAAAGAAAGGCCTAACAAGCATTTTCCACCTCTGCTTTTGATGATTTCATGTGCTAACATTAACCTCCTCTCTCTTCCCAGGACTCCATCTGCTAGCCCAATTTTACAAGGCCTTTTTTCTTGTCCTTGAGAAAGTGAAAGAGACCCAGATAAAATTATCCCTTAAGATTTGCCTTTTGTCCTCTCTCTCAGAGGCAATATCCAGGATAACCCTATGAGAAAACAGAAGGACAATACCTGTGCAATAAGTATGCAGAAGAATGTAATATTTTAAAGTTAGATGGGCTTGTTGTATCAACTAAATAAAGAGTCCTCCATTTAGGTAAACTCCTCCCCCACCTCCCTGTATGGTCTTAAATTATAGCTTCAATCAGTCCCAAGGGAACATGAAGGTAGTGCCTGGTTTTGTTATTGTACGGGACACTGCACTTTGTTATTTTGGTGAAACGCTCTCATTTCTTAAAGCTTAGTGCACTGTTGCTGTAGAGAGCAAGACTAGCAGCCCTGGCAAATGGACATGCTTGCTTGTTTATATTGCTTCTCTCCTGACCCTATGTTCTCTGTGCAAGATATAAATCCTACGTTCAGTCCTGGGAGGGGAAGGATAAGTTGGAGGGATGTATTTCTGCTGAGTGGACATGGCACCAAGGGAGAAGTGGTATAAACATGGCCAAAGAGTCTGTGTCTGTAAGCTCACTGCTGTTGGTAATAGTGGGGCTATTTCAGTTAAGTACGGACTAGTGCGAGTAAGGTTTGCAGAAACGGGCCCCAAACCTATACAACACAGATGGTGGCAGTGCCAGTTTCCCCACACTGGGAGCCCTACTTTCAGCCGCTCCGGTGGTGAGGAGTCTTTATGCGTCCTTGGTCCTGACTTAAATTCTCAACTCTGAATGACAGTGGGCCAGCTATAATGGCAACACTTATTCACTCAAAATTGAACTGGCAGCTCTCTTCCCTCCCCTTCCCCAACATCTCCTCAGATGATGATGACTTTGGGGCATCATCTGACCACCATGTTCAAACAAGTAACCTGCAGTATCCAAATACCTTTTTTCAATGTCCCCTTATAGCTGGGAAAATCCTCTACTGATGGGTCTTACATAGACTGAAAAGCTTTACACATAAATTCTTGAGAAAAGCATTTGAGGCCTCAGCCTGCCTATAGTCAGTGCTGGGTTTTCCAGTGTTTCCCAACCTCCTTGGTGATGCTTTGCTCTTGCTGAGTCCTGGAAACTTTGGCTTAACTTCTCCCTCTCATTTTCCTTTGCCTCTGCCTCTTCTGCTTTTGGCAGGAACTAGATGATGCCTCCAAAAAGAATGTTCTTTACGTCTATTTATCCCGGTCTCCCCAGTAAAAATCATAATCTCAGGTGCCAGTGTTAATACACAGTTCCCAGGCTCTGGGAGAGACCCATGGGTGAGTTGCTTGTGTATGTAGGCCTGTGAAGCAGGACATTTGGAGTCCTCATTCCAGCACCACCACCGTTTCCCCCTTAAGCAAGTCACTGTCTCTGCTGCAGTTGGCTCTCTGTAAACTAGAAGGGATTAAAATACTTCGTTAGCTGCATACTTCTGGGAAGCTTTGAGACTTTTATGTGGTCCCTCTGGAGCTGTAAAAGCCCACACAAGTTGATTGACCACAGCACATGAACTCAGGGAGCTAGTAGTGCATGTGGTTAACCAAATGCCTTTGTTAAGTCCAGATTCTAAGCACGCAGCATGTATAGGGATTGCTGCGGAGACAGTACAGATGTAGCCTCTACGGCTTTAGTCATTGTTGTTCAAGCTGTGGAATGGTAAATCCCACCTTGGGCCAAACAGCACATTTTCACACAACTATCTGGAACGGAAATAGCATCGCCGTTGTTGTCATTTCATTTGCTGTTTTTTCCTGCAAATCCCCCCCCCCCCCCAAACCTTCTGATGAAAATGAGATGTTTTGTCAGCTTGTTTAATCAGTGGCTCATTTCAGTCCTGCACAGCTCTCATCAAGTGGTGGGGACCAAAACATTTCACAACAGACATAGTGTGAACCTCTGGTAATACTATTACTTTCTGTTTCCATCCTCCAGGTTAACAGGTTTTTCTTTGACTGTGGTGGTTCTAATGGTGTTACTGGCACTGGGTACAGCTGGGATTGCTAATAGCTTTCTGGATGAATACCTGGACTTCAGCATTGCAAAGAAATTACATAAATTGCTCTGAAGATTGTCTTTTATAAATAAATAAAGCAGAAGCCTTCCCTGGACATTAAAAGGAAGATGAGCTGCATCAAATGGAATGAAAACATCCAGATTTCTTTACTAACAGTCCATTGTAATATAAAACGCTGGCCTTTACACATATTCTAGTATAAAAAGAGTTTGTCAAGCATACACAAAGAATTTAAGGCAGGAGGCTAAGCATTTAACTGGATGCAGGCACAATATTGTACAACATTAAAATTACATTGAACTAAGAAACGGTTAATGCGTAGAGTGGCTTATTTAAAGCAGTGTCACCAAGAAATGGCTTCTTATTCCAGGTCCTTCAATGCTGCTGACACATCAGTACTATTCCTTTTCTGTCCTTTATTTTAGTTCTCAGGGAATGTGGTGTCAGCACGAAGAAACGCTTGGTCCTTGAACTTAGGCACTTACAATCTCTGGTCCTAATCCTATGGATGATTCCAGACGCAAGTCCAAAGAGTACTTCAGCAAGTATTGACGTCTATCCCCAGTCAAGGGAGTACTTTAAACACATGCTTGACTGTGAACACGTGCTTCTATCCTGCTGAGTTTAGTGGACCTTAAACATGCCCTTAAAGTTAAGTACAGTCTTCCAACACCATCTCCAAGCTAGGGATATTTCAATGAATTGGGACCTCTCTGCAGGCAGATCCTTGTTCTCATGCAGAGAGGTTGTTAGCCATTTTAGTCTGGAGTCAGGCAAAAGCAGGGCATATTTGTACCTTATAGGCTACCTAAATCAGAGATGCATAAGCTTTCATAAATAGCAGCTTACTTCAGCAGATGCTACAAAGGGAAGCATAGCAGAAAGCAGAGCTTCTAAGTATAAAGTGATTAGAATACAAAGGGAAGGGAAGAGAGTGGAAAAAGGAGCAGGTACTGCTGAGAGAGGCAAAGTGGGTAGAAGAGTGAAAAACAAAGCAGGTAACTCACTGAGGGACACAGGGGTTATTAAAAACCAATCCAGGTAGTGGGATAAGAATCCAGTCTTTAGACGGTACTTAATATAATCCAGCCTGTGGATTATTTGGTCCGCAATTTCCTGTTCAGGCTGACTTTTAGTTTTGTTGGCTAAGAACATCTACTCTGAGGTCAGTGATGTAATGTCCAGGGAGGATAAAGTGTTCTGCCACAGGCTTGTGTGTTTTTTGACATCTATGTCAGAACTGGTGTTCATTCTTTCATGTAGGGACCACCCTGTCTGTACACTGTCAACAGCAAAGGGGCCTGTAAGCAGGTAAAGGTGTGTACGATGGCAGAGGACAGATGAATGAACCTTAGATGTCATAATCCATGTTATCTGGTCTAGTGATGATGTGATCTGTGTTGATGAGGGGGTACAGCTGGCATCTGGGTCCAGAACAAGATCTGATACCTTGGAAAGAACAGGCATAGGCATTAGATATTCTTGCTTGAGAGACACTGTTGCAGGTTGGGGGTGGTATCTGTAAGCCAGAATGGGTTTGCCCCCCATGGCTATCTTGAGATGGTTGCCACTTTCCAGGAAGGGTTAGAAGTCATTAATGATGTGTTTAAGCTGTTTAGTTTGGGGGCAGAGCCCAAATGAAAACAAGGGTCTGTCAATACAGCATCCTACAGGCTCAGGAACCAACACAGACCCTGATAAGGCATAGATGCTAGTTAATCAGTTGTGTCTGCTTCATTAACTCTTAGGCTAGGGACAGACACTACACTTAAATCAGTTCAAGTGATCAGTAGCTGGTTTAAACCTGTAACAGAACAGAAGTTCATTGCACATAAACCAGTTTGAAAATGGCTGAAACCAGTTTGAGATAAACCCGGTTAAATGTAGTATCAGACTTAACTAATTTGGGGTCAAACTGGTGTATGCAGTGTCTGTCCCAGACCCCTTCCTGGTTTAAGTTAAACCAGAGTCCCCCAGCATCCTGGCTGAGCTGGGGGCTCCAGGGAGCTGGGCTGGCCCCTCCGCTCTGCTCCCTGGCTAAAGCTCTGGGAGAGACTTGCAGGCATAACAGTGTCTGCCTATCTCTGCCCTATCCCCACACCACCACCACCACCACCACTCACTGCTCAAGCACAGATCCCTCCCTCCTCTCTCCCACAGCACGGACCATAGCTAGCATGTGCCTGAAAGGTGTCTGTGGAAGGCAGACAGGACAGTGCCTGCTTAGGGCTTCTTGGAGCTAATCAGCAGGTTGCTGGTAAGGTTCCTTCCTTGGAAAAAGCTGTTTAAAAAGAGCTTGAACTAATGAGAGAGACTTTGTTTTCTGATGGGATGCTAAATGCTGGTAACAGAGGTGATAAATGCTCTGTTATCAATGGGGGGGGTGGATCCTCACTAATCAGAGCATCCTGCCAAGCCCCCCTCCACTCAGCATTGTGGAAAAGGAGGGAAGGCTGCTCAAGTGCCCCCTGGCACCCCACTGAGAGCTAGCCTGACATTCCTAGAAAAGGGAATGTCTATCCACCTCCAAATCGGCTCAAGCTCTGCAGGTTAGACTAACCTGTAAAGATTGAATCAATTCAGGCTCAGGCTTTTTGAATGTCTGTCCCTAGCCTTAGTGACGCACCGAAGGCTGAGCTATGGGAGGGACTAAGCAAGAGATCCAGCACAACCAGAGCTCAGAGAGTCATGAAATGATAATAAACAGCAAAATGACTATAAAAATGTTTTTTGTTACAAGGAAAAAACCCTGTTGTGGTGTATCAGGCTTTCAGAGCAGGGTGCTGAAGGGGACATAAACAAGAGAGAAGAAGAGAAGGCAAAGCTATTATATACACCAAGATGGGTCTAAATAAAATTAGAATGATTATTCTAATTATTTGGGTAATGATACATACAGGTAAGTTAGAACCAGTCAGCAGAGAACTCTTCTACCATATGCCTGAAAATGGGATTTAGCTACAAAATAGCAAGCACTTAAGAGTTGTGGTCATTCAGGCCTATATATAAGGCCTGCTTTGAAGCACACTGAGAGGGTATAAGAGCAAGCTCCCAATAGCCTGCCACAGGATGGTCACTGATAAAGTACACTACATATACAAAAGTGTGGAAGTTGAAAAACATTGTTATTCAGCTGCCATTACTAGATCACAAGGCATAATCTAGCATTTGGGGGTATCGAATGCTACAGCCAAGATTACTAAAGAAGAATATTATGGGAAGACATAATATAAAACAACTTTGTGGGAGAAATGGGCAAGAAGAGGGGTAGATATGGTTGCAGGGGGATCTTGAGGCCATGTCTTGAAAGAGCTATAGACACAGGAATTCTCTTACCTTGTGATACTAGGAGAAAAAAACAGATGGTAAAGGGCCTTATCCAGTCCCCATTCCAGTTGGTTTCAGCGTACTTTGACTTGGAGTGCTAAAGAGGGAAGGAGAGAAAAAACTCACTTTGCCAAAATGATGCCTTGAAAAGTCACAGCCAGGCAGTGCTGCCTCCAGGAAGACTGAGAGGGGAGCTGGTAGGAAACCAAGTTAAATCAGGGAAGTACGGCATATCCCAGAGGATCTACAAAACCACTGTTAGCAGTGCTCAGACACATCTTCCTTCATGTATTATTCTGTTCCTAGTTTGAGTCTTGTACTATGCCTGTATCACATCCCAAAGGACCCTCACCACTTTATAAAAGGCACAAACTGGAGTACAAACTGTGTAGGAATGACTTCATGCTCCAAAGTAAGGTGCCACTTTTGTAGTGTAATAAAGCAGGAGCTCTTCAACAGCACCAAAGAACAGTGTCAAAGAATAAAGGAGGAGCCAAAAATATAGGCAATGCATTTGCTTTTTAGAGTTTGGCAGCAGGCTACCTAAAGTTATTGACACGGTGATGTGGTTGATAAACTCACTCATCCACTTAAGCAATTTTATCAATTACTGGACAAACACTAACATCCCTCTGAAACAGGCAGGTAAGGAGGTATTACTTTCATTATAAGCATATTGGCTTTGTGTATTTATTAATCGAATTCCATTGCTTCGATAAAGTAACTGAGAGAAGAATCAAGCCTAGAGATTTCCCAAGACCATACAGTGGCTCATTGGCAGGGGCAGGACTAATAGTCAAGAGGTTTTGAATTATAGCAGTGGAATATACTGGTTTTCATATCATTTCCCCTCTTGTTTTACAGGGCAATAATATGCTTCTCAGTTGGATAAACTACAGTCCACGTCCAAGGGCTGAGTTAGTCACTCACAAGGAGGGAAATGGATTATTATTGCCAAGGAAAGCAGAGGGGAAATTAAATTGCTGCTATTATAATACAACTTAAATATACTTTATATAAAATAAGGGCTTGATCCCAGCAGATACTGATCACCCTCAATAAAAAGCTGATCTTTTTTTTTAAAGTACACCATCCAAACCAGTAAAAAGCAACAGACTCAGTACAGGTGAGAAGTACACAAACAATGCGTGAATTTGCTGTCACCTTGTTCAACGAGTGCAATTTCCTTTGTTTCTACAGTAGGGATAGCCTTCTTTGGTCCTCCTTCGGGTAACTTATAAAGGACTGAAGTGATTTTGCTCACACTTCTAATTAATATAAAAATCTCCTTTAACCACAGTCCAACCTTGGAAAAGATAAGCATAAAAAAATGAGTGCTCCGGAAAGTGTGAAAATGACTTACAATTAAAACTTTTGGCAGTGTTAACTACTATGTAGCTCCACAGAGACTGATGACATAACAAAACTATTGGTTCGTTCCTGCAACCAGAAACCCAGACAGATTCTGCCTCTTTCTATCTACTGTGTGGGGGAGGAGGGGAGCCAGCGGCCCCCAAAACCCCATGATCCAGAGCTAACAAATCTATTTTACCCCCCTTGGGGCAAAATGCTAGGGCGGGGACACTCACTGTCCACAGGTACGCACAGAAGAAAGCCAATGAAGCTGCCTGGCCCACTATAAAGGAGACGCTGGCGGCGGCTCAGGAGGAGGAACCGGAAGGGAGAGGCGGCGGAACAGATGCCGGCGGGAGCACACAGGCATGGACGCAAGTAGCCTGGCGGCGCGGGAGGACCTTTTGGGGTAAGGGTAATCCCTAATGGGGTTCGGGATCCGGGAAGGAACCGGCCCACCCCGGACACTGACTGTTTTAAGTCAGCTGGAGCGGCTCGACCCGGCAGGAGCCAGAGGACCGTACTTGCGCTAATAGAGGGGCACTTACAGAGGGTAAAAGTGCCCCAACTGAGATTGAGAGGGGCCAGTGGACCCCGTAAACCCCTCGAGCGAGCTGAGGAGTTAAATGGAGGCTCGGAAAAGGGTACTAGCCCCACAGTGGACAGGGAAGGACCGGGGAGGCTCGCGAAAGGCCCAAGCAGCCCCAAGCTCCAGGGAATCCCTGGCTGTCAGTATTGTTTCCTTATCTTTCAGTTTATGGGCCCTAGGCAGGATACCCTGATAAGGGGGCTGACCAGATTGTTGCTCACGCTATGGAGGTATGGGCGAGGGTGTAGGGGTGGAGAAGCCCTCGACAACGTGGGACCCCTAGGACCTAGGAGTCTCGCCTTCGGACTGACACGCGCCGGATTATCAACACTGAACCAGGAGATCATCAAAGTCATGGCAGGCGGTCCGGAAGTGTTCAGCCTACAAAGGAGTGGTTCCTGGTGGATTACCCAGAGGACGGTCCCAACGCAGGGAGGCGGAGGTTACAGCAAGAACCAACGACATTGGAGCCACCCCCTGACATACTGATTAACTTATGGCTACACAACCGGATAAAATAGCTCCTAAACCCCAACCTCTTATTTTAAAGTAGTTTACTCTCCTTCCACCAAAGCCCTAAGCTAATAGTGCTAGTACCTGCTACTATGGTGACTCTGAGGTTCTGTGAGGGAGAACTTTCCAAATCAACCTATTTTTAAATTCAGATAACAATCTTTTATTTGTTTTTGTTTTTTTCTTTAAAAGTGGTATGTTAACATCAGGTCATTTCTACATTTTCAGAGCTCTGTACAGGTCTCAAAAGGAAATAAGCAATGCTTAATGTACAAAGTAAAAACAGAAAACTAGAAAAATCTGAATAAAATGGAGCAAGTTGCTGTCTGGGATACAGTACAAATTAGTAATTAGACGTCATCTGAAGTGCAATACCACTGCAGTAAGGATGAGTTAAGGAATGAAATAAAAATACTCTATTTTAAACAAACAGTATATATATATTTATATATATATATTTATATGTATATATTTTACAGATAGTAGACCCAGTGATATCTGCAGAATTGTAAAAACATATTTACAAATTACCTTTTTTTTTTTTAAACTTTACATGTACATCAGCACCATAGTAAGAAAAAAACCCCAAACCTATGAAAATCTACCTCCCTAGTACTTGGTCCCAGTATGGAGTATTTGGAGGAAGCTTTATAAAGACAACAGAGACATAGCCCTCATCACCCAACTTCCCCTCACCACCTATACAGTGGTTCCCCTTCCCTACTGATGAGGGTGAATATCCATGTCTGTCACTTTGTTTTTTGTGTGTTTCTAAATCTGAAAACCCTGTTGTCACTGCGTTGGCAGGGAACTTCTTGTTACCATTCTAAGGAAACTGAAGTTGCCTGGGAGAGGAAGAACAGCTACTCTCTTCCTACCATGCTCAGTGGCACCTTTCCCTTGATTTGCAGGGTGCAAATGCTTAATACAGTGCAGGACTAGTATAAGTTACCCTATTTGCCCGCTCCCAGCACGCACACACGCAAAAGCCTTTTCCCTTGGGGATACCAGTTCTATTATCCACCTAACCCCAACATGCCTGTGGGCTGAAACCTTTGGCTGGTGCTCACTTCTTTTACAGAATTAGGGTCCACTTCAATACCCACTGAATTCAATAGAAAGATCAATTCCTGCTGGCTTCAGTGGGAACTGGAATGGACCTGGAAGGTGTATCTTACAAGTGTATTAGCTAAAACATGTTCACTAATGCATTTTCAAACACCAGTGCTGAAAAAAGCAAGCTGACTCTTCCACAGGTGAGCTGGAAGTTCACCATGACCAGCTAACCCATGCTAAACACAGAGCCTGCCCTGTATACACAGCAGCATTTACAAACACCTTTCCCCCCTCATCTAGGTAAGCCACTCAAAGAGTTACTTACTTGCTGCACAAGAGTGAACAAGCAGCAGGGCACTAGGGGAACAAGAGATCCATTTCGCGCCCATTCACTGCTTCTGTTCATATTAGGGATCCACATAAAAACAAAGGGCTCAGCACAAAGCACTGAGAGGTACTATGCACCCTCAGCTCCCATTGACTTGAATGGCTCAGCACTTCACATCACTGGACCTAAGCCAAGCAGCTGAGGACAAACCAATTGGTAGGTTTGGATGATTTAATCAGCTTTCACTACAGCACACATTGTGGCTCACAAAGACTAGTTTTAGACATCCCAAATGGCTGGGTTTTATTATTTTAAAAGCAACTTTCTGAAAAACATATCATAGTTTGTTACACACTCAGCCCAGGTCCACATTTACCCTCTCAGGTGATAGGTACTATTGCCTTAAAAACTTATTTGGGCAGATCCCGTGTTTGTGATCACCAGTGCAATCAGTTTCCCCGCTGTGGACAATCATTACAGCAGTCTTTTCTTGATCCCTGCTTTTCAGGCACTCCAGTGAATTCACCCCAGCAAAGCAGGGAGATTAAACTGAACATCTGTTTAAGACAGAAAAGCAGGCTGCATGTAATGTCAAATCAACAGTCCAGGCATCCCAGCCCCAGACTAATAATACCCACTACTCTTGCATGTTCAGAAGGGGAGATACTCATTCAGAGTTTCAAACCCCAGTTATGCATTTTCATTTTCTGAGGCCTGGCAACCTTTCCAGCTCCCCTCACCACCCTTTGATCTCCAACCCCAATTGAGGTGGCTATTTTTCAGATGAAAAAAAGACCAAGTGCAGTGGGCTTAGCTTGTGTTGCAGCTGTGTATTTTTCCATCATTAGTGAGGAAAAAAACCATTTGAATCACGAGTAAACTGAGGAGGAAGAATTAAAGAAGGGGTTCAGCTGAAGCTACAGAGATCTCCACTGTAGTCTGTTTGTATTTCACACCTTTCTCAGCCGTTTTGGCAGCAGAGCTGTGTTCTGATAAAGAAGCAATGTTCTAAGCCTGAAAGGAGACTTCGCAGCTCAGTGAGTTAACTTACCCACCTAAGCAGTGGCTACCTTTGCTAGCCTCCTGTGACAGTCCTGTAATCAAACCGTCCTTCCCTACGTATTGCCAGATTTATGTTTTGCTAAGCTTTTATATTAATTGTTTTATCACTCTACAGTGAAAATGGCGACCCCTTCCGCACATTTTCTTACCATCACCTGGAGTAGGTGTCACGGTCCTTGCTCTGTATCAAACCAAAGAGAGCAGAACACCTCGCTGTCTGCTCTCGGCTTCAATCCAGAGATCAGTTCACTTTTCTGACCTGGCCTGTGCTGTGACCTGCCAACTTCCTCAGTTTCTATTCCTAGACCAAGGACCTGGCTCTTCCTGTGCCCTGAAAGTTGCAGTGATTACAGCACAACAGGGTGGAAGAACACTACATCACTATGCAACAGTGCCTTGCCGCAGGGGGACCGCTGGCTTTCCTCATCTGTAGAGAGCAGCTGCTTTTTTGTCCCTCCGCCCCACCCCAACCTTCCCTCACGTACACATGTGCAGCAGGCACTGCCATGCAGTGGCAATTGCTGTGTGGAAGTTTTGCGATATTGACACGTCAATGTTTTTTTAATCACCGCCTGAATCTTCCACAGCTAGCTGCAGATCAGCTCGGTTTGCACAGATTAAAAAAAACAACCCCCCTGTAGATGGGGCGACATCCCATTTTCTTTCTTTCCTCTTTTTTTTAAATTAACAATCAACATTTTAAAACTGCACACCCATTCCCTAGGGGTTTCCAAACAGCTCATCGAGTTCTTGCATCCACTCGTCCCCTGGTCCACCCTTAATGATAGAGTCCACAAGGTCTGCACCTTCCGCTAGGCTTGAGAAGGAGCCCCCCGCTCCTTCGCCGCTGTAATTGTATGACATGTCCTGAGTGGGATTCCTCTCGTAAGCCTGGCCTTGGCTGCTCTGAGCAAAGTTACCACCTGGCATCTGCTGTGCAGAAGGCTGACTGAAACCAGACATAGTGGGAACCCCTTGGCTAATGGCGGGCATAACCATTGGCCGTGCCTGACTGGTTCCTTGTTGCCCAGGCAGTGGTTGCAGCATTTGTCTTCCCATTGCTGGGTTCAGGGTTCTTACTGTCCCAGTAGTGTCCACAACTGACTGGTTAATTCCCTGTGGAAAATGCTGCTTGGGAAGCCTTGGCTGCCCAGGCTGCATTGGATATGTTGTGCCATTGTTGAATGGCCCCATTTCACTGGTAGTCCTTCCAGGGATACCTTGTAGTCCTCGGTGCTGCCAGTTTTGTGTTCCTTGCGGGACAGTTCCCATTATGTTTTGAAGTCTTGGTGCCTGTGGCCGAGGTAAGATCTGGCCCACAGGTCCTTTCATCTGCTGTTGATGTTGAGGAATAGCAGAGTTCACCAGCATATTTTGACCAAAACTGCTGATCATTCCAACCCCTTGTCCAGAGACAGGCTGCCTTGGTCCCTGGCCTGCATTGTGTGCCATGTTCATGCCACTTTGGTTTGGGTGCTGCAACATTTGGCTCATCCCTGTGCTCATACTGTACATTCCCGTTTGGCTGGTAGATGTGTTGCTGTAAGGAGCCATTCCCATCTCAGACTGACCTGCCGCAGTAGACATTGTGCCGGGGTTCTGAGAAGGTGCCATTGCCATCATGCCTGCACTCTGGGCCATCATTCGGGAGGTCCTCATGCTCTGAAGCGCTGCTTGGTTTCTCACAGCTGCTATATCCTGGGGAGAACCTACAGCAAGGAGAGAGAAAACCCCCATAAAACTTCAATAGTGCATCTTTGCAAAAACAAGAGTTTGAAGGAGCCCTTTAGATCACAGGAGGATTACAGATCTCCTGCTTTTGAAGTGAATAAATTATTCTCTCCTCTATTCTCTCCTCTGACAGCTGAAGCAGAGTGGAGAAGCTTAACCACCCTGGGAAGACAAGCTTCAACCTGTGGTCTGCAGACTATGTCTAAAGGGTTTGCAAAAAATGACTATGATCAATCGAAAGTATGGGAATCCCCACACTTACAGTTCAAAGGGGTCCTCACCTTCACTCAAAATTTCCAAAGGGGTCCGCTAATGAAAAAAGGTTGAAAACCACTGCTCTAGCCCTTTTGTTATTTACATTTTGGTAGTGATGTGCATCCCTGTACAATTCTGGCTCTGACCTCAACCCTGACCAGCAAAGTCCCTCTCCTTGAAGGTGAGAGGCAACACAGCTCTAGTGCCACTCTAAATGGGGACTGCTGATCACGTTACGTATTCGATTTGTGAAGTGAAACACTGTTCAGGAGAGAATACTATCAATACAGACCATTAAGCTAATTTCCCCTAAGACCTAAAATGGGCCTGGAGAGGTTAAAGGCCAATGATTTACTCACTAAGCAATTCTCCTTTATGGCAATTTGGGGATTTGTCCCCATAGAGATCCATGGGACTTCAGTTCCCTGTCTTAAAAGTATCAGCATGACTTGATTCTGTGCATGATCCAGCCCAGTCCATCATTGTCTTCATGATAAAGCGCCGTACAAGGTTCTCTTGTTAAACTTGGAGGCTCTGAAGCTGCAGTGATGCTGCATAGCCACTGTACTGAGCTCTGTAGCTATATTGAGGCAGTGTTATCCTAACAGATTAATGTGACCAGCAATAACATTTTCAAAGGCCTATCAGAGACCCAGGAGCCCAAATCCTACTTCCAAACTAATGTAGGCATTTAGAGGCTTTTAAAAACTTCACCCCAATCCTAGAAGCATTTATTATGTACCAATGTATAACACTGAATCATCCCCTCATTGGGGAAATGTGGAGTTTTTTAATGTGAACACATACAGGTCTTGAGCTTCCTTGTGTTGTATTCAGCTGCACATGCAGTCTTATTCTGTTCAGATGTGGGACCCAATCCTGCCTCTGTCACATCCCATTGAACTTCACTGGAAGCAGGGTAACTGAACTCCAGTTAACCATTTCAGAATCTTTTTTAAATATCTCTATTGTCTTTCAAAACTGAGCCATGAAAATGGAAATGTCAGACTCAGAAGGCCAATCAATTTTTTAATAGCTCAGGAGGCAAAAATGAATGGATTTCCTATATCATTGTTACTGATTAAGTCTATGGAAAGAAGAAAAATTGTTTTTTGTGGACATTTAAAACAGAGAGAGTGTATTAGTGAATCAATACTATAAGCACATTGTACTCCACCTTGGCCCAGTGATGGGAAACCAGAAAATCCTAACCTTGTTAAATTCCACACCGTGGCAGATAACTGAACCGCGCTTGTGTCTTCCTGATGGGGGTTATTGATTTCTGGGAAGCCAATATGCCTCCGTATTTACTATCTTTATTTAAAAACAATTACAGGAATTCTGATGATGCCAAGGGTTCATTGTGGTTTCGAGTCAATACTATACTGAACTAAAACAATGAAATCCTCTGCAGGGGATGCTGCAACAGGAGGATGCAGACAATTACTCACAGCTCAAACATTATTACATTTAAATATAAAAGCAGCCTGCTGTACGGTCCTCCAATTACCCTTGGCTCTCTGTTCTTCCATGGCACGCAATATACATGAGTGTCAGCCTGCAGGACATTTTGCAAGGTGAAAAAGAGCCTGTCTAGATCTCATGTGTGCGAAGCAGGGGAGCTGACAGCTTCTCCTTCGCTTACATTACTGACAAAACTATTTTCTCAATGTTATGCACTGGGGGAGTAGTCTTAACCATTTCCCAGGGTGGATCTCCTCCTCCACCATTTGTGATTGGTCTCAATTTTTTTCACAGCATTTTTCACAGCCACCTTCTCTCCCTTCTGCTAGGCAAGAGTATAGTACTTTTGTAATGGCTTCAGCAAGGGCTGAAGTGGAAAAACAGTATTAGGAAAGTATTTAATGCATTTTTAGCTGTATTATAATGCCATTTAGCAGCTGGAAACAAGCAGAAGAGCCTGTACCAACTAGCATGCGCTACAATTTGAGAACTGCTATTATACTAGTGTAGGAAACAGGAGTGAGTATAGGTTAGATGGACAGATATCAAAGTATTTTTAGAGAGACAAACATCTTAAGACACTAAGCCAAGTTCTCCTCTCAGCTGCATCCAGGCAGTTCTGGTAAAGTCCATTGGTTCCCATGGCTGTAACTGAATGAAGATTTTACCTATGTATTTTTTTTAATTGGCTTATACATGAAAATGAATCTCCTCTTTGGTCAGGTTACACCAGCAGTTCTCAACCATTTTAAACTCGAGGTACCCCTCCATAACTTTTGTGAATTGAGCGGCACCCAACTTTAAAAACTAATTTACAGTTTACAGTGCTTGCTTCTTTGCAGAGGGGCCTAGCAGTTTAGTTTAACTGCTTATCTCCTAATACTTCACTCATCTTCTCACACCTCATGGCACCCTTCACAAGATCCGGTGGCACCCCAGTAGCCTGGTTGGGAATCACTGAGTTTCACTGTATTTTCTTTAAACCAACAGGTTTGGTAGCATATTTCTCAGATGAGTGAAAGAGCATTTTTTTTGTGCAGGTTTCTCAGCTAGTGTGTGCTGCCCTGCCATTCTGCCAATGGTTTGGCAGGTGTTCTTGAAGTTCATATAGGAATTACGTTGCCAGAGATGGGAACGTTAGATAATTCAATCAATTCATTGAAACCTTGTCAATTTACACAAGCAGAGGATCTAGCCCTTTGTTCACTTGGTGACGTGCCTTCCTCATTTCTTTTCCTGATTCTTGCTGCAATTACTCTGTGCTACGTAAAATACAGACTGTGTCAACAACACTTTAGTCCAGTGGTGCTCAATTGTTTGGTCCTGTGGGTTGGTCCACAAGCCAGAACTGGGAGTCAGTGTTTGGATTGAGCTTTACACCACCTCAGCCTTGCACAGCTAGATTGGGCCTCGTGCAGCTGGATCAGGGCCCCTGCTGCCTTGTCCCTAAATGCCCAATTTAGCAGGGAGGACCATGCTCTCCAGCCCATGGTGCTTCCCAAAGGTCTGGAAATTTGGCATCAGGGGAAAAGTAATTGAGACTATGCCGCCCCCCTGCCACCACATGTTCAGACACTCGGAAAACCCAGCAAGCTGGATGACATGGCTCCATGGGCCAGTTCTAGCCCACAGGCTGGAGTTGAGCATCCCGTTTTAGTCCTTAACACAGTTAATGAAGACACTGAGTTTTCCAAGTATGAGAAGTCAATGCAAAGTCCTTGTTCTCCAAAAGAGGATTTTCCTCCCTTAGGTTTTCCTACAATCTATGAATGTTTTGCAAAAATCCTTGCAGCTTTCAAATGTAAGCAATCTCCATTTGCATCTGGGCTAATTAATTCCCTCCCACCACTATCTCATGCATATTCTACCTATGCTTTCTTCAGATTAAGATGACCTCTTGTGAAGAGACCAAGTGAAAAACCCCTCCCTAAAAGGGAAGGGGAGTGTTGGTGATAATGGGGACAGGAAGGAAGTACAGCAGAAACAATAGGGAAGGTGAGGAATTGGCTGAAATAAAGTGAGAGAGGAGGTGGGGAGAAGAGACCCGACACCCCCTCTCCCCCATCCAAGAGTCAGAGAGACAGAACAGAGGAGAAATAAATTTGTTCTTAATGGTCAGACTTTATTGGAAATAACTCAAAATATTTAACTAAGCATGTAAAATTGTGCAGTACTGTTCTGTGGTTGTGTCTGAGTATGCAAAAGGCAAAGAGACTGATCTGCTGTGGCCATCTCTCCAGCCTGCAACACATTTGGAGGCTTGGAGGAGATGGACACCTATCTGTCTGCTGCAGAGCACAGCACTACTTCTCAGGCTATACAAAGCTATTTGCTTTTACCTTGGAACTGGTTGACCTGTTGCACTGGATACGGAGTTCGCTGCTGCTGGAGGTGCTGTCGAGGCAAATGCGACTGCTGCTGCAACTGCTGGAAACCAGAGGGAGGGAATGGCAAGGAGGCAAAGGAGACAAAGGTGGATTAATTAAAGTTCTGATAATGGCACCGACAACAATAATATGCTGCAACTAACCAGTGGTGTTTCCTCTCCAACAGGCTCTTTGGGAGAGACAAGTACCGCATGTCAGCTGGCACCACATACGGTAGCCTCAAGTGAAGAGCCCTTCTGAGAGTACTTGGGGTACTCAGCTCATGAGTTTCTTTTTGGTACAGATAGGAATAGGCACTTACGCTAACATCACCTCTCCCTGCTCACAAGTGCTTCCTGTTGACCTCCCAAGTGTTAGCATCATTGTCTTCGATGTCAAGGCAAGGAAAGAGGAGGCTGGATACGGGAGGGGAGATTTGTGGAGATGTCTATCAGCGTGAGAAGTGGGTCTCAAATAAAAATATGGATCCAAACCCTCTTGAGTCCTGGAAACTGCTGGAGCCAGACTGCTGGAAACACTTCTACAACAGATAGAAGCAAGCCTCTGGCTTCCAGATACTCCTGGTTGTGAACAGAACTGGTGCTGGTGCCCACCTCCAGCCAAACAAATTAGCCAACTAGGCCTCCCCTCCTACCTTTTATTCAGTTTTGCCTTGTTTCTTCCATTACTTGTTTTCTTTACTGTGGAAGAGAGCACCACAAACATGCTGTAGAATTCATCTAAGCTAAGTGAATGGTTCTTGGATAGCGAGTGACAGTAACACATGTCCACATCCTAAGCTACTACTCACCAGTGCTGAGTTCACACTTCATGGTCACAGTGTGTGAATATGCTTGGCTATTTAAAACACAACTGAATGTTGATAGTACAAGTAGAGTGGAAGCTAAATGATGTGTAAGTGTGTGCGAGTCTGTGCACACATGTGCACATATATTCCTTTGAGAAGCTATGGTGTGCTCTGTTAAGCAGCTCTCATATGACCCCTAAGATGTTTTATTTCCTCATATGCTGTAAGCAGAATCAGCACCCATTTAAATAGCAAGGATATAGACACATGGGGAGATACAGTAGAAGGAGGAATGAAAACAGACCTACTGTACACTGATATTCATTATAAATATTCATGATAAACTGCCATTCACAACATAAAGATTCACCCAGTGCACAGGAAGAGCCTATGGCTGAATAAAAAAAAAAAAAATGTATGGGATTCATGGCACAACTAGTAAAATCAGAGGAATGAAATACAAAGAGAAAAATCGTTTGATACTATTTCCAGTGCACCAAAAGAAGACAAATATCAAAGACAGCCATTGGTTTAGTCAGTTTTCAGTCATGTGTGATACACCTGACATGCAGTTGGGGTTTTCCAGTGTTTTTAGGATATTTCATCATCACACAAACAATCTGAATGATGGGTCCTTGCAGCTGAACTCCTATGTCAGCCTAATCTAGGAGCTATCACCCCTGCAGCAAAGTCTACGTACGTCTCTCTGTCTCTGCCCTTGCCTATGAGTGTCTGGAGACACTCAGTCAGGACAGTCATTTGCACTGAGATGTTCTAGGATTTTTTAATGGTCATTTCTGTCAATTGTAGGAGAACCTGTCTAACCCTTGGGGGGAACTGTAAAAAGGGCAGTGGGGGATATCAGTCTTTGAGCAACTTTGGTAGAGGGGGTAGGTTCCATCTCAAATTAAAGCAGAGCCCAGGTTCTAACATATATCTCTCGGGTGTAAACTAGCCTGCACACCTAGGTCAAGAGGTTTTCTGTATAGGGGATAGGGAGGTAAGAGCCCAGGTAAACTGAGCAACACAGAAAAAAAGTTGGGCTTCAGTTACACCCTGACTGCCTTGTCCTCTGTGAGAGATGCTCCTGAGCATGCCCAACTCATTTGTTTCTGCTTACTCACACCAAACCTGGAAATATGTGGTGAAGCCACTCTGGATATGTCCCCTGTGGCTGCTCTGAAGTCTTTTCTGTCTTTGGTGTGCTTGAAAGTGACTGTAGGGTACATCCCTGGAGTGGCTTCACTGCTGTGTCTGACACGCATGAACAGAAGCGAGTGAGCAGGCCATCTCTGACAGTGGCCCTCCAGGCCACGTTTGAGAGTGGCCCTCCAAGAGGGCACTAGGGACATGATACACACATACTCTAGGAGCCCAGTTACCTACTAACCCCCTTATGTTCTGATGTGCACCTGTGCCACGTTGGGGTAAAACCCTGTTTGTACTGGGCTGCTTCAGACCCACTTTGTGCAGGTAGGAGTGATGATGTCAGGATGAGGCAACAGCTTGTCAGAGTTAACTTGACCAGTGTCTAAAAATCAAATGCAATTTCAGAGCCTATTTCTGAAATACAGAACCATCCCCTGCCATGCCACTGAAGATAAGAGTGCAAAGGTACTGACTTTGCAACCAAGGTCCAGCTTCAGGTTTCCTTCAGAGCAGAGTAAATGTGCATGGGTGTATGCTGCTGTAAAATTGGCCTAAAATCAGAAGTAGGCTTTGTGCATGTTTGAGTTTGTTTTCCAGTTACAAAACAGGATGAAACACGTTGCACAATTCTGTGTACACTGCTTCTGTCATTACTCACGTGGGTTTTCCACCAACACGATTCCCGATTCTGGAAGCGTAACCCCAGTTTTACAGTGGTACAAAATAAAACATCGAACCTGTGCTATAAGCCAAAAATTCAAAAGTGCAGCTGGACCACATGCTTACCAAATAAATTAGTGTAAGCTCATGAATATGGAAGACGACAGGCCTGTTCCCCACCCCCATGCTTGTCCTGTCCTACGTGCAGGGCATTGTGTTCTCTGAAGCTGAAGAAGATAAAGTACCTGCTCTGCCAAGATCTGCTGCTGCTGCTGCCTTTGCTCCCGTAGAAACTGTTGCTTCTGTTGTTCTATCACGTGGAGCTGGGCCCTTTGCTCAATCAGCATCTGCTTCATGATGGCTGCTTGTGGCTGGTTCCCCAGGAAACTGGGACCTCCAGGGCTTGTACCTGTGACCACATTGCTGGACCCTGGTGGTACAGAAGGTTGCATAGGGCCTGTGGTCCGAGACAGTCCCACCTGGTGCTGCTCCTGCACAAAGAAAGAGATACAGTCTTGCTATTCAACGTACTCTGCATAGAAGGGGAACGACATGACCGAGTTCCAGTGGACTTGCTTTGGGTATGGCACATCTTGGAAAAGGCAAAGAGTCCTTTAAAAAAACCTTCCACCCCAAAAATCTCACATTGAAAATGAAACAGGCAACACGTGAATTTGAATACTTAGCCTCTAAACAACATAGTGTTCAAAGTACTACTGCACAGACACTGATTAAATAAATCCTTACATTGGACCTGGCAGGGGAAGTATTTACAGAAGATGGGGAAAGTGAGGCAGAGAAGTCACCGAATCATAGAAAATTAGGGTTGGAAGGGATCTCAGGAGGTCATCTAGTCCAACCCCTGCTCAAAGCAAGAACCAGTTATATCATCCCAGACATGGCTTTGTCTAGCCAGGTTCAAAAAAAAAAGTGAAGTCATTTGCTTAAGGCCATATGGCTTTCCACAAAAAAACAGGTGTTAAAGAACTTCTATGCACCAGTCCTGGGCTCGTTCTTTAGTACTGCCAACCACAAACATTGAAGATTCATAAATTAGGACCTGAGAATTAAATTGTCCAGAATTTTTTATAAGTAAAAATCAATAACGTTGCGCTCTTTCATTTATACTCAAGGCTTTGAGCCATTGGGGTCATTTTTCAGGCTTTTCCTCTCTATTCATGTAGACTAGAAATATACAAAAAAAGAAAAGAAAAAAAGTGAAGTTTCCAAGTAAGCCAATCACTTGGCTCCAGCAGCTGAGACTTTAAGAACCCCCCCCAAATACTGTGAAACCTGCTATAAAAATCAAGAGAGCTAGTAACACAGAGATTGCTAAATATATTCAGACACAGGATCACTACATCCCACTGTTTGAAGTTCATATCCCAGCTACGCTGTGAGAAATTCTGGCAGTGGAAGATGAGAGCAGAAGTGGGAAACCATCATCCCATTTATACGTTTTCCATACCCCCTCAGCTGCTCCAGACCAGTGGGAAGTACAGCTATGCCAGAGATGGGAGTAGAAAAAAAGCAAGAAACCAGCAAGACTACTGGGCACCTTGCACTGTTAACCCATCCCTACCCCCTTTACACTTTTCCAGTGGCACTGTATCCAGCATTTGATCCACGTTGTGGAGGGGGCTAGGAGGAACCCATTGCAAGCACCTTGCTCTCCCACGTTTCACCATCATTTAATTGGAAGATCCTGCTGGGGAGTCTCTCAAGAGCTCGGTGCCTAATTCTAGGAAACTACAAGGGAAGCGAGATGTGTGTTTTAAGCAAATAAGTGCCCCCAGCCTTCCCAGACCAGGACAGTTTATGAGCTGTTCAGAGACCGTAAGCATGTCACACTGCCCTAGGCACTATTTAAAGCCTGGGGAAACCATGAGTTAGGGGATCAGGTACCCCACAAGACTCTCTGCTTAGGGGTATGTTGTGTCCCTATTTGTTAACATATGCACATTTGTTTAAAATAGGGAGGGCTTGTCCCTGAAAAAGGCCAGTGTTGCTGTTCTGCCACAGTTCCAGCAGATGGTGTTGTCTGCCTGATCCTCTGCCATTCAGTCTGCTTAGGCGATTGCTGCCCTGACTCTCCCCGCATCTTTCTGACTCCCACCCCCCCATACTTGCAGATGGCTTAATCATGACTACTGTTCCTCCTCCTCCTCTTCCCCCCCTGCCCACCCCCTCAGTACGTCTGGGATAATGCTGCTAACGTAGAGCTAGGCAGTCAAGTGTTACAGCGTAGAGCAGGTAGCCTGGCAACTGAGAGTATAATACTGAACAGATGGTGTTCGTACAGCATGATGGACATCACACATGACAGCCTGAGACAATCCAGGAATTCCCTGGTGATTCAAGGCCCTTTTTACACAAAATGAGCTTGCTCACCATTGCCATGTAGCTTTTGGCTTATTTTCACCCCCCACCCCCAGCACATACTCCACCTCATATTGACATCGCACCAACAAACTGCTTCCTTCTCACTCACTGCACTTACAGCCCAAAGGGCAGGTTAGTTGTTGGCGGTGGTGGAGGAGGTAGTGGTGGAGACAACATGCGGTGGTGCAAATTCAGGGGGCCCAGGTGTGTGTGCTGAAGCATAAATGTTTTGAACGTGGAAAAGGAGGGGAGCGCTTTCCGAACCCTTGTTGCAAGGCATTTGACCGTTCCTCAAGAAAGATAATCTGAGGTTGGTGCGAGTGTGTGTGGGCGTGTGTTTAGGGGAGAGGGAAAGAAAGAAAGAGTCAGTTTGTGGGTGTGCACACTATGCCTTCCAGGTAACCATCTTCATGGAGAATGTAATGGGTCATTTGTGGGACATTCTGATTAACGCCGGGATTATCAGTCCCGATACTCCTGGGTGTTATTTAGCCCTTGCTATAGCATGGATCTTTAAAGAGAGCACTGAGAGATTTAAAAAGGAGGAGGGAGTAATAGAGATTGTAACCTGCCAGCCCCACATCCCTCACCACACCCTGTTTTCCTAAACAAAGAAACAAACAACTCTTCCCCCTGGTGAGAGCTGCAGGCAGAACTGCAGTGCATCGGTTCTGGCTCCAAATTCGATGTGATACAGAGGGGACTCCTGACACTTCTTCTACAGAGCATGCTGCTATTTACTAATGAGCTCGGGAAGCCGAGACATACCCAGACTGTCAAATTTCCAAACACTGAACAACGCATAATATATGTCTGGGCTCGGGAAGGAAGCAGGGGAAGAGGGAGCAAGCTCTAGGAGCATTTTCAGAAGGGAAAAGAAAAAAAGGAAAGACAATAGTCTTTCCGCTACAAAATCCACCAGGACGTAACAATAGGTTTCTTGGAAAAAATCAAAACAATAGTTGCTATTTCTTGCAATCCAAGTGAAGGTGCTGTTGTATTTTATTAGGTGGTGCTGAGTTTTTTTAACCTATTTATATTAAGCATTTTCCCTATCACCCTCTTCACAGTTTGCACCTGCTGCGATGGATCCAGGACTAACCTACAAGGCTTTTACAGAATTGACTGTCGCACTCTTCATAGCATTATGGAAGCTGTATCCAGTTTAACCACTTGAGGGGATCCAGTTAGGAGGGTGTAGCTTAGGATTGGTTTGGGATATTGGCAGCAGCAGATCCAAGTTCAGACTACATGGAAAAAAACCAAAGAACCAGGAGTTTGAAATAAAGAGTGCAAGTTGTTAGGTACTAAGATACATTATTGAGAGAAGGCGGCAACAGGCACTTTATAAGACAGAAAGACAGACAGAAGTGGCAACAGAACCACAGGAGGGATTTTACAGTATGGATATGATAATGCCTTGCGGGCAGTCAGATACTACCAGGATGAAGTAGGCTTTGAATGCCAGGCAGATAGAGCAGATATGGGTGATAGCTGGATTAGACAGACAGAGAGTCTTCAATTGAGGAAGATTAAGACAGAAAATGTGTCAGTGACAAAACAGTCTAAAAAACACAGCACTTTCAGATACGTGATTTGCTACCCTGAATAAGGAGGATCTCTGCTATCATCTTTGGCATTTTTACATAGACTACAGAAGGCAACCAGTGTAACTACTATACTACAGAAAAAAAATCTGCCGTCTCCCTTTGAAGCCTACTTAGGTACTAGGGCAGAACTGCTAAAGGAAAATGGCTAACTGAAGTCTTCTTTAAATTAATTTATGGGTTTTTTTGTTTATAAAAGCTTCAGGCAATTTACCTCTCCCCTCTACATTCTTCTTAGTTCAAAGGAGTTGGAAGATTTTGGAATTCTCTTCTGTACATCCACTTACACAGTCTTCATTGTGATCATATCTGAGCACCTCATAATCACTCAGACATTTTGTCCCTCCTACAAGGCAGGCAAATACAGTATTCTTCCAAATGGAAAACTGAGGTACAGGACTGATTAAATAATTTCATCCAAAGCCACAAAGGACTCAGGGCAACCTTTCTAGACTATCCTCTTCGTATAGCATTGTGCCCTTTCCCACATATGTGACCACCTTTTTAATGCTGCCACTGACCATTCTGCCCTTTCCATCCTCATTCCTCAGCACTTCCTCTATGGCCAGGTGCTAGATGTGCACGTGTCCGCAAAGGAGTCAGTTCCAAGGTGAGACATGGATGCACACCACTGGGGCTGCCGTGACCCATCACCCCTTAAGACCAAAACTCCACAATTCAAGGTCCTCAGAGTACAAACTGTCTTACTTCAGTGTCCAGCAAGTGCCCGGCAGACAGTGTTTTCTAATGTAAATAAATCAGTAATAATAAAAAAGCTCTTTATTGCTACTGGTGCCTAAGTAAGTTAGGGTGCAAGCCCTGCGAGGGGCTAATTGCCCCCGACTAGAATTGCTATCAGTATTTCCTCATTAGACTCAAACTGTTCTATGGAGCAGCAAAGCAGTTACTCACCCAGAGGAGCCTACATCATTTTTGGACACTCTGTGAAAGGTAACCCAGGGTCAAATTTAGATTCCCCTACCTCCGAACCATTCTGAGTTTTTATAGTACCCATCTGACTGAAAAAAGAGAGAATAATACCAACATCAGCTCATTATCTCTACTTCTGCACAAAACCAGGCCAACAAAAGGGTTAAAATCAGTGCTTGAGTATACTCTGGGAAAGGAGAATCAGCCTTTCTGCATCAAGGTCAGGTTTTCAAGGACTTTTTGGAGGAAATAACAAGAAAATACAATTTGTCCACATCTTCACTTTGCACAGTTATTCCCTGAAGGGCTCTCTGCAGAAATGCAGTTCTCAGATATTTAGGTTGGACTTTTTTTTTTTTTTAATGTACATCCTGGTTTAAAAGTTTGCTCCCCATGCACTTCCCTATCCCTCCCAGCCCTTCCTCATGCTGTGTTTTAAAGCTGGTTGAACATTCAAACAGCACTGTAATGGTCAGGGTCGTGTCACCTGCATGGTGGAGCACAGCAGCTGCTATAGCTTGCTGAGCAGCCTGTGTCAGTAAAATGCAGCACACTAATGATCCTTCAGCTGCTCTATGAATTGAGCCCTTTTACCCACCCTATCTGCAAGCTACCTCTTTCATTGCTTGGAAAAAAAATCGTCAGCTGTCTTTGGCAAAGCTGATTGTAAAGGCTTTTTCCTACCACTGCACCTCCCAGCCCCCCCAGTTCTGATGAAGTCATCAACCTAAAGATTGCATAACTGATGCACAGGCCTATCTTGTGTTATACTGGGAGATGGGCCAACTGCTTCCATTTATCGACAAAAGAGATGCCATGCTGCCGAATGGAGCCCTTTGCTCCAGCCAGGACAAGGGAAAAGAAAGGAAGGGGGAAAGAAGATTAGGAACCAGAGGGCAGGCTGTGAAGTGACATCACTAGGAGGTTCCTCCACCATTCCTCGGTGCACAGCTGCCTTCTGTGGCTGCAGTCAGAGACCAGACTGAACGTACTTCAGAAGGGTGCTCGCAGACAGCTACTGTCCTGGCTGTCCCAGATAGTTCCCCTCCACCATGGGCACATGCCTCCCTGGACCAAATCTATCCCACATGGAACACGGCTGAAGTTACTCCGTTCCATAATCAAGGCAATTCTGTATCTTTAGAAGTGGAAGAAAGGTTTGAAATAAGTTGTGCCAACCAGCTACAATCTGTATGTAGCTCTCCTCTACATACAGCGCATATGCAGATCTGAGGACTGTCATGAAGGGGTTATTTCCAATGTGGTTTGTTTAGTCATTTTGACGTACAAGAGGTGATTTTTTTCTGTGGAAGCTCCCCGTTTCTGTTTTCTATTGGTGTTTACTAGTTCAAATAAAAATAAGCTCAGGACTGATTTATCAGATCAACACACTCCCCGTGTGTCTGGAATATTTTTGGCTGCTTTCTATCTCTGTTAGCCAAAGTCCCCGTTCTCTGCCCAAAATAATGGTGAAACACCCAGTGATATTAGCAGAAGCATGGCAGGGACACACTTCCTAAATAACAGAAAGAGGTACAGCCCAAGTAAAAAAGGCTTTGCACAAGTGGAAAATGTATTCCAGCATCTGGGACTGGGGCATTGAATCCTCAGGCAACACCCTGTCACTAGTTAGGCTGCCTACACTGCTGCTGTTAGTCTGAGAGCAGCCGTAACATGTCAGCTGCATGCTTCTTAGAGCTACGCTCTATGCAGTGTGCATTCATCTGCTGGCCATGAACCTAACACACATACCACTCTCTCCACAGGTGACTTGAAGGGGTTCATGTGTCCCCCCTGAGATTGGCCACTGCTGACACCGCCGTCGGCTGCTACTGGCAGTCGCTGATCGCCACTCCCCCACTTTCTGTGGGCAGTCACCACTCACTGCTGCTGCCACCTTCTGCAGGTGGTCACTGATTGACGCTCACAGCCCTTCTCCCCCACCACTGCCCACAAATTGTGCCCCTCCCTGCCCCCAGTCTCAGGAGGCACCAGTCATTCATGACTCTCTTCCATGCTCTCCTGCAGAGATCTGGTGAAGCAGTAGCGTGGGTAGGACCACAGAGACCCCCAGTACAGACAGATAAGTTAGAGGCCTTCGAGTCAGTGTGGTCATAGCCCTGTGGCTATTGTTACAGATATGTCACAGAGATGTAGGGCATTATGGGGCAGCTTGTGCTCCTTCCCTGGTGCTAAGGAGGGATTATACATGTGTGCGTGGAGGGGGCACACACATGGTCCCAATGGAAGAACTGGAAGAAATTCTGAAAGGAGCACTATGTGAAATTCTCTCCATTTGCTAAGCCTATTTGGGGGCTTTCCCAGAGAATGGTACCATCCAATTTCAGATTTTCTGCACTCGCTGTCTCCAAGGATTTCTTTACAGAAAAGGTAGGGGCTGCTGTGAACTAACTTCCTATGCACACAATTTTTTAGTGCAGTGGTCACCAACATTTTCTGGCAGTGAGCCCGAAAGACCCAGCATGGATTCAAGATGGGACAGTGCTAAGATATGGCTGCTCCCACCTTTGTATGCCACCAAAGCCCTCGGGCTGTAGGTTGCTGACCTGTTTTAGTGTGCGCACAGAGCGCTCTGTGTAGCATGATTTATTCTGCTTTCATAGTGCACAACAGGTACTGCGCTGTAAATTCACCCCATTGCTTGCTGCAAACTAATGCTGTTGAACAAACAAGCCCTACTTTTTTGCAAACAAACACCCTGAAACCAGAAGCTTTGAGTACTGCATGCTGAATCCCTACTGTCATCACTTTTAAACTTGGAAGCGCATAAATGTTAACATACAATTTTAAAAGGAAGGTTCCTTCTGAAAAGCAAATATCAAACTGCAGAATAGCTTTGCCGTTGAGATCCCACACTGCATACCCTCCATGCTGTACTTCAACAATGGCACAAAAGGGCAAACAAAGGTTACAACAATGCCCAGTGCTGCTGTATAGTACCCGCACACCCCAGCAACCTCTGCTCTTCTCTGTCCCGACAATTACTGCCAGGGCACAGTCATGTACACTGACTGGGAGAAGCCTGTGCTGACAGTAGCTCAGAGTTCAGTTACGTAAGTAGGAACAGTGCCGAGACATTTTTCATTTGGCTTAACCACTCCAACCAAAGACTTTAAACACGTGTGTTGGACCAGATAAAGCTGCCTAAATGCAACAAGGTATCAGGGCAGTCTACAAAATCTTCCAGAACTCATAGTAATTTTGGTTCCCAGGGACAAAAATCAGGGTCAGATTTTCAGAAGTGCTCAGTTTTGACACTTACAGCCAGATTTTTACAAGAGTCCAGCTGAACTCTTGTGGAAAACTGGCCAACTGCTTTGTAGCTAAATAGTAGCTGAACTCTAGTGAAAATGCGGGCCTTAGCTAGGCCTATAATGGGAATTTACACTTGTCAAAAGATTAAGATTGCTGAGAGTGGGTGGCCTTCGGAACAGGACAAACTGCAAAGGCATCCATGTGTCTCACATCTTATGCCTCTCTCCTTTTTGTTGTGGAATTGGCATGCTCTTTCCAAGCATCATTGTGTTCTTCTGACCAGAGCTCAAAGCAATGAAAAAAATTTGGTTTAACATAAAAAGAACAAACAGTGAACAACCCCACCAGCTCCATATAGATGCCAACAGTGGGAAGGCAAAGGATGCAGAAAAACCTGCTCTCTGGACTAGTCAGGATCAAAATGTCCTTGAACATCATGTGCTTGATCCTGTCCCTCTTGAGTGGGAGTGGAACTCAACTCCTTTGGCCACTCCACCATTGACGGCACCCAAATGAAGTTAGTTATGTCCCTCTTGCTCCATTCCAGGCAACAGAGATTGAGGCAGAGTACATCCTGAACCAGATCAAAGGGACTCCTTTAACTAGAATGCATTTTAATACAGCCAGATACAAGGGATGTAGGTTGAAACTACAGAACAAAGAGCTGTAACCTGGACAGCAATGACTCTGAATAGGGCTTAGGACAGTGGTTCCCAAACCATGGGTCGTGACCCCAAATGGGGTTGCAGCATCAGCGGATGGAGTTGCGAGGCTGAAGCTGGGCCGAACCAGCTCCAGGCAGGACCCGCTTCTGCGGCCCAGTGGGCAGGACCCAGTACAGGAAGGAGCGCTGTACAGCCATGGCCACCAAGTGAGGCATGGCAGTGATGCAGAGTTGTGCCTCCTCTGCCGGGCAGGCAGGGTGTGCCTCAGTTTGGTGGCCATGACAGTGGGACTCTTTCCCATGCTGGATCCTGCTCACTGAGCTGCAGAGCCCCCAGGGGGAGGGCAGAAAGGCAAGAAGCCCTGAGCCTGCACTGGGCAGCCGGCATCCTTTCCCACACCATGGGCTCTGTTTCAGCTGTGCAGCCTGCTGAGGAGGGGGTGGGAGCCAGGCTCCTTGCTCCACTCCAGCCACAGCAGCTGTCGCTTCTCATGGGCAGCAGCTGGGACTTGGGCACTGCCATTCGCGGAGCAGGGGGCAGGGGATGCAGGCCCTGGCCCTGGGGACACCTAGGGGGTAGGGGGCTGTGGGTTCAGAGTGAGCAAGGCCAGGGAGCCATAGGTCAGGAGTGAGGGGCACCTGGGAGGGTGGGGGGCTGCAGGTTGGGAGTGAGAGGCCATGCTGAGGAAATGGGGTCATACTGAAGAAATGGGGTCACGCTAAGGAAAAGTCTGGGAAGCACTGGTTTAGGATGACGTGGACAAGCAACTGAAAACAAGCTCTTAGTGCACTGTGCTTTTTAAAAGGGCTCATGCAAACATTAAGGTATAAATGGGGGTGGTGGGAAGGGGCAAGGAGGCAACTTTTCCCCTGTACACAGTGTTGTTGAGGACAGATACTTGGATGCAGCATACGGGTCTGGCCTTCACATTTTGGAAAGTGAGAAAAAAAATGTAGGAAAGAGCCACAAAAATGAATCAAGGGAGAAAATACTTTATAGCAAGAGACTCTAAGAACTTAGCCCCTTTTGTTCATCACAAAGACGACGGAGAGGTGGCATGACTAGATGATTTAATGTTTCCTTCTGGCCTAAACCCTAGGAAACTCTGACCTGCCCTACCTCAGAAAGCCAGGAGGCAACAGGCTCTTGCCAGACAATTTGCCTCTCACTGGATTAGTCCACTTCTGCACAGCCATGTACCTTGTGTTTGTGGCTTTATAGCCACTGATTCGTTGTCTGTTGTGACGCAAGAGGTGACAGCTGTATCTATTTAGAAGGAAGTGTCTTTAAGTTATTTTTAAACTAAAATATTAACACATGCACAAATATTTGTCTCATTAAAAGTGACTCTGTTACAATTTCATAGATTTCATAGACATCAGGGCTGGAAGGGACCTCAGGAGATCATCGAGTCCAGCCCCCCGCCCAAAGGGCAGGAAGTCAGCTGGGGTCATAGGATCCCAGCAAGATAAGCATCCAATTTACTCTTGAAGGTGTTCAATGTAGGTGCTTGAAACACCTCCACCGGCAGACTGTTCCAGACCTTGGGGGCTCGGACAGTACAGAAATTCTTCCTTAAAATTATGTGAATGGATGTCCCTGTTTTTCCCCAGTAAATGACCCTATCAGTTGCTTTATGTCAGTGCTTACTATGCAGGTCAGGGATCTTAATCCACACCCCACTTCTTCAAATGGAGGCACCCCAAGTAAGGCCCTGGTAAGTGGAGTGGCACCATACAACCAAGTGGGGAATGGGAAGGAGATTATAAATCCATTGATTTAAGACTTTCTGGCCCTGAACGAGTCAGCATAAAGCATGGACAGACAAGATATGCTGCTCCACAGCACTGAATCCACCAAAAGGTTCTGTGAAGTGCATTGCTACATCTATTTGTTCTGCCGTCTAATCTAAGGGAGGGGCTACAAATCTCTTCTTGTCGGTCTGTCTCTGCCTCTGGGCCCCTGGTTGCTATGGTCTTTCCTATAGTATCTGAGGGAACAGGATCCTCTGACGTTTGACACTGGACCTCTCCATGCAACCAATTTGTTTTCCTTTCACCTCCCTTCCCCTGCATCTCTCCTCCCCACGTCTTTGTTACAATTTATTCTTTCTGTGAAACAAATAGAATTTGTCAGACTATGATTTCTGTGTATTTATTTATCTATTAAAGGAGTAATTTCTTTATTTCCTTTGACAAGTATGCAACAAAGTCTTCTAAATAAAGAAGTATTTTCCTGGCTACCCTCTAGGAGTTAAAGAGTGTCAGAAGTTCATCTCAAGGAATGCAAGGCCAAACAGATCCTAATTTTACTTGGTGTATTGCCGAGTCAGAAGCAGTGCTTTCAAATGCTATTCTTGTTTGTCCATGTTACAAGACTGACTTCTGCATCAGCACAGCATTTAAAATCCACAAATCTTAAGCGATGCCTGTAGGTTTGGAAATGCAGCATTTTAAGGGAACACTATCAGGAGAAAATCACATAGTAAAATAAGTTTCCTCTTTTATACTGCATACATCTTTGATGATTACAAGCAACTAAAAATTCCTTTTGCCAGCAACATCAGCCAATTTCACTTTTATTTCTACTCAGTTTCTAATCAGTTTCCCTTGCTGCTCCCAGCCACAAAGCACATTGCTAAAATGTTTGGGTTTGTAAACACTGCTGGGAGAGTTGGTGGCCAGCTAGCATGCAATTAAAAATTTTTGTCTTTGGATTTTTACACCATTTATTTAAACTGAAACTGCTGCTTCAAGGACATCTTTTAAAAAAACCAAGAGTTCTAGTTTTTTGTATGTCTTTTAAAAGCAGGGAAAGAATTTCTCAAATAGAGGTGCAGTGAAATATTAACATACACATTAGCAATTTTTAAGAGAGATGAGCTGTGGTTCAAATACTGCCCGATGGGAACTGGCTGCTACCTGATTTCTGTTCTGTTGGCTGGGCAAACTGAGGTCGGAGGTATCAGAGAAGTCTTAGACCAGGGACGGGCAAATATTTTGGGCAGAGGGCCGCTTACTGAGTTTTGGCGTGCCATAGATGGCCACATGACAGGCAGCCAGGGGCAGATAAATATTATTTTTCTACATTTTTAGGGGCCCTGCAGGCCAGATAGAATGGCCTGGCAGGCCATATCCAGCCTGCGGGCCACTTTTTTTCCCACCCCTGTCTTAGACTGATTCTTGTCTGATATTTCTGGCAGAAATACCATGAGCTGAATAGATTTAGACTCTGAGCTATCATGTGCACACACGTATACCCTCTGGTCCAGTGATTTGTGGTCCTTTCCCATCGATACTGAAGAACGATTGTGGTGTAGTAAGAGGAAGCTTGTCGTACTGCCATTTTGTGAATCAATCAAATTCTTTGGTCCACAGTGCTCTCCATTCAGCAGCTCACAGAGAAACACAATTCTAATGAAATATAGTTATGATTTTTAAAAGGGAATTAAAAGAAGCTATACCAGGGATTCATTTGACTCATTTAATCTCTTACCTACAACCACTGCTTGATTTTTTCTTCCAGGCATAGATATTTTAACCTCAGCTGCTACTGCAGAAGGTTGAAAGGAGAGACAGCATTCTGAAGGAACAAATTCCAGTTACACTGGCTTAACACTTCAACCATATTATGAATGCTATAATTATTGCTACACACAGTGATTACCACAGGGCATGCCATCATGGTGTTTTGTGGTACATTTTACCACACAACAAAAGAAAGTAATGATCTTCAAGAAGGGAACTGCCTTGAACAGAGCTATGCTTCCCTACATTAGTGGAGAATTTGGGCCCACTCTCTCTAAACTCCCAAGCAGTTAAGAAGTAGGTTGGCATTTGGGAACCAGGGTGCAGTGACAAGTCACTTGAGGAGAACAGGCTCCTAACTTGGGTGCCAGCCAGTATTTCCACTATTTAATATTGGAAAGTGTCACCCTCCAAGTCAGGGCCAACAGGCCCATCTTCAACTTGGGAGAGGCAGGCTTATGAGAAGTAGGAGTAACCAGCTTCAAAGAGCTGGGAATGAGAAGCAGGAAAAAGTAAATGAAAGCTGGACAATAGCTTAAATATATACATCCACACAACCAGTGTAAAGGGGGAACAGACAAAAAGTAAAGACACAATAAAAAGAGAATACTATAAATATGTTAATGAGGGCAGCCTAGAAGGACCACTGGCTACATGGAAGAGATGCCTCATTGAAGCTGTATCATAACTGTCACTGCCTGTCCCCTGGGAAAATGACCCAACCAAGGCATGTAAGGCCAATCAATCTAATTGTCTCAGCCTTAGGTCATACCCACTGAAGGACTCCTTGAGCTGTGATGAGTTTGTATATGACTCAGTAAATCAGTCTGCAACAAAAAGCTTCAGCCCCAGCTTCAATGCTGTGGCAGACACGTGGTTCATGACTTGCATTGCCCTCACTCCTGAAGCCTATCCCACTTTTCCTGCAGGTTGGCACTGGGTTGCTGCTCTTTGATCCCTGGGTGCCATCCCTACCTGCTGCCAGAGATTCCCAGCAGTCACATGGCATCCGTCTCTAAACAAAGTGGCGCTTCCCTAGGTCTGCAAAATGCTTTTCCAGATGGTCTGCCTTTCACTAACTGTATTCCAGTTCCTTGCTTAGGCCTGTACTTAATGCCCACTGTGCAACATGGACAACCCACTGCCCATGGCAACTATCCACCACTGTTTGATCAGTGTTGATCACTGCAGCACCTTAGTGCTGAATACTTAGTCAAACCTGACCATCACGAAGGAATGCAAGAAGCACTGGTGGATTTTCTCCAGCTTCTGGCTGCTGGAGCTATGTTGTGGCTATGACTATGCAGGCACTTCCATTCTAAGCGCTCACTTCTGCATAACATTATCACCTTCTATTCCCGCCAGATTCACTGTAGGCTGAGAGCATGCGACACTTCTCAGGATTGGGATCTAATGTTTTCTTTTAGAGTTTTCATGGAGGGTTGTAGCTTAAAGGGGGATTTTTATTCTTGTTGAAAGTTAGTTAAGCTCCCCTCTTTCGTTTTGTTTTTTTTCTTAATTCTCTGAGCATCACTAAGGTATTTTTGACACTTATGGACATTTCTCAGATGCTTTCTGAGCTGTGATAAATGAAATCCCTTTCATTTTAGAAAATTCAAACTTGGCACTTACGCTAATCCTCAGCAAGGAATGTGCAGCTTGCCAAATCTGAAGAATTCTGGCTGAGAAATAACACTAGGCCATATGCTCCTTTTCCTACACTTGGAAGGAGCTTACCTCAAAACACCAGTGAGAAGCTGCAATGGCATCAAACAGCCTTGAAGGGGCTGAAGATTCACAGGAAATTCCAGAGCAAAGACGGTTGATCTCAGGATAGTCGCATAAAGTGGCTGCCCCAAGGGGTTCCCCTCCAGCACCTTTGCCTTTGGCTTTATCCCTGGCTGCTGTCCTGATCTGAACACACTGATGGGGTCGGAGAGGGCATATGCCAAGTTAACGATGCTCAGAGCAGAGCCGCATTACCTTTGTCAGTATTTCTTGGCACAACCTACGCTGCTTTGTCAAGGGAACGTGCCTCATAGCATGGCTGTTCCTTTGCCTCCTCTCCCTTTTCTGTCAGACCAGGCCTCTATGTGACACAGAGCACACGCTGCAAGCAGTTGGCAGGAGCAATCCTCCTCTCTCAGGATTTCAGTCTTTCTTTTCCGATCCACACTGCATAACGCAGTGAGGCAGAGCCACCATTAGAAACAAAGGAAGATAAAGCCACACAGACTTGCAAATACATCACTTTCCTTAAAGATTCAAGCCCAGACTGAACATGACTGATTAACAATGAACACATCAAAACAAACATGCCTGTGTTTATTACAAGTGATTACCTGTTCGAATTAATATACAAATTCCTCATAGCCCTTCTGCACAGTCAGAAAAACTCCCCTCTCTTTAAGTTGGGAGCGCCACTTATCTCATGCCAAAGCAGCCTCTTCACTGCTGTTTTTCCAGCCAAAGTCCCAGAATGCAACAGCTGCCTCTCAGACTTCTTTCACAGGGTTTGGGCCACTGGACTAGATATGAATTGACCCAGCAGCAAACCCCCTGGTGTGTGTGCCACAAATGGCACAGGTAGTTTCTCTGTGTGGCACACAGCAGATCAGGGCGAGGGCAGGGAGCAGAAAGCTGAGCAGCAGATCAGACTGGGGAAGGGGATCAGAGTGGCACTCTGGGAGGGTGGGGGGCTTAATTTGTGGCATACCTGCCAAAAAAGCTTGGCCTCACTGCCTGGCTGATCCTCAAGGCTACCTACCAGTATTTTATTCAGAGCTGATGCAGAGAACCTACTTAATGTGAACAGATGGTGTTGAGTCTCTACTGGATGTGCAATGGCTACTCTGCCTGTGCCCCCTTCTCTGCAGATGTCTAATGTGGGGTTTACATATTGAAGATCTGAGCATCTGGGAAAGTACTAAGGTAACTTGGAACCTGCCCAGGTCAGATGCAGTCCCTGGCTATGTATCAAAGACAACCAACTCCCAAACTCCTGTTTATAAACTTATGCTACTCCATCTTAAAAGTAGCCAGGCTTTGTGCTTCAAGTCCTGCTCTTGGAAATCTGTTCTGGAACCCCATGTCTTCCCAACTAACTAATAATTTCTCACATGGCATCACATTAAATGATTTACTGAAGTCCATATTATCATATATTCTTTGTCTTGAAAAATCAGTAATCTAATCAATGAATTACACAAACCTACATTGCATTTTATCTCAGAACGCATTCACCTCCATGTCTTTATCCTTCCCTTCAAAACTTGTTCTAAAGCCTTGTACATTATAGAGGCCAATTGAACAGGCCTGCAGTTCCCTGAATCACTTTATTCCCCTTTCTTACATATAGGTATAATATTAACTGTGTTCTACTCTTCCAGCATCACCCATGGCATAACAAATATAGTAAAAGTGGTTGTTACTAGACCCGACATTCTATGTGCCGATTCTTTAGCATTCTCGGATGACAACTATCCAGTTCCCCTACTTTGAACACATTGGCTAGGCACAGAAATTACACATAAACTGGTATAAGTGATTGGAAACTGGTTCAAGTCTGTAACACAACAGAAGTTCAGTGCACATAAACCACTTCCAAAACATCTGAAACTGGTTTAAGATCAACTTGGATGGATGTAGTATCAGACTTGATTAGGTTAAATCGGTTTATTGAACTTCTGTCACAGATCCCCTCCAGATTCAAGTGAACTCCATTCCCTAGCATCCCTGGATGTTTCACACCTCCCCCGTCAATCCCAGTGTGTGTGGGCTAGCCTTGACCCAAGTTGTCTGCTCTCTAGCAGACTGCCTCCCAGTTTCTGGCCTAGGCCACTACAGGCATATTGCTGCATTTCTGGAATCAAAAGTGAATATCTGTTCACTTGCTTATCACTTCAGTCTAAGCATCTTAGACAAATCTGTGAAGATTGAATTGATTTAGCCACAGACTTTTTGACCGTGCTACTTGAGTTTTACTTCTGCCTCAGATACAATCATCTCCATTTCTATACATCATTCTCACTATCTGTGCTTTGCTGCCATGTTCACCATCACTGTCTGTACTAAAAACTTACGCAAAGCAGTCATTTATGTTTTTGATTTAGGCTATATCTAGATTATTTGTAATCTCTACCCATTCTCACTGCACAGCAGCCCCACTTCTTTCCTTGTTCTCTTTTTATCTGTATGGTTAAAGAGCTTTTTGCCTCCTTTGTTATGCCTCATACAGGGGACGTTTAGCAAATTTATCTTTATCCCAGTGGCTTTTGACCACTATGACATACCATTTTTTTGTTGATCGGTTTGTGCACTCATTACAAGCTTTACGCTTATTCCTAATATCCTTTCTGAGATAGTTATTAATTTCATCAGAGCTGTAGTCCTGCCCTACAGGTCTTCTCCCCTTTCATGGGATATGAATTCCAGATAGCTTTTATACCTCCTCCATTAAAAACTGTTCCTCAGTTCTGCCATTTTCCTAGCTAAACAACTCAATAGCTCCAACATAATTGAATCCCACATCTTCAATCCCAGCTGCTGCTCTTTTGCTAACTTTGACTCACTCCTCAAACCCTCCTCTCTTCCCATCCCTGTATTTTTCCGCACATGGGATCTCACTGATTTCTTCCAAGACTCAAACTGACATAAAATAACAAAACTTTCCCCTCCTTCGGCCTATCTTTCCCCTCCTACAATTCTTCCCTCCCTCCACCTATCAAAGAGGCAGAAGTTTATCATTTACTACTCTCCTCAAAATCCTCCATTTGCCCCATGCTGTTTCCCAGCTTCTTCATATGCATTCTTATGCCTTTCCTCCCTCTTTTCCTTTACTTCTCCTTCCCCTATGACTCTTTCATCTCACAAGAAAAAGGTATTTTACTTTCTCCCACCTCAAACCACAGTCTTTGGCCTCGATTGTTTCTCCAAGTACTGCCTTCTCCTTTTCTTCTTCAAGCTCATTGAATATGTTGTCTACAATATTAAGACTTCCTCTTCTCCAATTCCATCCTAGCCATTTTTCAGTATGACTCCCTGCTCTTACACACCTCTGAAACTGTTTGAAGTTCTTAATGACCTCTTCCTAGCTGCACCTCAGAATCATCTTAAAGGTAGACTGAAAGCTTTTGGGGCAGGGCATCAGGTCTACAATCTTTGTTTGTATATCACAAAAGACTCCTAGCCCATATTATTAATATGAATAATATTATATACATAATAGTATGCAGGCATAAAAACCCCACTACCATTACTAATATTAATACATTTGTATTCCATCCATGTGAGAATACTGAAGCTGCCTCAACTTTTCTTTGTATAAAGAATGTGATATTAAGAGGGTGATTTTATATGCATAAAGTCAGGAAATGCAAAGTTGTGGTTCCCACGGCAATTGTAACTCAGCCTCATATGATAAGGCACAAAGGTTATCACCATATACAATAATCAAAGACGCTGAACTCACGCAAAGTGACCAAGCGACTGTCATTCAGAAACCATAACTCTGAACTTCCTGACTGTTTGCAGGTAAAATTTCAACCATTCATGGTGTTTTTAGCATTTAATTCTAGATATCAAAGTCAAACACCCTCCAAATAGAAACTGAAATGATGTTATATAGCAAAGACCCAGTCCTACCTAGCAGGAGCTCATAGCCCTCATCACAGAAATACTGATAATGGCAACAAGAAATATTTACGTTACCTTATGAGTTCTGGGAGCTGTCAAGAGAGGGGAGCCTGCCGATCAGAGAAATCTTGGAAGACATCAATATGTCAGAACAAGTGAAAAGACTTGACACAGAGGGGTACATTTTTGTTGAGCAATTTGCATTAGCACTTCTGGACAAATTCCATATTTCACATGCACTTCACAAACCAAAAGCAGCAGTGCTAATTGGTGCAGTTGCCACTCAACTATGGCACCTTCACTGAGTTCTCCCTAATATGAATGAAGAGTACTGAGTTTTAAGAAATGCAATAATTATTGCATTCTCCCCCCTGCCCTTTCCATCTATCTCATTTCATTATTGCTACACTTTAAAAACACCCTTCAGTAGAAAAATGCAAACCTCAGAAAAGTTCAGTTGACACTGATGGCAAAGAATAACAACACTTGTTTTAAGATGGAGCAACTGCTAGCCTCATGAAGACAGTGAATTTGATTGTGCCCTAAAGTGCCAAGAGTGTGTTAAATGCTCCTCTGAAAAACAGCAATGAATGGCATAGTGCTGGGTGAGCCGTAAGAATTCTAGGCGTTGATCTGTGATTGTTCTTTGCACGTATCTAAAATGTTGACAGACATGACAGAATGTCTCTGCCTCTTCTTAGGTGGCATTAGAAGTTCTTTAACTTAACGCAGGAAAGATCTCTCATCCATCATTCTTTACCTTTCATAAAATCAAGTCTCCTGAGAAAAGGAGAGATCTTCCGTATTACAGCTTTCTATTACCATGACTTAAAATGCTCAGGCAGCTGCCACTGCTTTTTTCACTGAAGGCAAAATTTGGCTGATCCCTAGCAAAGGGCCATTATTTCTCCTTTGTATAAAATCTGCACTGTTATTTTTAAGCCATCTTTCTTTTCCATTTCTAAAGTATGGGACCCGGTAAAATAAATATGATAGTTAGTGCACGTGATCCCGTGTCAGCTATGCCTCATTTGCCTCATACTTAAGTGCCAGCAGAAGAGATTCAACATGAGTTAAAACTAGAGATGAGCTGAAAAAAAACCCCATTCCTGGACAGGTGGTAAAATTCAAAGTCATTTCTAAATGTCCTGGCTTGCGTGCCTCTTTATACATCTCAGTGTCCATCTATAATATGTACCTGTAATGTATTTCCACCTCTAGCTCTGTAACTTGAAGAAGCTACCCAGTTTCACTCCTCTCCTTCCACTTCCAAAGTTTATGATTTAAGGGCTTAATTCTGCTCTCACTGGGCCGGTCTACACATTAAATTAATGAGCTTTAGGTAATGCACATTAAATCTAGACCCTCCATTGTGAGTTACTACAAAAATGTGTGTTAGCATATTTTAAGTGCCTTAGCTAAAGAGCACAGTTTTTGTGATGCTTTAATGCGCATTAAATTAGGCTAATGCACATTAAAGTGCATGTGTAGATGCAGCTACTGGAATCAACTGTTGCAGGAGCACCTCTCACTTGTTCCTCCATCATTCTGAAAGACGTAGCCCAGATGTAGCTCCAAGCAGCTCCCAACTATTTTGGGCTCCTGGGGTAACTAGAAGGGGCACTTATAAGTTGCAACACTGGCCTGATGCTCCCAGGCTGCTGCCAAATGAGTAGCTAAGTTTGAGTGTCAGATATGGATCACACCAAGCTGTGTGTTATGCTGTCACAAGACTGCTGGGCAAGTTCACGTGACCAAAATTCTTAGGCCATTGACAGGTCTCAGATTTCCTTCCGCCAGACCCCTGGCTGTCCTCATAGTTGAACACTTGTCACATTCTAATGACTAAATCCTGATCTGAGTCCAATTTATTTTGAGTATCACTGTAGTCTTCTCCTTGTTTGGAAGTTGGTGCCATATATATTGCTTCAATATATCTCATTATCTTCTTATATTCCCCCATCTCTCTCTCTCTCATTGTCTGTCTTTTGTCTTATGCCTAGATTAGAAACACTCTGTAGGGATTGTCTCATTGTTCTGCTTTTGTGTAGTGTCTAGACCAGTGGGATCATGGTCTGTTTGTCACTAGGGCTCCTAGGCACTATGGCAACAGTGGTGACACATAGGGGGTGCACAGGGGTGCATATGCACCCTGTGAGAGTGCTGGTGCACCCCGTCAGACAGTGTTCCCGGGCACGGGGGGGCAGGCCAGAGTGCTGGTGCCTCCCCTGACAGCACTGGCGGGGAGTGGGGGCTCACTTGGACATGTCAGTGCTCTCTCTCCCCCAGTGGCGCGCCTAGAAGTGCCACTTGAGGGTTGGTAGGAGCTGCTGCAGGAGGACTCCTCCCCCTGGTCAATGGGATCGGCTGCGGGGGGATGCACCCCCCCCAGTAGATGACTGTCCACTGGGGAGGCGGGGGAGGGGGACAAGTGCCCCCCCAACCCAAGAGACACCAGTCGCCCATGTATGGCACTATAATAAATAATGAACTATTCTATTTTCTTTATGAATGAGTCTAAAGTAGCCCTTACCATCCCAAGGAAGTAACTGTCAACCAGGGTCCTGTGACACTCAGTTCAGTGGCCCCCCAGCCCCTGTATCAGAAGATAAGTGATCATTTCTCTTCCTGCCCAGTGCCAAGCACCTCAGTATCCCACAGACAAGGAGCGCCTGTGGTTGCTCTCAAGTCCCCAGCAGCCCCCATACTGGTCCCTACACTCCCAACAGTGTGCTGGGCCACACTCACATAGACAGGCAGGTAGGTGGATGGACATGGAGTCACAGGGCTGCACTTTTCAGTCTGGCTCAACTCTGCCACTCCTCCAACACTCCTAGACCTGGCAGGAGGGGCTACAAGTGCATGCAACTGCAGTTGCCAGCATTCGAGTCCCCAGAGAAGCAGCACTTGCTCCCTCAGGTACAGACTGGGAGCAGGAAGGGGGCAGATGATGGAAAAAGCATGGCACAGTGAGGTGAGGTCTTGCCTCTGCTGCCTTCACCTGGCACTAGGCAGATTTTAGCTCAGTGGTTTTCAGCCAGGGTCTGCTAAATTCCAAAAAGTTAAGGAAGGGGGCCTCAAAGCTGAAAAAATTGAGAACCTCTGCCCTAATGTTTTATATTCTAAGCTATGATCCACTGGTTTTATAGCCTGTAGAGTTACATACAGTTTGCTCAGCTTTAGACCTGAAGCTGGGCATGACTTCAAGAAGCAGCTGTGGATTGAAACTGAGCTTGAATATACTTACTAATTTGGAGGTATAGAGTTGAGTGAATAATGAAATCCCCTCAGGATATGGCTTCCTCTTCCCTGTTCAGATACCTCCCCCTCTTCAAATACATCCAAATATTTGTGAGAGAGGTGCATGCCATGCAAACTAATCTTAAGCCAACCTATCAAGTCACAGAATGTGTAGGATGGCCATCATTTTTATTTCTGCTTAGTCTAACCACCTGATGGCTTTGGGCACCTCATACTGCCTTTTTCTTAATGTGCTTTAGTTTTTAGATGCAGCCTCTCACCTGTTTAAACATCACTCATTAGATGATACCTAACAGCTAATTATGGCTCTGTGTAGACATACTGTTATTACCTGCCGAGTTCATGTGATGCACACCTGCGGCTTTTTGGCAATGCACCTAGTTGAAGTGTATGAGACTTCTAGTTTCAAAGCCACTCTTATATCTTTGTTCTCCAATGAATGCTTCCTTTGTTTAGCTTTTTTTTCTTTATGTTCTACTGTGATTCTGTCATTAGCATCTCTAAAATGTTTTTCCACAAAAATCACCCTCAATACAAGGCAAAGTTGTGATCATACCAGGAGGTACATAAATGGATCACAGGCCTTGCTTAAGATAAATTTATCAAGTCTTCATCTGTTTCAGCAACATTGTTGCTTCACATCTTAAGCAATGACATATTCACCTGAAAATCAAGTTGAGTGATACTCCTGTACAGTTTAGTTAGCATGATATTCTTACAATATTTGAAACAAAGAGTACATTACTTTTTAAGAGGACAGTGGTCATATTTTCAGTGCACCTGTAAAAAAATGCATCTAAACAGCTCTGAGTGATTAATTCCTGTGCAGATAAAGCTGTATTTATGCATTTTAAAAATCCTGTGTATACACAGTTGCTTGCCTACATACACAAATACATTTTTGGAGTGTGTAAAATAGGATGCTCCTGCAAAGATTTCAGATACAGTTGAGAAAGACTGTTGAAAAAAGGTCTTTGTTTGGATTTCATGGAATTCTGAGCAGGTGAGCCAAAACCTGTCTTTCTAAATACAGTCACACACACAACTATACATGAATGAAACACAAATTTCAGCTGAACTTAAACAACAACCAAAAACGTGCATTATATTAACCGTCACCATTTCTTTCATTGCCTTTCCAAACCCACTGCATCCTACTGCATGTTTCACTAATGGGAATCAAACAGCTGGGCCAGATGTAGGGAGACCAAGAATATTGACCACTACTCCTCTCTGGCCAGCCATTTATCTTTATATGGAATTCAGAACCCTCATATGTACCAAGTGATGGTAAATTCATGGGTCAAGTTTTTTTTTTTAAATTTAATTCCAAGAGCCAAATCATTTCTGAATTCTACTGAGCAAAGGCCAACAGTCAAGCTCCAAATTTTGACTGAGCAGAGCTCAATCGTTCAAGTCTGTGTAGCTCCGCCACCAGGCAAGTATCCTTCTTCCTAGACCCATCAATCTGGGGTTTTAGATATTCCCCAAATCCATGGGTCAACTTGGCCAATGCTCCAGTTCGTTCAACTTGCAGAGTTGTCAAACCTCTTCCCTGAGATCAATTTGACTGATCCCAAGAGACAACCGACACAACCGAAAGGTTTCGTAAGTAAAAAGACAGCCAAGTAAGGAAGAAAAATATGACCTAAATGTTAGAGATGCCATGACTTCTGGGTTCTAGTCAAGGCTCCTTGGACATGTTAACCAACTTAACACTGATAACTATGGGCATTTTTACATGTGTAAGTGCTACAGTGCTGAGCACTTTGAAAAGCACCAGGCGCTGTGACGCTTGTAGCTGTATAAGTGGCAAAATGTGCATCAGCACAAAGAAACTGGCTGTGGTGCACTTTTAAACTAAAATACCTTGGAGGTGCTTTAGGTCAAAAGCGCACTGCCACCATTTTCTCTGCACTGACACGCATTTTGCCACTTATACAACTGCAAGTGATGCAGCATAGTGTGTGTCAGGTCCCACGTGGAGCAGACTCGATTCATCGGATCTGTGCTGAAGCAGCGGATCTCTGGTGCATCTGAGAACTAAAAGGTATAAATGTCCAACATGCCAGCATCTGCACAACTCTTCACTTACTAATTGATAAGACAATTAGTACCTGTAAAGAGCTTTGAGATCTTCCAGTGACAGGGCTATGTAGCCTGATTCTTATCTTGTGTGGTGACAAGTAATCTCCAGTACAAGTGCAATCAGCTCAGCGTTTTGCAGCATTTGCAGGTGCTCAGTGTTAACAAGCCCAAGACACTAGTATCTAGTCATCTTCAGCCTAATTGTATTACTAGTAATAGCTTTATTTAAGCTGTATGTGGCATATTTTCTGTGACTGGCTTCCCTCCAAAGATATCTGTTACTCTGAACCGAGGGAATATCTTTGCTCATCGCTTCTGATGAGACCTTTGTCATTTCCAAACTGTCAGCAACCATCTGAAGAATGCGGTAGCAACAGTAACTGTGAAGAATATGCAGCCATACTGTGTGCACTCCTTACCCCTATGATTTTACAGTAAGAAACTCGACAGAAAATACAGCTTGGAGAGGAGCAAACTGCAGTGCTTCAGCTAGTCTGGCTAGTCATGGAAAGCAGTGAAGAATAGGGCAAGTGAGATTCCCCACATCTCACATCATAGGCTAAACTACAGTAAATTCTCTGGGAAGCTTCTGAGAGTACTTCTCTAAGACTAGGGGACAGAAGTTATACATAAACTGGTTTAAGTCATCAGAAACTGGCTTAAACCTGTAACAGAACAGAAGTTCAGTGCACATAAACCAGTTTCAAAATGGCCGAAACTGGTTTAAGAGAAACCTGGTTGAATGCGGTATCAAACTTAAGTGGTTTAGGTCAAACTGTTTTTTGGAACTTCTGTCTCTGACCCCTGCCTGGTTTAAGTTATATCAGAGTTCCCCAGCACCCCGGCATGCTTTTCAGCTCTGGGTTGGGCTGCACTCTCTGCTTGAGAAAGCAAGGCTGGCCCTGCACCTCTGCTCTGTAGTTGGAGCAAGGGCAGGGGCATGGTCAGATACCAGTTGGCATGGCCCCTAAAGCCAAGGGGGCAGGGAGAGGACTTATCCCACCTCCCTCCCATTTCCCCCAGGGGACCGCAGCCAGGATCTGCCTGGCAAGGGTGAAGCAACCCCTGTCAGGGTCTCTACCGCCTCACTGCTCCAGTGGCAGGGGAATGGCCAGATGACAGCTGGCATGGCCCTGCCATCTGCCTACCTCACCTGGGGCTGGGGAGCTGACCTGGGTTGGCCCATGGGTGCTGCTGAGGGAAGGCATGGAGGGGCCAGCCTGGGCTGGACCATGAGGGTAGGGCCCTTCCCAGCTTGTTGAGTCTTGGGCTGGGGCCGTGGGAGCTGTGCACCCAAATTGCTACCAGCTCCCTAAGCCCAGGCCGGGCTAGGCTGTCATGGAGCCACAGCTGGCTGGGAAGGGTCCTGCCACCGCAGCCCAGCCTGTGCCAGCCCTCAGCAGTGCCTACAGGCCAGCCCAGCTCAGCCCCCAGCACCAGCCTCAGCCCTAGGCAAGGGAGGCAGATGGTGGGACTGTGCCGGCTGGTTTTGGCCATGCCCCCCACTGTGTGAATGGGTAGCAGGGGAGAAAGTTGGGCAGACCCTGGCTGGGGTCCCCTTGCCCATGGAAGAGAGAGGGGAGACAGGAGAGTTTAATCCCCCTCCCTGCCCCCACTTCATCTGAGAAGCTGCCCTGCCCAGTGTCTGGCCACATACCCTCCCACTTGGGGACAAGCCTGACAAGGGCTGCTTCCCTCTTTCCCCTCCAGGCTCACCCCAGTTGGGGTCCCTACAGGCCAGGGTTGGTGGTTAAATCCCTCCCCAATCATACTCAGCGGCCTGTCAGGGCCTGGCCATGACCTCTGCCCCTTAGGTAAGCTTCCCTCTAGCCTTGCAGCTGCTGCCAAAAGGGAAGGGAGGGCTCACTCTAGTGCCCCCTGGCTTCTAGCCTGAGCCACAGTAGGCATGTGGCTGCATTTCCAGAATCAAAAGTGAATGTCTACTCACTTGCAAATCGGTTCAAGCTACACAGGTTAGACTAACCTGCAAAGATTGAATCAATTCAGGCTCAGGCTTTTAGAATGTCTGTACTTAGCCTGATTGACCCTGTTCTCTTCCTGTTGCTGTTGTTCCTTCCTGGCAACTGTGTTTGATGCCTATCAATAGTGATTGTAAGAACACAATAACATCTGGAATGTTTACTCCTCACCTGGCAGTAATCTCTCTTGTCCTGAAAACCAAACATTGCTAGTCCATATGAATCAACAGCAAAATGCAGCTGCAGAAGCTTGCTGCATCTCCAGCAGGTGCAGTACTTACACAGACTATCTTGCAGAAGGAAATGACTGAAGACACATTAAGGGAATGGCATGACATAGTGTCTAAATATAAACACAATCCTTCATTTAGTTTTTGCTTTCCCCAAAGTGTTGTTTTATGATAAACAAACACATCTTATGTAAGAAGATGAACTTGGTAGGGGGACTTGGGGGGAGGGGGAGACAGAAAGACCAAACAATGTAATTAGTAGAAAGCAGATTTAAAACAAATGACAGTAAGTTATTTTTTACACAGCATACAATTCACTAGTGGAACTCTCTGCCACAAGATGTTATTGCAGCTGATAAACAGCTTCAAAAGAAGACCGGGCAAATTCATTACAGATAATTATAACTTGGGTTACTTGATAATTATGTGGGTAATTTGATAATTATGGATGCAATTTCCAAATTAGCACCTCCTAGGCCTCTGAACTGTTGTAACCATAAGGGATAGGCTCTACAATAAATACCTTTTCCCTTTGGACCCAGTTTTTGCCACTATCGGTGCCACAAGATGCACAGCAGACTCATTAGCTGCGCAGTAAAAACCATGCGTCTACATATGCATCCCAATTAGGCTGGAGTTAACTCATTTACTCCACACTCATAAATACAAGTACCATCCTGCTGCAGAATAAAAAATTCCACAGTAGTGCACATGTAGACACTGCCCTGGCTGGCTAGGGCAGAAGGGTGTTTTAGTGTGGGGGCTACCTGCCAGCTAGTCCTGCACTGAAGCACCCTCTTGCCCCAGCCAGCCCCTCCACAGCATCTTGAGCCAGAAGGAGCAGTCCCAGGCTGGCAGGCTGACCCCCCAGGCCTCCTGCCAACTGAGGCTGCTCTGACTCGGCTCAACATGCTGCAGTCTCGTGTGCATGTATAGATGATGCCATCATCTATACATGATGATGATGAGCAATAAACTCCAGAGCAATAAGCTCCAGAGTTTATTCCTTCACATTAACATGCGTGTGTAGACATACCCTGTGAGACGCAGGATACTGGGCTAGATGAACCTGTGGTCTGATACAACATGGCAATTCTTATATTCTTCTAGACCAAAATATTGCTCATGTCATACCCACTAATTAGAATAGCATTTGAAAGTAGATCTGAAAATACAGAAAACAAACTCTAAAAATTCTCAGCAAACAATCCGTGAAATTCCTTACACTTAGTACTAGATGGGAACAGGTGATGGGAAGTGGATGGATATAGTCATTTACTTCTGTGTTTCTCTACTGCTACCTTCCTCAGCTGATCTTCACCTCCTTCTGAGGGTAATTCCATTTAAAATAAAAACAACCCCACCACCACCTTTCACCAGCTACCCAAAAGGCTGCAGTTGCCTAGTGTCATTTTATGAAGTCAAGCAAGTCACTACATAACAGGGTGAAGCCTGTGCCTATAACTGATTTGATTCAGAGAAACCTCTACAAATTGGAGGACTGGACCAAAATAAATCTCATAAGGTTCAATAAGGAGAAGTACAAAGACGTGCACTTAGGATAGAAAAATCCCATGCACAGGCTGGGGACCCACTGGCGAAGCAGCAGCTCTGCAAAAAAGTAACTGTGGGTTACAGTGGGCAATAAGTTGAATATGAGTCAACAGTATGCCCTTGCTGTGAAAAAGGCTAATGGCGTCCTGGGCTGCATTGGTACGTGTGTTTCCAGAAGGTCAAGGGAAGTGATTATTCCCCTCTGTTCAGCACTGGTGAGGTCGTACCAGTACTGTGTCCAATTTTGAGCCCCGGACTACAGAAATTGGAGAGAGTCCAGCAGAGGGCAACAAAATGGTTAGGGGATAGGGAATATGACTTCTGAGGAGAGGCTGAGGGAACTGGGCTTACGTAGTCTAGAGAAGAGGAGACTGAGAGGGGATTTAACAGCAGCCTTCAACTACCTGAAGGGGGGTTTCAAAGAGGATGGAGCTAGCGGTGACAGATGACAGAACAAGGAGCAATGGTCTCAAGCTGCAGCAAGGGAAGTTTAGGTTAGATATTAGGAAAACTCTCACTGAGAGGGCAGTAAAACACTGGAGCAGGTTATCCAATCCAGAGAGGTTGTGGGATCTCCATCGTTTTTTTAACCTCCATCCAGGTTTTTAAAACCTGGCTAGACAAAGCTTTGGCTGGGATGATCTAGTTGGGGGAAGCCCTGTTTTGAGCAGGGGGTTGGACTAGATGACCTCCTGCGGTCCCTTCCAACCCTAATTCTACGATAGCTGAACTCAGGGATTATAGAGCATTGAGGAACCCCAGAGCTTGTGATTTGGTCCCCTGGTCTTTACTCAGGAAATAAAATTAATATGAGGTGTAGAAGCTGAAGGGGGGGCTTGAGAAGATTCCAGTTGCCAAAATAAACTAAACTGCCTAATTAATCGAACTAAACTCCTCCCCAAAACTGTTCGGCACTGGAAAAAAAACAACCTGAGGTTGAGGTTGCCCTTGTTTATTTGGCTGTGTGTTGGGCTGAGAGGGTATATTTAGCTTTAGTGTGCTTGCAGGATTGCATCTTGCAGCTCAACAGGAAATCTCTGGAGTCAAAGCTAAAGATATCGCTGCATGCTCGGAAATTTACGACCAGCTGTAAAAGTGGAGCTGTGGTGGTCAGAGTGCTGGAACAGTCTCCTTTTTAAATGAGAGAGGAGGCTGAATTAAACACTTCAATGTACTGAATCCAGGGCAGGGAGGGGGCACCCAACAAGCTAAAAACAGCAAGAGCGGAGGCTCTTCTGTTGCTAAAATAAAATCAAAGCGATATGCCCCCTCCCCATCACCAAACATGAACTCACATGGAGTGGGTGGAGAGGGGAAGAATTCCAGGGATGGGGGGGAGGGGGAGAGGTGGCATGACTGCAAAATGCTGCGGAAAGAGGAGAGAGATCTCCTCCTCCTCTAAAGCTATAAGAAACCTAATAGTCCTCAAAACCATTTCAAAGGAGACAAAAATCAATCAACAGATTCTTCTTTGTAGTGAGAAAATTAGACATGTTGCAGCACCTAAGCGTGCAGGCAGCTTCAATCCATGATCAGTCAGACAGATTCCTTTCTGTTCAGCCTTACCCTCTTCATTTTTAAACTTCTTTCTTGGCTGGATGCTTTTAAGGCATCTCCATGCTCCTTGCCAACGCAAATCATGCCAGACAAGGCTGTGGTGGAATGGATGAAGGTTTGACCTTGTGATCAGCCCTCAGAGAAATGAAGTAATAGGAGGAACAATTCACCGTGCAAAAAGTTTTAAGTACTTTTTTTACAAACTTTCAAAACAAATGTACCCATGGACACCTAAACATGTACAGAGGATGGGCTAGATTCTGCTAGTATCTTTCGTTGAACCAAGTACATAGTTGGGAAAGATATCAGGCAAGCTTTGGGACACAAAATGCCTTCCCCATCAGCAATATTAGTATTCACTCAACGGAGCTATTCTGAGTTTATATCAGAGAAACTGCAGTTTTATCTAGTGAGGGAACTTTGCCCTGGTGGAAACACCCTGGTGAAGTTACACTGGTACAAACAATGTATAAGCTGTGCCTCTGTGCCTAAGCTTAACCTATGTAGCAATAACAAGCTGCAAGTTCTGGCTAAGCAGCAGAAGCCCTGCAAGCCTGCCCTTAAAGAGACCATAGTGTAAATCTTTGCAGATGTAACAACAAGCTTGGCCAGCAAATGCTATCAACATGTTCAACAAAACATAATTAAACAATGTGTTATATTATGGCTTTATCTTAACATTTTAAAAGTAGTGTGTAACCAAATGTATTAAATGTTACTTTGCTGTAATAAATGTATTTTTATTAAAATACTTAAATAATTTGTAAAAACAAAGCAGCCTTGTCAAACCCACCCCTCCCCCGCCCCCCAAACTAGAGCAAAAAAGTAACAGGTCAGTGTTAAGCAGCATTCCTCAGTGAGAAGAAAAGAAAAGAAAAAGCCCTCCCTTTTTACTGTCCCAAGTCTTTTGAGTCCACAGAAAAACTAGTTATATCCAGTTCTAAAAGTTTCAGTGAAACAAACAAAAAATAAAATAAAACCAATCAAAAACTATTTATTTAAATATAAAAACCAGCCAATTATAAATATTTGGTATAGGCTAAAATAACACCTCAAACTTTTCTGAAGCTCAGCACACCAACTTCAGTCCCCAGGGAAACAGAGAAGCCTGGCCAGCAGACCTGTTTCTTCCCTGAATCCAAGCAGGATTCCTAAGCGCTGCCTTTATTAATATAAGTAAGTCTTTGTTATGGCATATCCTAAAGCTTTCAAGTTGTAACTGAAATGGTCTCACTGTTCAATCAATCTCCTCTCCCCAAACTTAAAATCAAGTTTAACAAATTAGCATGGACCCACCTCATCAGTATGGGTGGCGATAAGTGCTTCTTGTGAGATGCTGAGCTGTCAACTCCCACCAAAAGCAATGGAAGATGAGGCCATTTACTACAGTGCAGGATCAGGCCCTTTCCCCCCTTAAATAAGGTGACACACAGACATTATCCAACACCAAGACAGTTTTCCATCAGGACAACAGGAAGACAGTATGTCCCTGTTTTCTGTGACTAGGTTCTTACCCCATATCATCATAGTCTCGATATTGAGAAGGTCATGTATTGGAAGCGCTGAGAGACACAGTATGTCTCTTTCATTTTGTCAGTTATGGGACAGGACTCCAGGTGTTTTGGTTTTTTTAATTTTTGTATTTTGTTTTTGAAGTAAAAAAGAAAAATCAAATGGAAATGTTAACCTGTGAGCCTCTCAGGATACAAGGTTCAGTCAACAGTTATTTAATTTACAAGAGAGCTCTCTGGTCTTTTGACTTTATATGCCAATGAAACAAAGGCTGCAACACTGTTAGCCTAAATAAGACTAGTTGTTCCTTTACAAGCTGAAAATGCCACCCTACCTTTAAGAGCCAGCTAAGCAGTCTCACAAACACAAACTAATTTTCCTGCCTGTAGGCAGTTCCTGAATTCAAGACAGGGAAGGGGACCGAGTCACACAGTATGTGCAGATTTTCTTAACTTGAGGGGGGAGGATGTGTTTTGATAACCCAAGGCATGGCAGTCAAAACTCACTATCCATTCTTGACTGCTGCTTATTGTATGACCTTCAAGTTCACCTCCATGTGCCTCAGTTTCCCCATCACTAAAATGAGGATGACAGTACCTCCTTACCTCACACAACTCCCATGCACTTAGCTAATGAATAGTTGTAAAGTTGATTTAGGATCCTGGAAGGTGCAAAAGAAGAGTGCAAAGCCTTAATATAGGGTTGAAGAGAATGTCCTTTAATTTTAAATGCCTCTTTTGTGTGTAGCCATTTAGAAGCCAGTAGGGAGAAGTTCTGTTCACAACAGAACAAAATATAAAAAGAAATGGAAAGAGAAGCTGCTTCATTCCCTTCCCTCTTCCCTTGCTATAACATTACTAGAAAATTACTTTGAGAACAAGCAGGGAGAAAAACGGCAGGGCTGGTTGGCTGGTAAGCAGGGATTTATTCTGGTCTAGACAGCGCTAGTTTTGCTGAATTCTGACGCAGCCTTTGCTTACTTCTGGAGCCCCGTCAAACCCACTAAGCAGCGAAGACTGGAGAATCTGTCATGGCTGTCGGGAGTTGACAGCTGTACGTTCACTCTTCAACAATCTGTTTCCCCTTTGTCAGGTGTAATTTGAGTGCTACACACCAACAGGCACACTCAGCCCCTGATTACAGATGGCTCTGCAATGCCAGAGTGCGGTTCAGTCACCTCCACAAGATTTAAGGAACAACATCAAAATAGGACCAAGGACTGGCAGCAACACTGCAGTTTCCCAGCCGGCAGAGCAGTGCTGCTGCAGTGGGTGCAATGTTTCACGTATAGTGCTGGCTTGTTACTCTATCAACACTAGTTTATGGCTGAGCCGGCTAAATAAATCAAAGTTCAACAGTGAGCAGAAGACTCCTTGCTAGCAATGGACTCTGAAGCTTTCCCAGGAGCGAGAGAATAGCGAGTGTGCGGTGAGCCCATCTGTCAGGCGCTGCTCTTTGAAAAGCATGAATTAGCACGAGAGTACAAGGCTGCTGACTAACCTTGTACGCTGGGGCAGCACTTCTGAATGGTGACAGCCCCCTTCATAGCACTGCATGCCAATCCCCAAAACTCACTGTGCGAGCCATGACCTGACTGGCAGATGATGGAAGTCAAACCACAGTCTCCTGAGTACATGCTTAGCATGCACAAGTGCTGCCTCAGTTAAGCTTCTCCCACCTTCTATTACATCTTGTAGTTCAAACTCAGAAGGTGCTCCTTCAATAATCCCAGCATCTCAGGGCACAGCTTTCTAAGGGCACTGTTCAGAGAGACAGAGAGTAAATCACAAAAGTCAAGAGATGGAAAAGCTCAGCCAGCCCATCTCCCAGCCAATGCGGGTGTTCTGCCTTCAGGACACGCTGTCCAACACACAAGAACTGCTGTAATAAGAAACATGCACAGCTCATCATTACCACTTACCAAACAAACAGAGAGCTGGGGAGGGGGTAATGAAGACCCTTACATCAAATGCTTGCTAGCAGAAGGCTCCTTCTAGAGACAACCCGGGAAAGATCTTGTTAAAAGCTTATTGGGCAAGTGCCATTTTTAAGAACAGACATATGTCACTGTTCATCAGCCTCCCCCTACTTGGGTTCAGGCAATTACAGCATAACTACTGGGGTCAACGTAAAGCTCTATGCTGTGTTAGCATACAAGATACAAGAGTGATGTTGTCTGCTAATTCAGGTTTTGAAATATCATGGATTTAAAGAAAGGGAAAGTGTTCTCCACAGGCTCTCTTTCCTCTGGGGGAAAAAAAAACCAACAACAGAAACGTCCCAAAACATTTGTTTAAAAGAAAAAGTGGGGCGTGTTTCCAAGAGACCATCAGCAATGCAAGTTTTTTTCCCTAGCAGCCTCATGAGGCCCCCCAGTTTTAAACTTAGCTGAGACAGAGTGGTTTTGTCCCTTGCAAAGACAGTTTTGCAGTGGCCCTTCCAATAAACCCCTGCCAGTGCACTGTGATCTCTGTCAGTAGCTCCTTAGCAATGCACAGTAAATTGCTGCTGGCCATCTCTGTGACCTGTATCTAAGCTGTGCGGGTCTCATCCCCAAATCCAAGATTCCTATGTGTGCCAAAAGAACAATGTCATTGAGATTTCCACGTAAAGCCCCATATGTACAGAAAACTCTGTTTAATCAGCCTTCCCATGAAAGTTGCTACTGGTACATGGGCAGTGGCACCACTGGTGACTGCACCCCAGGTACAGTGGTTGCTTGCAGCTCTTGCTGCTGGTGCGGTGGGGACCTCTGGGATCCTTTCAGTTCTTAGAAATTGGAGAGGTTTGGGAAACAGGCAATGGGGAAGCAGAGAAAAGATTGGTGAGGATAGGTTGCAGGCATTTGCAAAATCTGGGAGGTAGGTGTAGTTCTCACACATTTGCAGGGGCTGAGGAAGCATTCAGATTTGTAATATCCTGTAATATACCAAACAACATGAAATAATAATGACACATAATGCACCACTGGAAGATGAAATTCTTTCCTATCGCTACTCCCTCCTGAATGAAGAGAGAAAGAACACAGGCTTCCAGAGTGCTGCAAAATGAAGTGGCAGCCTGATGTGACCAAATCCAAGCACCCCAAAATCAAAAAATAAGGACCCACCCCAAACCATGGGGCTGTGAAATAATAAATTTGGAGTATTTTTATTACGCTCTACCTTGAGGCTCTGGGGTTTGCATTTACAAGCTTCTTTTTCCCAACACCAAGCCTAGAAACTATTTTTTTAAAAAAAATGAATGCCAAGATTTATCATGTGACCCATCTGATTCCAGGAGTTAGACCTTTAAGATTACAAGGCACACTGTAAGGACATGAGAGCAGACAACACTGGCTAAGTACATATGTTCAAAAAGCCCCTGGCAGAAGTGCTTTAACTACAGTGCTTTACTCAGAGTGCCAGAAGTTAGAGTACGACTGAACTGAACAAACATTCGCTGTTGGGGAAGAGGAGCTCACACTGGCCACTGGGAGCATTCCTGTGGCCCCTCTTCCCAGCGCCACCTGTGTCCCCACCAGCTGGCAACTGTAAGCAATGGCTTGGAGGGAGAGACCCCTGACTTGTTCCCTGTGGCCTCCCTGCCGGGGCTGTGCTGAGGTGTAGCCTGGCAGGGGCAGCTGCAGGGAAAGAGACTTTGGAGCCCTTCTCCTGCAGTCTGCCCCCTCCCCCCACCAAGGAGCAGCATGAAACTGCCTGGCTGTGGCTTCTCCAGGGGGGGAAGAGACCCCAGACCCCTTCCCCCCAGCACCATCCCCTTACAGCTGGGCTGTGGCATGTTACAGGGCCAGGGTAGCTGTGCGAACAGAAACTCCCCTTCCCCTGCTCCCCTTACAAGGCTGCACCTTGGGCTGGCATCAGAGGCTGTCATTGACTAGGGTCAGTGCCAGCTGAAAGGGTGAGGCCAGCCCAGGCTCAGGCAGAGCAATCAAGCTGTGCCCAAGGCTAGAGCACAACGCTGTCTGGGATGGTGGTGATCACACTCTAAGTTAACCTTTGATGGGATCTGGTACAGGTGCTCAGTAAAGTTCCCTAACAGAAAGCACTTTAGGTTAGTACACATCCATTGAGAGTTAATTTAGCACGCAATCTGCCATTTTTAAAGTGCTCTAAGAGCCATGAATGTCTGTTCAGTTATGGCTTTAGAGTGCTTTCTGCCTGCTTAATGCACGATATATGTAACATCAGTAGCTAGCCACTATGCTTATGCTAAGCTTATGCTTCCAAACCTGGAAATATGAAAAGAAAAAAAAATAAAGGACATCATTTTCAGCGAGTAACCCTGAGGGAGAAGCTTAAAAAAGCTCTATAAATGAAGAGGGCAAATTTGATTTAGAAAACTACTCCATTTGTTTCTAGTGCTAACCGCACAATTAAGTCTAACAAGTGAAAATAATAGGAGAGCAATACACAATTCATTGTCCTTTTCAGTCCAGTTCCACAGACACTGTTTCCAAGGTTTTATTATTTAGCATTGGAGCTAGAAATCAAGGAACTTGGGTTCCAGTCTTTCATTGTGTCACAAACACACCACCATTTGACCCTGACCAAATTTGTACAATGGAGATAATGTGTAGAGTGTGTTGACACTTTCAGGTGGACCCATTTCATATACTTATTCTACTTTCATCACATCCATTCTGAGGGCAAAATCTGTCCTTGCATGCCTGCATTTGGGTCATGCCAATAGCAATGGAAATTACTTTGAAAAGCTAATTTTGCCTTGGTTAAAGGGAAAGATCTGTGTTTGTTTTACAGCAGAGGCCTCTTTCCAAGGGGATATTAACCTCCTTTCTGAAAAACAACAAATCATGAATGTTTGCCTCAGCCACACACACTTTTTGGAAACTTTGGGGATTCATCTGAGAAAGGAACGAGGAATCGCACAAAATCCTACAGGGAAGGAGTTGTTTTAAGCTATTTTCCTTGTTTTGAGCAGCTAAATAACCTGCTTCTTTCCCAACTCATAGTCCATTTAGTGTATCTTTAGCTGTTGACTAATTGCTTTTCAGGCAGATCTGTTTGCAAGGCTCACGTTGACCACCACGGTTTAATAAGTAAAGTCTGAAAGTTTTCGGGCTTGTGTGGGCAAACCTGGAATGTGATAGTAAGCAGTAAATACTGAAAAGAAACAGAGTATGTAAGGAATTTTATTGCTGCGTACACTTCTGAGGAAGAAAGGGAAGGGGTGGCCAGCAGAGGGAGAAGGAGAGACCTAAGTCATGTGTTTTTGGGAGGGAAGCCACAGTAACCTTCTGTTCAGATAACTCCACAAGATGTTTCTTTATGCGGAGTATACTCCACCTTAGGCTCCCTGTTTCAACATAAACCTCATGTTTACTTCTCCCTCCTTTCTGATATAAGGCTATAATAATAGACTAAGTATTCTATTAGGGCCTTTTATACTGAGACTGTTAAGCTACATCTCCTTTGGCATTATAAACCCTTGTTTTCATGGGCAAAAGTTACAGGCACACATGTGGACCTGATGCTCCTCAGTTTTACATCAATGTTACATACTGGTGTACCTCGTCTGACCTCAGTGGGGTTGTTCCTGACTTATACCAGCATAAATATGAAGTGAATTAAGCCCTATGTGGACTTCAGTTCCCAGAAAATTCTGCCTGCAGGGAATCTGAAAACCAGACTCCAACTTCTGTCAATTTAAAGATACACCATAAAAAAGGCGAGAAGGTTAATGACTTCAGGTATTTTAACATCTCCCATACCAATGGCCTACAAGTGGTTTGCTTTATAAAATGGAATTTTGCCAGCAGAAGCCATTTACGTGTTTGGGTTGTCTGCAGCAAAGAGATAGTTTAAAACTATGTTTACAACACTGGGAACTTCTTTGCCCTGCATGTTCTGAAATAAAAGTCCCACTCATTATTCATGTTTGTGCACATCCTTAATCATTGGTTATAGTGTTAAGGTCTTTAAATAAGTACGTGTCAGATGGCAGACCCGTGCAGCACTGTGGTCAGGCCAAGGTTACTAAAGAGTTCAGTGGCCAAAATGGCTCTGAAAAATAAGCATCAGCATTTACTGACAGACCCACATACTCACTGCTTTAATTTTATTTTTGTCTGAGGTGGGATCTGTTCCCTGGTGCTTTGAAATGGGGGGTTAAGATACATTCTGGGGGGGGGACTTGAAAAGCATTTTCTTGGAAGGGATTCCTGAGACTCTGGTAATTACTGATCCACTTTATTGTGCTAAATTAAAAAATAACAAGAGCATCTCAAAGACCCTCAGATGTAACCCATAACTCCAAAATAAGCAAGTCCCTTCCTTTTTGCCCTTTTTGTCTTGCTTCCCAGTTACTATCCTAGATTTCTCCTTTGATCTCCCTCCTCTTTGGGTATTTTTTTGTTGTTCTCTCTGCTTCCTCCTGTCAGGGGATGAGAAGCTACTGTGTAGTAGAAGGAACCCCTGCACACCCTGCTCTCACTGCCGTGTAGCTCTTATATCTGTCAGATCTGTAGTGTAGGTGGAGGAATATGGAGAAATTCAGATACAGATCTTCCTCATGCCACACCACTGGACTCCTATTAAGCATATTAATGCCCATTTCCTGTGCATCAGTTGGATTGAGAAGCAAAAGTTAAACAATAATGAACTCATACCTTACATTATCTGATAGTTCCTCCATGGAGCATTTGGTTTATGCTCCAAAACAGACAGTTTGCTGACAAATTACTTTTCCTTGGCTAGTCATACAGCAAACCAAAAAGGTTGCATTGCAGTGTACTCTGGCTGACTCATCCCTCCCAACATGACAGAACTTAACAGCCAATGAAAAGCTGAGAAGATGTACATGCACATTTCATCTCTAAGGGAAAATTACAACCTGCAGGAGCAAGACGACACATTTAACAAGTCTAGAAAAAGCAGTGAGGGCTGTGAGGGTAAAGCATATGCATGTGTACGTGATCAGAAGTTGCCCTGTTCACTGAAAGAGAGCCATTTGCCCAGTCACCTATGGTGGCTCAGCACCAACACGTAGAGATGGAAATATTGAATTTAGGATTCAAGATTCAGGAAGTGGTTCAGTAGGATCTAGATCAGAGCTGTCCAACTGTGGCCTGCTGGCCAGAGGGTTAACATGCATCCCCTGGGCTCCCATCCAGCTGCCACTGCCCCTTGCTGTGGCTGTAGCAGCAATCAGGGGCCTGGAGATCCCCCAGCTTCCACTGCCTGACCCAGCCCCAGTCAGCCTGCAGTGCTAGGTAAGCTAGCAGCCAACGTGCTCATAAGGTACACCACCATGGTGGTACTCAAGGTGAAGGCAAGGCAGAGTTTTGTGCCATGTGGAAGGACAGGTGAGAAATAACTGTCTGCCCACATGTGGTACATAATGGTGGGCGAGCTCCTGTCCACCTGCGCATGGTACACTGGGGTGGGAGGCACTTTCCCCTGCACGTGGTATAGTGGGTCCATATGAGCACACGGTGTGCAGCCTGGGGGGCTTGTGGCTCCTGCTAGTGCATCTCCTGCAGCATGCAGCCCCCACTGGTGTGGCCCATGGGTCATGTGCCCCCCTCCCAAACATTTAGAAGTGGAACAGCCCTGATCTAGATAGACCTGGTTTTGATTTCTGGATCTTTGCTTCCTTAAAAGATTCAGGAGCCCGCAAAGGCAAAGTCCTCAGCTCTGAAAGGAGGAAAAAAAAGATCCTTTATTCATCAGAGTCTCATATCAAAAAAGGAATTGTACTGATGGCTCTAATGGAACTCGCATCCAGGGTTTCTTGGCCTGAAATAGGCCTAGTTGAATTTTTTCTTTTAGAAGTCTTCTGATAGTAAACTGAGATCTCAGCCAAGTAAAAAATTACCCTTTTTGTGAAAAAAGTGAACATTTTGTTGTGGGGGGGAAAAAGGCTGAAGGGAAGGAAGAGAAAACTGAACACTTTTAAAACTACAAATCCAATCTCTTGAATTTTTGAGCAGAAGTTCTCATTTTTTTTCATGAAGGCTTTACATTTTCTGGAGAAAGAAACCCATTCTCTGTGAAAAAAAATATTGGCAAATTTTTCCCAGGTGTGGCATTCTTCACACAGTGTTCTGAACTGGTTGTTGCACAACCAAATGGACTTTGTTGATGGCTCAGGGTGGCTCTCAGGGTCCTGCTGAGTCATTATATTTAAGAACCTATATTCTATTTGGTGTTTACTTTTAAAGGATAAAATTCAAGGTTTGAGGGCAAAAATGTATATGGTCTGGGACAGAATTGGAGATACTCTGTAATACTTTATGAATACTATAAATTGTTTTTGAAATACTTACTGTATGAATATATCGGCTTAGTTTAAGAGGAGGTTGCAGGAAAAGCAATCATAAGGGAAACAAGAAGTCGGGATAAGCCACCCCTTGGTAAATACTTATGAGATAATGCCTTCATTATTATTAACTGTGAAGAGTCTACCTCCTGGTTCAAACTTAACCTACAAGCACTCTGACAAGCAATTGTTAAAGCCCAGGAAAGCCCAAACACTAAGAAAAGAACAAAGGGCTATAGCAGTTAGGGACTTTTTTGGATGAGGGGAGATATCTGTTTAGAAGCTGCTTATGGAAAGTAACACAGGGAGTCATGAAGAAGTTACATCTCCCAAGGCCCTGGGCTATTTATGATAACACCTGATGGGGACTTGTTTCCAGTTATTTGGGGCTGAATCCCCAGGTGGCCTGAAGTCAAGTGACACCTGCAGGGAATCCTGTTTCAGCCACTGTGCCAAATGCATGGATGTCATTACAAGACTGCCCAACTGTAGACAGAAGTACTGAAGCAGAAGGGGGCAACTTGAACATGAAATGGCAGGATAGAGGCAAAACAGTGAAGCAGGCGATAGCAGGACTTGGATGTGAAATCCTGAAGTCAAGGGAGGCAGGCTGAGTGCTTCATATTTCCATCAATCTGGTCATCACCACTTCTAGCTTAGTTCTGGGTGGATCTATCCCACCCATGGGGCTTAAGGAGATGAAGGTCTTTGCAGCCCTTGAACCCCTCAAATGGCCTATTGCTGATCCCATGCAATGTGCTGGGGCAGCACTCCCAAGGCTTGGATACTGTGACAAGGGCAGCTTCCAGGCCTGGTGCTAATATGGCCCTGCCCCTGTCTCTGAGCAAACCAACCGCCTCTTTCTCCTGTCATGCCTTGATGTCTTATTATTCCAATGTTATTAGGTGGAAGGCTGCCCTTTGATCTGCCCTGGTGTTAAGGGCTCGATGTACATGCTCCAACAAACCCTACACGTCTCCCATGCCTTGCAGATGTCATGCTATAACATAAACAGCTCCAACTTGCAGCTGCGTTGAATATAGCCCCTTATAAGGCTGATCACATACGCCCCATTTGGGCCTCTCTCTTACTGCCCCCCTCTCACAAGGGCTTCTCACGCTCCGCCCCTCTCTCACAAGGGCCTCTTACATACCGCCTATCCAGGCCACGCTCCCACCACCCTGCTCCAAAGAGATCCTCAGGCTTGTACACTCACACCTCCAACAGCCCTGGCCCAGCCTGTTGGGCCTCTCCCATGACCCTCATCTGAGCAGTGACTGCTGATTCATCCATTTACTCTCTTCATCCAGCCCTGGCCCAGCCTTTTGCATCCTCTGTGACCTTCATCTGGGCAGTGACCACTGATTCAGCCCACTCCAGGCTCTCTTGGCTCCAGCCCCTACTGGGGCTTGAGGTCAAACACCCCCTTGGGGCTCAGCTGCTCCTCCCTGAGCTTAACTGGCCCCACTACTTCCCCCCAGGAGGTAAGTCTGTGGGGAAGGAAAGGAGCGGGCAGACTGAGGCAGAGGGATAAAAAATTATTTGGGAGTGCACTGCCCCAGCAGGGAAGTCTCACCCGGCCGGGGCCCCACTCAACTTACCCCTGGTCCTGCCTCTGCGGCGCTGTCCCTCAATGCAGGGGCCATGATCTAGCCCCTGCCCCTTCCCTCCCCCATGGACTGACCAGCTAGGCTGGGGCATGTATGTAGGCACTCAGCCTGAACCCCAGCCTTGGATCGACTCCAAGAGGCTCCGAGATCTACAGCAAGAGGCCCCAAGATCCATCGGTGGATCAAGATCCACTAGTCGGTGACCACTGCTGTAGTGCTTGATGCCGTAGCCACTCTTGGCCCAGGTATCTGTCAAATCTAGAATGGTAAGTCATTAACTAGGACAGACATGCAGATAGATTGTGGACTTTAAATCCTTTTCCACAAAATGTATTGTTCCTGCTGTCATAATAAGCTATACTCTAGTTTCAGGAAGTTGTAAGAACAAGGTATTCCTGTTAGTTACAGGCTTCCAGAAGGAACAGCCACAGGTTTCAAAACTCAGTTGGATCTGCTAAGTAAGCCTGAATGAAACAGCATATTGCAGCTCAGAGCCAAATTTAGGAGTGGGAGAACTGTAGAATTTCATCCCAGGAGATAAAAAACAAGACCCGAACCTTTTTTAAAGACTGATTCAGAAAGACCAGGAAGGGGGAAGCGGTGCAGTAACCCTGACGTGGTTATTTTAGAGTTCATGTCTCAGAGTTCCAAGACCTAAAGCTTCAACTTCCCCTCAACCTTTCACTGGCCATGGTGGTAGGATTTGACCACACAGCCCATGTGAGATAACACACTAACCCCTTTGACATACAAAGGTAACCCGTTTTGACATACAGCTGCTCTACAGCCTTGCCTTGGCTAATGTTCCTGTGCTTTATTTTCATGGTAAGAGGAAAAAACAGGAGGTTTTTATTTTTCATTTTTTGCTAGATATAGAAGGTAATTACTTTGCAAAACTATTATCCAATGACAGCAATTCTAGAATTTTATTGTGTAGGTCAAAATATTTCCAATTTGTCCTTATCTGTCCTGATTTGCACAGTTCAATAAAAAAGTAACAAAAAAGGCCTCAATACAGATTTCCATAGTTAGCATTTCCAAAAATCAACTACTGCATACAAGAGAAAAATCTGTTATGTTGACCCATGTATTCTATATAAGAGTTCTTCTTTCTACAAAGAAACAAGTTCCTCAAACCTCCATTTTATAAACATCACAAATGTACCCAAGGACTTCCTAGATTTGAAATCTGGATGCCTGAGAAGAAAATACAATTCTTAGTGACTCAAGACAGGTGGGGATGGAAAATATGCCCTTGTAAGAGATAGTATAAAGAGGATTTTTTACCAAAGCTACAGGAAAATGACCCTGTCTTTGGCTGCCATTTCCAGGAGTGACTAACGAGGACAAGTATTAACATAGGATGTCTGTAAAACCTGGCCAGGACCACTCTGGCAGCAACTGTCCTGGCTCAGTCTGTGCGTCATGTCCCAGATGACTGGAAGGCTCTTAAATCAAAGTACTGAACTCAGTGCTTTATTCTAAGCATTATGGAGCGTGTCTATAGCAGCCGAGGAGTCGCACAGTACTAACGAAAGCTGCCATAGTGCTGTCCCCTACAGTATGAAGTACTCTCTTTTTTGTCTAAGAGGTTCTACAGAGCACGTGTCTCTAAGTAAGCTCTCTTCTTCATAGCAGTGAAAGAGGTCTACAGAAATGACATTATGTCCAGACTGCTCTCCACCACCAAATATGCATGTGTTTCTCTTTCCTGGCTTCCTGTCACAGGACATCTGAAAACCATGAAGATCTGTGTGGGTGGTGTGAAGGCAAAAGGACCATGTGGTTGGTGCTGCAGTGTCTACAGAAGTAGTTAAGGAGTGTTTATAGAAATGGTGTTTTGCTGGTGCCAGATATATAGAGACCGTAAAGAGAATGGGTTTTCTTTGGGTCTTTTATGTCATTGTGTAGAGCTGCAGTACAGGACAATGAAATTGGAAACATCTTTGCCTGTTTTTGACATGCAAATGCTTCCTTGAGGATATGGTCTCCACCAGACAGATGGCTAATTTCTTTATCCTAACCTTGCTCTCCAGTGCTCCTCTGTTAGCATGATGTCCTACCCCTGGAGTGAAGCCCTAATTGCTGTCAAACGTTCAGAGACAAAAGTGGTGTCTACACATCATTCACGCAAGTGTTGTTACAGGGCTGTGAATTAAACAGCAGCAGAAGCTGCTTTTCAATTGACTCCCATGCAAGCTGCTTGCTCAGACATGGGCTCCTGTTTTAAAGGATCAAGGTTTACAATTTCAGTTTCAATAAAGGCAGAGCCATAGGCAGCAGCAGATGATACTCATTTGACTGAAGTATCAGTCACTGCTTAAGCCTGCACTAGGTTTCCAAACGCTACAAGATTTTCTCCCCTCCCCCATCATTTAAAACTCATTATCATTTTTTTAAAAAGGGCATTTTCCTTTGTCTTTACTATGTAGATCCATGTGGCTGTTCTGTTTGGAATTGGCACTGAGCACAAAGCCAAGACAAATAGCTCCTCAGCTGTCTCATCCACATGTAAAACATATTTTGGAGCTGACTAACTTGCCTCCTGGAAGCCCTCATGCCATTGAACAGACAGGTACTACTAATGGCCAGACTGGTGACAGCCAGCTATTGGTCACTGATTGGATGCACATTCATCTTCAAATTATGTTGTGTGACAGTAGATGCTGCTGAACACCATTTTAACATGCAGAGTAACTCCTCAGGAGGCTCTTCATTATGCATTCATCGGGCTATTTTCAGACTAAGCAGCATGTCAGTGACTGCGTTTATCCCTTTTGACCTGGGCAGAGGAAATGGTCCAGTCTCCCTCCAGGGAATTCTTATATATTATACAATCCACACGTCGATTGTTCTAAGCAGATAAAAATGACCAGATGTATTTATGTATTTCCAGCAAAAAAATGAGGTCCCTAAATGTGGGGTCTCTAAAAAAAAAGGACATGTTCAAACAGTGACCCCTGTTGAAAGGACAGCAAATGATATGTAACCTACATGAAGCCTTGGCCCCCTCCACATCATTTTCAGGCACATGTGCATGTGTGCACACAGACACTGCCCGTTACACAAGATACACGCACACACCCACACGGAGTCTCTAATCCTGACACAGTATATTGAGCAGCACACTTTCAATTTCCTGTTTCGCAAACTGTCTTATAAAATAGTATGCCTGGATGTGCAGTAGCATTCCAAGCAGTCCAGGCGAGTCACAAGACAATCTGATTCAGAGCTAGCATTTTGGTGCTTTAGTCTTCTCTTACACTGTCCGCAGCACTGAGCAGTCCGCATTTGCAAGCAGGCTCAGAGGAACCTTCCCTCTCTTTCTGTCTCTCCTCTCCAGTGTGATTTACTTCCACGCTTGCTAAGAATACTTCGTCTCTTGCCCTTTAACAAATTCCGCTGATGACTTCCTGTGAGTGGATTCATGTCCGAGCCTGTAACTTCACAGCAGTGACAGAGCAGTGTAAAAGAACAGCATTATTCCTTTTCTTGTTTTCCCATTTCCCTATCTGTCCTTGATGGAAAACAGAGCTAGCAAAAAACTATTCCCACTGTGCCTCAGGTAACTCTGTGGAGCTTGCAGACCCATACAACAGAATTTTAAAAGTTCTGGGAGCGTCTGCATCTTTATTACTACTACTGAGTGGCTTGACCTGGGAACCTGGATCCCAAACAGCTCCCAAACACAGAATTTTGCCATATCATAGATTCCTAACCTAAAACTGAAAACCAAATCAAACCCCAAACTCCATTGTTTGTCTTAACTTTACAAAAAGCTGAACCAGAACAGCAAAACCAAACACCCTCAAAGTTTGCTCCAGTTTGGAACCAGAGATAAATCAGATCCACGTGGGGCTTACTCTAATAGTCACATTTCAAAATTTCTAGTGGCACACAGCACAGGCACCTGGAAAGAAGGTTGTACTTCTTGATGGAAGTCCACAACATCAAGAGCACCTCTCACCATGTGCAAGGTGTAAACTTTTGAAATGAAAGACTGTTTATTGAAATTGGCATATCTGTGGTGACTACCCAGCTGTTTAGATGTAACAGCTGTGAAGCCAGCAGTATGGGATGCCCAATATACCAGAAGCTGCAAGGCACTTTATAACTTGCTTTGCCCAATTTAATGACTACAGAAGAAGAGGTTTAGTGTCAGGTTCTTCTGTCTGTTAAAGTCACTTTGTGTTGCGTAACCACCTCCAGTAGCAGCCTTTCCCTCCATGCCTATGGAAGGAAAGATGAGAGAATGTATCTGAGACATTCTGGGGAGCAAGCGTAGTAGAATTGTATCTTATCCTCTGCCTATGTATAAGGTCTAATATGGACTTTAAGACAGTGGTCCAAGTTGGAGTGGCCACTTTGCTCCTTTAACTTCCTCCACAGCTGGGCAGCTGAGAACAAGGATGCTGCACTGGCTCCCAACAGCCTCTATTTTCAGCTCACCAGACTTAGGTTGTTCTCTAGGTAACAAACAGTAAAGTCTATGACAGGGTGGCTTCATGCAATGAAGGGACAGGGAGTGCATTTATATGGTAGAGGAAAAACTAGAACAAATGGCAGCAAGTGTAAGCACCTCTTACGCGATACCTGGATTGCCATGGAAGCTTTTTGGACAACAGCCTCACTGTGTATTAAGAGCTATATTTCAGTCGGACTGTATAGTAACGGTTACTCAGGGACACTGAACAGCATTGCCAGCAATGCACTCAAGTCTGTACACTACAAACCAGAAAGAACAACATGGGTGCACACTGTGAGTATTCTCCTACGGGACTTGAGTGGATGAGATGGCTGTAGAACTGCACCATGCAGGTGTTGTTCTGTGCTGCTGTTAAAAAGAAAATGATCTGAAACTGACAGTATTAAAATATCATTACGAATTTGAATTTAATGCTTTAGAACTGCGAAGGTTTCAGATGAGGGACCAGATATATGATATATGCTGATACATGACCCTGAACTAAACAAATCCAGTTCTGCTGAAATCTGTACTTTACAGGTAATAACATCACATGAATTTAAAGCTTCATCTTATTTTCATGCATTTTTAAAAGCTAAATAATCCATGTTGTCATTTCACTTTGTTCTATTAGTACAGTACCTGTAAAACTACACCCACCTTTTAGACCCTGATCATAAGGCAGGGTTGTCAGCTTGAACTGAGGAGATGCTGTGAAGAACCTATATGACCCTTCAAATAAATCTTTGAACTCTTGTTTGAGCCAATCAATTCTGCTCTCCAAGTGTCAGCTGGTAGCAGACATATCTGTCAATATCACAAGTGCTGCAGTCACCAGGGCAGGTTGTATTCACAGTTGGAGATTTAGCTTAGCAATTGCTTACATTTAAGTAAAGGATAACCCTGGATTATGCGTTTCACACAGTTGAGGTTAAAACAGGGTTGGATTTCAGGTTAATGCTGGTGCAATTCTTTCATCTGACACACAGAACACATAATGTTGCCCTCAATAACAATTCCTCAGCCCTGTTCACTATGTGCGTCTCGACTGTCTCTCGAAAAACAAGGAATGCACTTCATTTAAAACTAGTATTTACCTCTGTTCCACATAGATCTGATATTAGCTCTTTTATTACTGCAAATTATTCACATAAGAAATTCTTTTGAACTGTGAAATTCATTTAGAGAAGAAAACCCAAATGCAGAATAGGAGATTAGTGAGGCAGCAGTGTTGCTGAGAAAAATCTGGGTTTTTTGGTGGATCACAGACTCAACATGAGCTGGCAAGTACTGCTTGCCAAGAAAGCAAATGCAATTTTGGCCTGCATTAACAGAAGTAGAGCATGTAAGACACAGGCTGTGATAGCATCACTCTGCTCAGCGTGGGTTAGTCCTCAGCTGATTCCTGTGTGGAGTTTTCATCTCTGCAATTTAAGAAGGATGTAGAGATATTACGGAAGATCCATAGTTGAGCAATGTAGATGATAAAGGGTTTGGAATGCAAGCTGGCTGAGAAAAAAATGAGAACTGGGTATGTTCAGTTTGGAAACACAAGATTGAAGTGGGGGTGCAATCAGAATTTTTAAACATTTACACAGTGTATTTATACTTCCTTAGCTTGCATAATAGAGATGTTGCAAAGACTCACAACACATCTAGCCCCACAGTAAATCTATTTGTTTGTATGATCTCCTAAAGAAGTGAATTAAACATAACTCAGGACTCAGGTATAGGTGGCATCTTCATGTTTTACACACCATCATCACTGATTAGGTCAATATTGCAAACACAAAGCTGGGTATTACTGGCATATCAGCCATGAGGGATCTCCCCTCTATAGGAAGTTTAGAGAAGAGACAGGGCATTGAGTGTAGAGAAGCAGTTGCCCACCCTGACTCTCTGGCAGCCTGACTGCATTGCTATCAATTCCTGTTAGGCTCTGTTAATATGACAGGGGCACCATTTGAATGACAAAGTGGAAGACAGCAGGCCAACCCAACACTTTGAGCAAAGTAGTGAGTGCCCTGTCTGTAGCCCCAAAGAGACTAGACACTGGTGTCAATGGGATCATCTCCATGCCTCATTCCAGGCTAAATCCTACTTTTGAGATGTCTGAGATGTTCACAGATGCCAGATCCCATCAGAGCCATGTTGTCACCACCATTCCTTCAGCTGTTGCTTGTGGGTACATCTGTATTATTCCCAGGGCACTCCTGGAAGCACACTCTCCAGCACACCTCACCCACCTGCTCCTACTCTGCACGTGCCAAACCCAGAGATGAGGTGGTATGATTCTACGGGATGCGGGAGACAGATCTCTGGAGCAATGGTGGTGGGGCAAAGCAGACTCACTGTATTTCTGGGATCAGCGTATGTGGAGCAGAAGCAGGTGGACGAGGTGCACTTCGGAGCAGCACTGGTAGGAGAGATGCCAAAGTGGTATAGGCATGCTGTATGTTTTCATGCTTATAGCTGCTGACCTTAGTGACGCAGTTTCACCCTGTTAGCTCTGCCGAATCCACTTACTGATGGGAGAGGAAGCTGGGCTAATGCAGCTCCACAATTCTACGAAGGCTAAATAACTAATTTCTGTTAAGACCTCTGTTGCCCTTTTGCAACCTCATGGAAAGCAATGGAGGCTGCAAAGGTTTAAGTAAAGGTGGATTTTGACCTTTGGAATTTTTGCAATTGGCAATGTCCTGCAAGGAGGAGAGGATCCTGCTTGATTTTTGCAGATCCCAGGTAGAAGAAAATGGGCTGGTAATTAGAAAAGATCACCTTTTAATTGTTCTGAGTGTATCTGATATAGAGGTCAAAGAAACCCCTGTAAGGTCTTTTTTACAGCATTATTTTTCAGAGAAGAGTCATATTTTGGAATAGGATAGATAGAGAACAGCACTTCTATTACAAACGCTTCTTGGAAGTTATTAATCCATACTCCCAACTCCCAAATGAAACAAAAGCAGAACAGGAATTATTTCTGGTACTTCAAAAATGTCACTATCCATGCAAGACCATCTATTATAACTGACATGTACACAATATTGCATTAACTCTTTCACTGCTGGTCTTCTCCCACACCTACTGTGCTGCAGGCAGCCATTAATATTCTACTGAAATCTATCTAATTTAGTTACACATTGCTCAGTGCATCCTTCATTGCTGTGTTCAAGAGCTAGGCCATATAATTGTGATGCAGCTCCTGCGTGGATTCTTCATGAAGATTCATTCAATGTTTGGTAAAAGGTAAGCAAGTAATGGACATTGGTATGACTTTACTGTGATTCAGAAATATACCAGTGAGCTATAATCAAGTAATTATGGAGAAACTTCTACACAATAGCAACCTGATCTCTAGGACCCCTGATGCTGAAGAATAGTACAAACCTTACATATTTTGGAAGACGTGCTAGAATTTTGTAGTTTCAGCTCCTCTCTTCTTTGATCAGGAGGTTCCCAGCTCCCTCTTCCTTTCAGGATTTTTCACTCCTTGAGCAGCCAAGAGATGCCAAGAACTGCAGGGTGCTGCTATGTGTGACTATGCTATTCTACTGTCCCTGGTTCATTCAGGCACGTACAAGTACTGCATGCTAATACAAGCACTGACCCTTGGCTCTCTGAAAATGAATCAAGCTAGCGCACCTCTCCATTCCAGTGGAAGAGCTGCTTTCACATACTAGGTCTACAAGTTCAACACACTATTTTGCTAAAGAACGTTGATTCCCCACAGGATGCTCCTGCCTGCAGAAAGCCAGGGTCTCATCACCTCCTCTGGCAAGCACTTTAGTTCAGAAAAATCGCTGTTCCCCTGCCTCTTCTTATTCCACACGTGAACTGCAAACTTGTCCACAAAGTCAATCACTTCCCTAGGACTAAGGCAGATATTTTAATTCCACGTTATGATTTTTAACAACTGTCTCAAAGACAAAATTAATTTTAACTCTCTGGTTCACATTTAAACAGCAGTAAATGTAGTTTAATATGTTTTCAAAAGTGGTAATAACAGAAGGGAGAAAATAAAGGGAATTAAGAAGTGGAACAGGAAATGGAATATTATAGTTGCAGAAAATAGATGCAATTTTCATGCAGAACAGATTAATGTGAACCAAAGAGATTTACAAAAGGAGAGAAAGAGAGAGAGAGCTGAAGTTTCCAGAGGAGAAGGACAATTTGTGACTAAAGCAGAGGCCCGAGTACAAATCAATTGTTATTATATTCCTAGCTCTTCCCTAGCCTTCATAATTGATTTTTGGCCAATCTCTTAATCTTTCTAGGCCTCAGTTTTCCTATTTAAAAAAATGCCTCACACAGAGGGATGACTTATTAGGAGGTTAAATCCTGAAGAACTAACCACCACAAGTGGGTTTTGAGTGAACAAAGGCTTCCAGACTGTGGTCCTACTGCTTAATAAAAAAAGGATGAAATCCTTGGAGAGAGGAGTTCATAGCCATACAGCCATCTGATATCATGTAAAATTAACTGTCGTCTCTAGAAAGAAAAAGAAGGAGATGACTAGTGCTACTTATCTGATACATGGAGATTAGGATGGCTTATTTGATACTGCTGATGGACTCCATTCTTCAAGGTCCATGATAACATGGGAGTCATCACCCAACTCAACTTTTTTCAGAATTCTGTTTATATGCAGATGTTGGGACCTCAGGATGAAAAGAAGTCAGGGTGCTTATCAACTCCTATCCATCCTATCTTGCGTTCATAACCTATAATCAAAGTTTCTCACTTTCTTATAAGTGTTTGACTCTATTTTTAAAAGCTGGAGAGCTTCTACACAATATGAAATCTAAGTAACAGTCATAGTAGAAATGGGAGGAAACTAGGAAAATCAAGGACTGTGAACTCTGAGTGCTTTTGCTTAAACTCCTAGGGCCCAGTTGCCCTTTTGGGGCCAAAGAGCAAGCAGGAGCAAACTACATTGTGAGCACAAAGTCATTTCTCTCTACTCTGCCCAGAGGATACAAGCAATTCCTATTGAAGCTAGTGTGAGTTCCTTGTCTCCTGGCTGGGAGAAACATGCTAACTAGCTGCACTCCATTGTCCCTCTGAATCATTCCCTTTGAGCCATGTTTAGAGGCTAAAGTGCATGCAGTTACCAGCTGGGCTCAGGGTCCCTGTTCCCCAGAAAAGTAAAGAAAAAAAAGACAAATTACAAAAAACGTGGCTGAAGTGCCAGAAAGTTTGCCCCTCTGCCGCAACTCCCTGGGCAAAGAAAAAATGCAGTGAAGTCACCTTTGACCTTCCACTGGAGTGGAAGGTCTAGTTAGCCCAATGGACACCAGTGAGCTAACTGGTTGCCATGGAATCAATCACTTCAAGCTGCATTTTAAAACAGGAATAAATAAAAATATAACTCCTAATATATAACCTTGGCGAGAGCCATGTCTGTCCAAGATAAAGGGGTGCAGGAATGGCCACCGTTGAACAGGTAAGTGTAAGCTGAGTGCCAGTGACACCCACAGAAGGCAGCACAAACTAAATCACTGCAGGGACACAGGAGACAACCTCAGCAGCACTTCAACCTTCAGCCCAAGCAAGCTAGTAAAACTGGCACATTTAATCACTCCAGCCTGCTGCACACCCAAAAGGAAAGAGCCGACAGCCACGCCATGTTCGCCAGGGCCACTGCTGCTCACTAGATACCATTTTGTCAGGAGGGGGAGGGGGTGGCATATGTGGCGCAGTGTGCAGGCCCATCAAAACTAAGCCCCAAGTGTCCTTGACTTTGTGGATCCGAAGAAGACAGGAAAACGATCTTCTGAAAACTGTGCAGTACTTATCAAGAGCTAGGGAGAGAAACAGTGTGCACGTGAGAGAGAAAGAGGACAAAAAAGAAAGGGTGAAAGGGCCGGGAGTGAGCTCGGATTTGGATTATCCCATAGTCAGAGTTTATCAAACTGTTCTAGGTTTAACATAGGTTTGCTCTGGCACAAGATTTCCAAGTAGAGAGCACAATACAAACACCTAGGTAGATGAGTAGCATAAACAAAGATGCACAATAAGCAATCCACAAGCAAGCATGCACTTATACTGGATATTCACCAGGCAGAGGGACAAGACTGAAAATAGGGTGCTCAAGTTTTGAATCAGCAAACAGGCACCTCTTTACAAGACAGTACATTATATCTGTATCACTTTTCTTATAATATTACCAGCCCTGTGCAAGTAAATAAGGGCTACCCCAGCTGGCTGTTTATATAGGTTATCTGTTTGGTAAAGAAATCTATTGGTCAATCAGACTCTTACTTTTATGACAAGAAACTTGACAATTCCAGAGCAGTTAGGTACAATGTAAATTCTACTGTCTACAGGCAGAAACCAATTGTAGTAAGAAGCTATGGTTAGGTTTCAACCGTGGATGATTAAGGACAGAGAGAATCTGTTAGTCTGAAGTCAGGCAGACTGCAGGGTGCCTTTTGATAAAGGTCAATCATCCGAATCTGCATTTATGCACCTAAATAAAAATACCCTCAGACAGCCACCACCTTCAGGCTCAGAAAGTCCTCCTGGGATATGAGGTGCTCACAGCTCTCAATGACTCCAGCATGTCTAAAAATCAGGCCACTTTGATTTAGCTCCCAAAAATTGGACATCCCAGTTGGTAACATTTGGCTAAGGGATTAAATATCTACACAACTTCTCTCAGACCTAGGATTGCTCACATGGCAGGCCCAGTCTAGCCTGACCATGGGAGATTTAGGACAGGACAGGTGATACTCTAAGCCAAGGCAGAGCTAGGTACAGAAAAACTTGAACCGTGGGTACCTGCAACAGACTAGGCCTTTGTCTCATCAGATCCCAGTATCATGAGCAACACTAAAACACAGGGGAACACTAAGACAGTAGTACTTAATCTCTGGCCCATGGGCCACACCTGGCACTTGGAGCCATGTCATCTGTCCCACGGGGCTTCCCGCAGTTCTGGAAACTTGGCAAAACAGGAACAGTGGCAGTGTGATTTCCCATGGCTTCCAGATTCCTGGCAATTAATGTTGCCACCACTCCCTTGCTGCCACTGGGAGTCCTGCAGGCTGGGTGACATGGCCCTGTGTGCCAGGTGGTGCTGACACATGGGGTTGCTCTGTGGCCAGATCCAGCATACAAGGTTGGGCTAGTGTGTGGAGTCAGGTCATGGCCAGATCCAGTCCGCTGAACCAAGCCAGCCCATTAGATGACATCTGTGGACTGACTCTGTACACCAACCACATGCTGGATCCGGCTGTGGATCAATCCTACCTGTGGGATGTGGCCTCTGGACCCTACTGTCTTTCATTATATGGGTGACAGTAGGGCTTACAAGCTGTAACTGAGATGAGGCCCTGCTGGACCATACACTGTAAAAGCAGATGTGGCAATCACTGCTCCTGTGAGCTGAAGCTAAGTTGAGGAGAAGGGAGGCGGGACAAGGAAGTGACTTGCCTGCTATCCCCAGGCATAGCTGGGAACAGAAGCCAGGTCTCCTCACTCAAGCCCAGCACTGTGGGTCCATAAAACCCCCCACCTTTTTTGCATGGACTGGCTGTCTTTGGTATTTAATTTACATGTTTGTCTAATGCCTGAAAACACTCCAGCATCACTGTTGCTCCCAAAGGGTTCAGATGGGTCACTGCAACAGCAGCAATTATAGAGAAATATATAAAACCCCTCTACAGCCACTGTGAAAGAGAAGGAGCAAATTAAAAACTGCCTCTTCCCTGGCTTGTGGCTGGTGGCTGCTACTCTAATGCTGCTTGGGAACCCTGTTATTTTATTATCACCGTCTTTATGACTGCCCAGGGAGAGAGCTATCTCAGCTTTGCGGCTTTCACACGCAGCTGTCCTACTGCGCCACTGCAGCCGACAAGCTGACACCAGACCCCAGCGCTAGGCTTTTTATGGCAATTCCACTCCTAACCTGAGAGATGAGGAGCATGCAGAGTCATTCAACGACCCAAGAAGATATTAGCTAATTGAAATTGTGCCACCAGTGCACTAAATGCTAGTCACTTAAATCAATCTCTCTTCTTCCTCTCACCTCCATCTCTCCCTCCTCCCCTGCCCCCCCGCCCTGTTCCCATTGCCTGCTGTGTGCCTTCCTTCTCCATATTTCCTTCCCCCCTGCCCACAAAAAACCCCCCTGTCTGACTTCAAATCCCTCCAGGGCGATTAAAGCAGGATGAACAACAAAGGGAAGGTGACATGAAAACCTATTATTTATACTCTGTGCTCCGCTCTCTCCTTCACTTCACAGAGCCCACCCCTGTGCAGGTATCCTCCTCCCCCCAGGAGCGGAGGGGGGAGCTAATGACCTCCACCAGCTGGGCTACCTAAGGTGGCGCACAGTCAGAAGAGTTTTTTTTCTGCGCCTAAGAGGCACTCGTCTTTCTCAGAGCAATTACCACGAATGATTTATGTGGCCAGTCAAGAGGGCCTGCCAGGGTTCTTATTTCATCTATGAAAAAAGGAACTCTGCTGGAATTTTATCAGGGAGCTTGGATTAAATTGACAGCTGCCTTTTGTTTTGTTTTTAAAGCCCTTCGCTTCAGAGCTGGCATTCTGCTTGGAAACAGGAAAAAAAACAATAATGAGGAAAGACTGAAGCAAATAATAATAATAACAATAACAAACAGAAATATCCATTTTCTTCTTTTCTCTCCATGTACTTTTTAAGCACGGCTGTTTTGGAGAAGCTGATGTCTGAGAATGATCTTGGCTCACATCAACTCAAAACAGCATTTTATTTCACTCCACTGAAGCCACCAAGGCAACGGCTTTTACTCCCTGGTACAAGTGTCTGTTAGACTGACAGAGGAAAACGATGGAGTCTCAATCTCAATGAAAGAACAATCCATGAATTCATTTTAAAATGCTACTCAGCCCCACCGCATACAAAGAGACACAGCCAGACACATGCACGCAGACACATGGAGACACATGCAACCCCACTGAGACACACAAAGACACAGACACACACATACACTCCAAAACACAGACAGACACACTGGGGGGGACACACAAATGTAGGGAGAGGCAGACTGTACAGAGATTCAGGCATGCACAAACCCCAACAGATTTACAAAGCCCAGGCAGACATATCGAGACTGAGGAACGCACACACTGAAACAAAAGCCCTTACAGACACACACAGGCTAAAAGACATGAACAGAGACATATGCAACAAATACCAAGAGACATGCAGTTATGGGCAAGAAGAAAAGCCGACCAACGACCACACTGACAAGGCCAAATGCAATCAGCAGACAGAGACAGACACACAGACAGGCATGGTTAAAATCTCAGACTCCACCTACAGCAAGAAGTATAAATGACTATTTAACTGAAAGCAGTGCTTTATCCTTGATTTCTCTGCGTCTTGCTGGGTGCTGTAACCTCCCAACATATTCTAAAGTATTTTGTTTCAAATAAAGGATTTTTTTGGTTGAGAAGCCGAGCCAAACACAGCTACATAAAGTCATCAAAAACACAGTCAGCTACAGCAATAGTTCTAACATGTTTAGATCTAGATTCATTACCATAAAATTAGTCTATTTTTGATATAAAGAACCATTCTCTCTCAGCATCTCATTTTGGGGGGAAGGGAAGGGAGGGGAAGAAGAATGTTGTCCTGTTTGCAGAAATGATTAAAGAGATTGAGATGAACAATCCAATAGCTACAGTAAAAAAGTAACAGAAAAATAGTGTGTGGATGTATACATGGTATTTCACACAAAGGGTAGGTGTGTCCCATTTCCAGGACAACCTACAATTGTATCAATTTCAGAACATGACTTAAAAGTTTCAATTAATACACCTGCTCATATGCCTTCACCCATTTTTTTTTTGCAGTTTAGCCATCACATATTCATATTTATTTTAAAACTATTCTCTCTTCTTTGTTGCTTTTTGACAGACCCAAACACCAGGGAAAGCTAACTATACAAGATGAACATTAAAACTGACCAGACACAAAGTGCCAGCAAATGCACACAGTCACTAAATTAGAGAAATAGGAAAAAAACTGTTTTCTCTAATCACTTCTACCTCCAATCACTCCTGATATTACTATCAGCAATAAGAATTAAGTTGCAAAAGAAACAGCATTTCTGAGTTGACGCCCTCCCTTTAAAGTGCTCCAAACTTGCTGCTTCTTGCTATTCTGATTCCTTTTGTTACAGCATGTCCTCCAAGCCCATGTGTAAGAAGAACTGTGCAACTGCATGGATTTCTATCAGTGTGACTAATTCAGTGGGCTGGTCCTTTAGAAACACTTCAGTAAGGCTGCTCTTCTAGCTCTACCAGGTTATACTGCCATAACCGTAAGTGTTTAGGCAGACCACATCACCATTTAGTAGGTGTCTTAGCCCTGCTGGGTGTCATCCACATGGGGACACTTAAGAAAGTTATGGCAACACAGAAAGCGTAAGTCAATGTGCAAGTTAAAAGCCCCATGCAGATGCTCTCCTCCAGGGAAAAAATGGCCCTAGATAGAACTCCTACAAGAGACACTATTAAGTTGTAAAAACCACACTGGATGAACCTGGTAACACTGAAACAAGAAAGCACTGCCAAAGGACTACCTTACATTTTATAAAGGAGCCATGTTTTTTGTTTCCACCTCCCTCCCTTCCCACAGCAGCACTCTGCAAGACAGCCCACATGCACTAACCAACATGCAATGACTTCACATCTTTAGTTGATTTCCCTTAAGTTTCCCAACATACCCTACATAGACATGGCTTTGAAAAGGACACTGATGAGGTAGGAAAAAGGTAAAAATCAAGAAAAACAGATATGGCCACTTTGTAAGGAACAAAGTCATTACAGACCAACACAATCTGGATCCTCTAATTTCAAACCTATGGGCTTCAGGGTGGGGGGTGAGGGGGCACTTTAATTAGAGTGGCTTTCAGAGCCACTCTACCTCTGAAAGCCACTCTAATTAAAGTGCATGCAGCATCATGTGTATTCAGTGCTTCAAAATGGCAGTAGGGTCACTTTAACCAAAGCTCAATCAAGAAGCTTTAGTTAAACTGCCTTTGCTGCCATTTTGAAATGTGGGAATGCTGAATACACAAGACATGGAGGCTGCAGGAGCGCACTAATTAGCATGCTCCGGCAGATTCACAGCACTCAGTTAATCGAGTCTGCTTCAATGTGTGCTAATTAGTGCTAATAGAAGCAGAGCTCCGGTTGTACCCTCTGGTTCACACAGGGTAGCCTTTTTAGCTAGCTGATGGTGTAGTCAACTAGCAGTATAATCAAAGTTACCTACTAGTTTGGGCAACTTTTATAAACTACATGTAGGTGCATGTGCTGCAGCTACTGGAAATTCACACAATGACCCCAGCCATCACTGGTTCCTAAAAGAGTTTGCCTAGAGCAGTAACCCCTCCTTGGCTCTGGTCAGGCCAGTTGGGTGACGATGGGGGACTGCAGGCTCCATGTCACACAAAGATGACAACTGCAATCTGCCCCCTTCTGCTAATTAGGTGCGTGTATATGGGGCTACTGGCAAGATGCCAATACAGCCCTCATTTGGGTACAGTTTATCCATTTCTTCTCTAAACTTAGTTCTCTCAGCACAGGAAGCCCAATCTCCATCCCAACACTTATTTCTCCAGCACCTCTAGACCTCAGGGTTAGAGGCAAGTGTGCACAACAACAGTGAAGAATCTGGTGTCACAAAAAGAATAAAACAAGCCTTGCTACTTTTGTTGGGCTTTGTTCCATTTGTAGCTCTTTTTTTCCCCACAATCCTTACAAGGCTGCCAAGCTCTCAGACCCAGAAATAGTGAGTCAGGCAGCAGAAAAATCAGAGGGGAGGGAGAGACTCAGATAAAAATAGAGAGAAATGTTGATTGCATTGTTACTGCTTCAATTAAGCTCAGGCGCACCAGCCTGATGAGTCAACAGCAATGACACGAGGGCACTGAAAACAAGAGAGACTGCAGTGCATAACCAGCTACCAGCACCATTAACATGGGGGGCACTCAACTCCCAGGCCAGTAACTTTTCTAATCAAAGAAGAAAGAGCCCTCTGACATTACCCCTTTGGTGCGAGTTTGACAACAACAACAATAACCACTGAAAGGGCAGAGTGTTAATGTGGACTGAGTAGCAAGATCTGATGCCTTTGGAAATAAACAGATGGGTGTAAGTAGAGACCCTGGATGCACTGTCAATAGGTTTGAACTGCCCCACCCCAATGTGATATATATTATTTCTAAAAGAAATAACCAGGCCATTTGACAGTGTTCTAACCTTCTGTGCTACCCTCACTGTTGGGGCCTGACAGTGACACTGGTCCCATCATGCAGGGTTTCTGTTGCCTAGTGTTTTTGTCCATGTGATTCCACAAGCACACACTGACTAATGGGGGAGGGAGACAGAGAAGTATTTTCAGTAGGATCGTTAGAGAGGGCCAATGGCATCAGCAAGAAAAAGACTTCACTGTACAGCTAGTATTTTAGCAGGGTAAAGAGCATATCCTAGATGTCCTTATTATTTCTTTCTTTGTTTCTGCAATAGTATTAGAGAATGGTGGGAGAGAGGTAGTTAGTCATGTTAGTCTGCCGTCACACAGAAGATAGGGCAGAGACACACGTTACCACTTAATTAATTAAGTGGTAAGGCAGGGATGGAGCAAAGGGAGGAGATGGCTGGATGGAAGACAAAGACACTACATCCTGTGAAGCGTGCACCTCACTCCGCAAAATGTTTTACACGATGTAGAATATCAGTGTTTGTTAAACTATTAGTGCTCTCCCGTTAATGAAGAAAGCCCACACCATAGCTATCAAAAGCATACTGAGGAAGCATGGATACAACTGGTTACAACCAGCAGCAGTTATAAAGAAGTAGGGCTGACAGGGACCTCAGGAGGTCATCTAATCCAACCCCCTGCCCAAGGCACAATCATCCATATCCAGAACATACCATGCAAATCCACTGCCTTAGCTCTAAGCAAAATTACAGTTGACCCTAACACAAGACATAACACCTCAACCTGCCACAGGTGAAGCAGCGGAACCACGGCAGTCAGCGTTCTGCTGCTGCAAAGGTTGTTAATACATGCTTGAGAGATCCCAGGAAGAGGGCCACATCCCCTGCTACAGAAGCAGGCAAACCCCCCCACATTCTGTACTAATCTGACCATGGGGTAAAATTTCTTCCTGGCCCCAAATATGACAATTGGTCTGACTCTGAGGAACCCTGGCTTTATGTCCCAGAAGGAGCAATGGCGCACCTTAATCAAAATCTCCAACCTTGGCTGCAGCCAACACGCAAAGCCTCTGAGAAAAGCTTTAAAAAACTCTCACATGTAGCAGCAGGGGAGGAAAAAAATGTTTTCCCCAAACGAGATGTGGCAAGCAGCAAAGCCCAGAAGCACTGGAAATACCCATAGTAGAACATAGACATAGCTGTGATGCCTAGATCATCCCGGACCAGTGGATATCCAACCTCCTGCTGAACACTTCCAGTGATGAGGAGTCCATGGCTTCCCACAGAAGTTAGTCACACAGAGCTACATCCATAACCTGCCTAGGCTCAGATACCTTGCAAAACATTAAGTCAGGCACATAACCCCAACCAAAGGTTTGCAGTGAGGAGCTCAGGAGGAAATTAAAATCTGGCCTTCTGCCTTTTAGTATGAAACATGCAATAATCTGAGGGCCAGACATCTATGATGACTGTTTTTGACCCCTTACTTTTTCTACTGCAGAGTATCAAAGACATAGCCCTGGGGTCAGAACTGATCCATGAAGCCCTATCATCTAATCCATGGTGCTGCCTATGGGTCTTGGATTAGACTAGTATGTCACATGCTGTGTGCACCAGAATGGCCCCCAGCATTGCATGCAGCATACAGGACCATTCTGGCACATATTGCATGCAGGGCTGTAAGAGGGTGCATGTGCTGCAGACAAGCCCCCACAGTCTAGATCCTTTGCACGGGGCTAGTCTGTGGGTCTGATCCAGCCCATGGGCCCTCATGCCATTCTAGCCCACATGCCACTCATCAAGTCTGTGGGGTTATCTGAGTTTAACACCCCTGTTCTACTGCATCCATTTCACTATGGCAGGGATGCCCAACTTTAGAGTGGCTGGAGACTGAATGTCAGATAGTTAGGGGCCACAGGCTGCATACCGCAATGACTGCATGCCATGGGGACTGCACAAGCTCCCTGGGACCCCTGCCGCATGCAGCTTACCCACTACATAAACAGTGCTGCTGCAGTGTGAGCTCCCCCAGTGTCACCACTGCCTGGGCAATTTTCCTCCCAACCATGCCACCATCATATGGGTGATCACCCCCGCCCCCCCGCAATTGCTGCCCCACAAACCCCATCTCTGCTGTCACTGCCATGTGAGCAGCGCAAGCTGCCCACCCAAGTCCCTCTGCTGGTGCTGGGGCTGGTGCCGGTGCCAGTGCTGCTGCATGGGCAGCAAGCTCACCAGGCCTCTGGTCATATTGTCCTGTGCCAGAGAGCAACAGGGGGAGTGGCAGCTGGGCAGAAGCCCACAGGCTGCACTTTAACCCTTTTGCAGCCTTGATGAAGTCCACAGGCTGCAAGGTGGACAGCTCTGCTGTATGGCACTAAGTGCTGCTGTATTTCAACCTTAGAATTGAACAGATGACTTCTGTCAGTATGCAAAGCAGCTAGAAAGGCATTGGGATTTGAAGGGCTATGGAATTCAAAGCTGGGAGTGTACTTAGGTCATGGCTGTCTAGGTGGCAGTGGGCTGCATGTCCCATAGGCTCCATGACAGCATGCCACAGTTTCCCCAGTCTGCATGCATCATAGATGCCCCCTACCATGACCATACTGAGTGCCCATGAACCCTTCCATATACCATGTGCCCACAGCCTCACACTGCTGCACTGCGTGCCCATGGCTCTTCCCCCACCATTGCACTGTACACCCATGACTTCTCCTCTAATCACTACACTGCATGCCCCAGGCTCGCCCTCACTTCCCTGACCTGCCACAGTAGCCTAGCCCCCCAAAATGAAGGCATGAAGTGGCAGCTGGAGGAGGGAGCAGAAGCCCGGAGCATCCAGCTGCTATTGAAGCCAGAGCAATGGGTGGAAGTGGTGGCCTGGGAGTCACCAGTTGTACACCTCTATGCTTAGGTCAGAAAAAGGCCAGGGTCTGACCCATGCCTGACAGCCTATTGTGCTAGTGTGGTTAAGGCACACTGGTTTCTGTAGCAAACAGCACTAAAGGAATGACTAGCATCTCTCAAGGGCACTCAGGGGCAGATGGACACTTTTGACTCCTCTATTTTGATGACAAGGTATTGTTTATAGTTTGGTCAACTGGGGGCTGCCTTTGGCCTACCCCTGGAATAATGCTCAAACTTGTGCCTAAGGAATGATACACCTGTAACAGCTCTGCCACTTAGCCACTTGCTATTATGTTTACAGGACTAAATTTTATTATCCTAAACACTAATCATTTATATACTTGTGAAGGCCACAGCAGGGTTCATCTAGATTTTAGTGCAGGAGAAAGGACATAGCAATAACCCCCTGAGGCACTCCAGGAGTGTGACTGGGAATTACACCCTCTTTTTTAAAATTATTACTTTATCTGAGTTAAAAGTAACAGCATGCAGGAAAAGAAATATGCTTGGACTACACCCTTCAGTGCCTTGGGTGGGACCCTGCACACCCAAACAAATCCTTGGGATACAGTGGTTGGCTTCTAAGACATGAAATGACTAGAAAGGAAAAGACTTGGCAAGGGCATAGAATAAGAGGAGTTTGAAAGTGCTCGGATCCAGTGTTTGCACATGCATGGGGCTGTATCCAAGGTTCACAGTCTTTCTGGTAGCTATTCATCAAAACATTTGCATTGCCAATTTGGAAGACATTCATTAAACCTATGTTTAGTTTGTAAGTATCAGGCCAGACTGTTCAAATAAATGACCTACCAAATTAATCTCTTTCCCTAATGTTATCTCCTGATATTTCAGATGACTTCATGCCAGATATCCTGCTAAAGAAAAGCGGGTTGGGGCTAGGGAGGGTGTGCTCAGGGGAAGCGCCCAGCCTATATTCATTCTGTTCCACTCCCCTGTGAGTCTCTTTCTATCACACCACCAAGCACAACACAATTAGTGAAAAGGGACCACTTTTCCTCTAGGAGCCAAGGTCCCAAAAAGGTACAGCTTCAACATCATTAGCAGTTCATCTTCTTAAACCTCCGGGCAGCCCCTAGGCAGATCCCCTCATGCAACCCTCCTTACCCCTCCCCTTTTTGGTGTCTGCTTATCAAACTAATGAAGCACATCTAGATTGAAAGGTCTTGGGATAGAAGACAGCAGCTTAACAGTGATTCAATACATGCCCCTTCCCCTCCTCCTCTTTATTATATAAAGAAAGCAGAATTTTCTACACTTAAATGGGGGGTGGGAGGAAGGATAATGGGAGGGAGACGCTTGTCTAGTAATTCCCTGCAGAAAGAGATGTCTGTTTACTTTCTTTGACTGAGCATTTGCATATTAAAAAGGCTCAGCTCCTTTGTGAATAGGATTTATCAGTGCCACATTTTCTGTTTGATAGGGCAGAGCACACAATATCAACTCCAGGTACAAGAAGGCTAACACAACTTCCTGTGGCCTTTCACCAGTCCTTTTACAATGAAAGTCCCCCCATCCAGTGAAACGTGCTGCTCAGGAAGACTGAGGAGAGTTCAGTAGCAATTTTAGTGGGTTGGCTGGATGCAGAAATAGGTGATGAAGACAGTAGGTAAGGAATGACGCTTCTTGTGCTCTGGTCCTGAGACAGGTGCACCACTGCAAAAGCAATGAAAGCACGGCAAGGCCCCATTCGGGTTTTTCCATTCACTGATATCTGGAGAGGCAATTTCCAGCTTTAGGTAAAAACACATAAACATCTCTCATCATGTCACTGATCTAAATATAGATGATTACTTCAAGGCAGGGAAAAAAAGTCTTATTCTTATACCTTCAAATGTTGTGAAGCCCTACAAGCTGACTGCAGTACAGAGGAGCAATAGATAACCAGTCAGATGTGAAGAGAGAGAGAGAAAAAAAATGCATGTTCTAGAATGATTGCCCTGATAGGCCATTATATTTCTCAGCATAACATTCATCCTCATTTGTAAGATGGGTGTCTTGGAAAGTTTCATTGCACAGAGCTGGTTCCTGTTATGAGCACAGTCAGTTTTAGCATAGGGCGCCCTTCTCTCCCCTTGGACTCTATGAAGGTCTTTAGATTCAATAAAGAGCCTCCATATCTCAAATCCACACTGACCACATACCCTAGCATATATGTCTTAAAGATCCAGGGTCAATTTTTTAAAGGAGTGACTCCAGAGTGTAAGTCCTGTCGTCAGAAATGCCTGATGATATGGACAGAGATAACATTTTTCACACGTCAAGTAGCTTAAAACCACAACAAAAAAATGGGAGGACAGATGATGCACAGTGCTACATCATTACAAATCAGCCCTTAATGTACCAAAAATTACTGGGGATGAAAAAAGAACTCAGATGCCCTTCCTTTAGAGTGAAGTGCTTCAGATAACCTCAATCCAATTCTGGGCTCCACAATTTTAAAAGGATGTGGAGAGCTTGAGAGAGTCCAGAGAGCCACACACATGATCAGAGGACAGGAGAACAGGCCTTATGATGAGAGGGTGAGAGCTATGGGACTCTTCAGCCTGGAAAAGCACAGGCTCAGGGGGGACCTGGTCGCAGCCTATAAGTACATGAGGGGTGTACATCAGGATCTGGGGGAACGTCTGTTCACCACAGCGCCCCAAGGGATGACAAGGACCAACAGTCACAAACTCCTCCAAGACCATTTTAGGCTGGACCTAAGGAAAAACTTTTTTTTACTGTCCAAGCCCCCAGGGCCTGGAATAGGCTCCCTCCAGAGGTGGTGCAGGCACCTACACTGGACTCCTTTAAGAAGCATTTGAATACTTACCTTGCTGGGATCCTTTGACCCTAGCTGACTTCTTGCCCCTGGGGCAGGGGGCTGGACTCGATGATCTCCCAAGCTCCCTTCCAGCCCTAATGTCTATGAAATCTGTCCTCTCCAGCCACCTATAACAGGGAGATCTGTCCTCTTAAGGGGCAGCCAACCCTGTTAAGGATCTGCAGCTGTGGGGCATTCTGCTAGTAAGAAAGTGCCCCACTGCGGGCCTAAAACCCAGGGGAGAGAACAGAAAGCACAAATTGTGAGGGAATAGTTTGCAGGGAAGGAAGCCAGCAGTGTGCACAAGCAGCTAGCTACAATAAGCCAGGCTGCTTTGCTGGAGATAGGACATGAGGATTTGATTTTGTTTGTTTATGGCTTCAGGAGTGTGTTTTAGTTGGGAGGAGTGAGTGAAGCTCCTCAGAGAAGAATCCCACTGGCAGAAGCCAGCTAAGTAACCTGCTAGTACCACCCATATTACATGGGACTTGCCTATAACGTTATCCCCCCTTCAGTTACTATCATATTAAAGGGAGGCCATATTCTCCACCCTACAAAAGATAAAATGGTCTCTGCTTGCATTATTGGGCTGATACACAGCAGTCCTTACCACTAGGGAAACTAGTCTTAGCACTGTATATGGTAACTGGTAACCCTCGGGTCTCCTGCATGCACACGCTTGTTGTCAATGATACAGGACCTGGTAAACCAGTGCAAGGGAAGAGAATGGCACCTGCTCTTCTCTGAAGTGGCTGCCTCTTCTCTGCCTGTACTGCAGGTGGAGCAATGGGGTTCAACCTACTCTTCACTGGGCTCTCCAGGCATTAATACAGCATAAATATTAAGTAATGGCGCTTAGAGCGGGGGATTAGGAATCAGGATTCCTTAGACTGATTTCATGTCCTGCCTCATACACACTCCAGTGTAAAAAGAGAATGGTAGTTGCATGTTCTGGGAGCAGAATTAGGCCTTCAATTGCTCCATGGGTTTGTTTCCACCTGTAATAGGGCATATTCATACATATAAAAGTGTAAAGCATAGGGATGCTGTAAGGCTCACATGTCAACTTGTTTGCAAAGAACTCTAAGTCTGGAAGTATAAAGTGCATGTATTTAAAGCACCGTATTATCAATGGTCTACCTCCAGCACTCTTCACTCTGCTTCAACTCAATCCTAATTCTGCTGTGTCCATAGGGTTTTCATTTAAGTGAAGACTCAGTGAAAACTGAGTAAAGACTGCAGGATTAAGACCATTATTATTATTATGGAGAAGCTGAATGCTTGTGTCATAATACTGAATACTCTTTTAAAAAGTTTACAAGGTATATTGTCATAAGAGCCTTCTGCTGTACAGTTTTCCTGAGTGTCATGTAATTGCCTGCTGTTAAGGGAACGACAAGCCACTTCAAGTTTAAGCTGCCAGAGAATGCCTTCATTTAGAATGAAACAGAAATTCCCTCATGCTCCCTAATACCAGGAATGATCTTGCATTTGCAGTATTGGCTTGTTTCTTCTGAGAAAAAGGAGAGACATAGATCAAATTGATCTACTTAGCTAGCATGTGTCTGGAAGCCCTTCTGCATTGGCTGGGACTTATCAAACAAACCCTGAGTCTTGAAAAAAAAATCCCAAACCAAAAAAGCTGAGGGTATATGCTAACAACAAATACTGAATCACAGGTGTCAATGCTGAGCAGAAACCAACAGAGGTATATGCACATTTTTTAAAATGATAACCAAATTCTAAAAAATTATTATCTCACATGGGTGTACACTTGAGCAAAGTCCTCGTTTATATAAAATAACTCCTAATTTGTATCAAGGAAGGTGAGAACGGAACTTGGTCTTCAGCACTAAGAGGAGAAAGGTTTTGGCTAAAAAGATCTGGGAAAAAGAAACTTAACCAAATCCTCACCGATTGAACTGGGGCTTGTGGTGTGCCATCCCAGATGCTACCTGGGAACTCTGCCCAGAGACATCAATGGCTCCACCACTGGAATGACCCTCCCACACTAAATCCTGTTTCCAGACCTGCTGCACAGAAAGTTTAGTAAAGGGCCAGAGCCTTTGTCACCTATTTTTTACCCAGACATGAGTAGCAACCAAAAATTACAGCAGAACAAAAACAATGTAGTATAAGACAGCAAGGAACATTACCACTGGGGACAGAGGAGAGGGGGCAGTAAATGCACATGCCTTTCACCGCTGAAGACCACAGTTCAAATTCTGTTCATGTCACAAGTGAAATTAAGCTGATGCCTCATTCAGCTCCCATCACAAAAACCCTTCATGGAACTAGCATAGCAGTGACTTGAATTCTTCCATGAAATGAAGGCCTAGAATAGGCCAAGGTGTCCTAAGTTAGGGCTCCAACTCTCCTCTGTAAACGATGCACGGGAAACTATCGCTGCATTTGCCTGTGTTATACGCCTGGCTCAATCCAGTGCTATTAGTCTCTCACTTTTTTGAGTGCTGTTCTCAAAAATGGAAGATTTAAAACACTGTTGTGACATGTCACTTTAAAACACACAGCAATCCAAATGCCTGGAAATCACAACAATGATTTTGGCAACAACATGGAGGTATTGTTCTTTGTAAAGCAGTCGTCCAACCTGGCATTTCTGCTTATTATGCTATTTTCAATCAGCACTTCAATTAATAGATTGCCACTGAGTACTATAAACAGTGCCAAAACCCAACATTCCTCTCGTTGCAAAATACCTGCTGCCATATTAATCCCATACAGCAGTGGCTCCCAAACTTTTTAGACTGTGGACTGGCAAACTGCCAACTGGAAGTGACCATGGACTGGAAGTGACTACGGATCGGCAAATTGCAGACCAGCGTACTGCAGACTAGAAGTGACCAGCATGCTGTGGACTGGCAGCCAACCCTTTTTCATATCGAGTATAAAAAAAGGGTTGGTTGCCAGTCCACAGTATGCCGGTCACTTCTGGACTTCTGGTCCAGCAGCCAACCTTCTTGCAGACTGGCAGCCAACACTTTGTAGCCCGCTATTGGGCTGTGGCCTGGGGGTCAGGAACCTCCGTCATACAGAATAAAAGAGGCTGCTGTCTCTCCCTGCCTAAAGGAGCATTTCTCACAGACAGTCATTCTTGTACTCCTGGCTACTTTTAATGTGTGATATCAACATACTCTTTGGTATACAAGACTGTTCAGCACTCTGTAAAATTAGCTGCTACCTTGATGTTCTTCATAGCTGCCAGAAAACCCTCCTAACGTGAAGGCCACAAAGAAGCTCAATTTCATTTTGAGGATGGATGCATGCATGCATGGGGTTCCTGAGCACGTCAACATTCATGCAAGCATGGGAGAATGCTCAGCATGTGTATGACAGAGCTTTGTGCACTTCTGATGGGGAAGAAAAATTAATCTTTCCAAGGCTATTCTTTCTAGGAAGGCAGCCATTGCTGGATTACTAGTTCTCCCTCTCCTTTAATGACAGCTCTTGCAGTCACAAAGTACACATGAAGCAGTACAAAGGAAACAAATACTTACATGGTCTTAAATTTTCTATTAGTCACTTTGGTGCTGGAAGAAAAAAAGTGCTGTAGCTTAAGGTGAGAAGCTACACAAATAGCTGGGCTCCAGTTCAGGGTGGTCTGTGCCAGGGAGAGTTCTTCCAAGGTACAATAAAATGGTCTAAGTTTGTATCTAGTTTAACCTAATCACTATATTTATTCTGCACTCCCCATCCATCTAATTCCACCTGGGGATTCCTACAGGTCTTTTACCTGCCCTTAAAAGAGCCCTACTGCTTCAACTCAGAACTGTGTGACAGCCATTGCTTCAGCTAGCCATGGACTCTCAAGATAAGCACCTGAACTCAGCCCTGCTTCCACAAAAGCCAATGGTGATTCTGTTTTTGGGGAAGAGAAGATTTACCCTTTATGAAATTTGTGTGAGAAAAAGTTGACACGTCCATACAAAAAGCTTATACAAGTAATTTGATAATATGTTCCTTTGACACACAAAGACTTCTGTAAGGTAAAACAAAGCTAAAGTCTTGTTTACAGCAGAGATATACCATATATACTCAAATCTAAGACAATTCTAATTATAAGACCATAACAGGTATCAAATGTTATATTAAATCTACATTTGATATATTTTTCCAGGAATAGAATTCAATTATTGGAGGTTTGTCTTGAATTTGTGAGCTTCCTACTGCTATAGCAGGTGAAATAAATATGGGGGGTCAGATAGCCCTTTACCCCCTGCCCTCCCCTACTTCTTCACCCTGCAGCCCCTTCCCTCCTCCTTACTGTTGGAACCTGCTCTTCCTGAGCACATGGAAGTGAAGAACTAATTTGAAAACAATAACCTTGAAATCAAACATGGCTATAGCAATTTCCATATAATACCCAGAGACTTAGTTCACCCAGAAATTATGCATTTTATCTTAGCACCTACTTAGAGAGAGTACAAACTGTGCTTTTTTGTTTTTTAATTTTATGTCTCAGGCCAAATTAGCCAAATCAGGTCTGAATTCTATCGACTGAGTGGAGCTCAATCGTTCAAGTCTGTGTGGTACTACCACCAGCAAGTATCCTACCTCCCAGATTCTTCAGCCTGGGTTTCATATACTTCCAAATCCATGTCAGGAATCCAATGTACAAGCCCCAAGCCACATACCTTGGAGTTCAGATGCCCCCTAGTCTCACTTGCCCCTAGCCAAAAGGCCATAGGAGCAAGATGGAGGGAAAGCCAAAGAACAATCCCAAACTATGCATGATACAAGTCCAACCAAAGCCAAAAGATTCATGATTTACCATATTGTTTATTGGGCTGGGCTCCAGCAGAGTCAACAGTATTTCAAGCCATGATGACCCCACAGCTCAGAACTGCTCAGTATGTGTGTGTACTCCAGATACACCCCGCCCCTGCAAAGGATCCATGTGTCAATTAGCCCTCAACTCAAGACTAGAACCAGGTGTTCTTGTCATGAGTCCTGGGATTCTCTAAAAATGTATATGCAGATGAGGTCCAGGTCTACCTTATGCATGAACAATGTGTGCCCCTGGCAGCTGTGGGGGCATGGCAGCAGTGGGAGCACAGTGGTGGTGGTGGGAGCTCCCGCAGACACTGCCAGCGCTGTTGGCAGTGGTGGAGTGGTGACAAGCACTGACCAAGGGTCAGCGACCATCCACAGATGCCACCGTCAGGGGTGGCAGCAGCCTGCGGGGATTGCAGAACGCCCACAGGTGCCTCCGACAGTGTCAGTAGTGCCTTTTTGTAGGGGTGAACCCTCCCATTCAGGGGGTGCACAGGTACCCACATGCATCCCCTATACATCACCCTGACCTCATGGAGCATGGGGGCCACACTAATCATATGCAACAGGTTGAAAGAGGGGGTGACAGAGGGATTCTGAGTAAATTATTTGGGGCCCCATTTGGAAATGTTTGCCAGACATTTAAGGAATCATTGGAAATGGGAAAGAAAGTAGCAGCTCAGCTGTGGGAGGGAAGAGGAACTAAAAATGTATGCAATGCAGTGGCTCACCATGACTTGAGAGTCAGTGCTGAGGGGGACTGCACTCAATGGATACTGCCACATATCTTATTCAGACTGGCTATACTAATCTATTCTTCAGCCTTTTTAGCATCGGGGGAAGGAGCTGGGGCTGACTCTGACCCTCCCAATACCAGCCTGGCAGTACCCAGTGGCAGTTCCTTGCAGAGGGAACACTTGCCCATTTTTTTAAGAAGGCCATACAAACCCCGCCCTCCTCCCCCAAAACCCAAAGGCTCCCATCAGCATCTTGGCTTTCTGGCTAAGATCAAGCACTAAGGGGAGGGTGTCAGGGCTAGGTCTGGCCCTCCCAGAGCATATGGCAGTACCTCCAGACCCAGTGCCAGTTCCCTGGGGAGGGAACACTCACCCACATTCTTTAAGGGTCCAAAAAAAAAAAAAAAAAAAAAAAAAGGTTCCCATCAGTATTTTTGGCACCAGGGGAAGGTGTTACAGCTTGCTCCAACCTCTTTGAATGCTGGCTTGACATTCCAGTACCTTCAGGCCCAGTGCTTGTTCTCTCCTTGGGAAGCAACTGCCCAATTTTTTAAGGCGCGTGCACACACACACACACACACACAAAAGGTTCCTATCAGCATGTTTGCCCCATATGGGCCATGTGTTTTATAGCCATGCTCAGTGTTGGCTGCATTTAATCAACTTCATAGTTGGTTTCCATTACTGAACACATGCTGCTTTTGGCAGCAGTTCAGAGATAAGCACTGTATTTAATGTGGTTTCCTTGTATGCAAATATAAGATGAGGGGCTTTTCCGTGCATGCTGACTGGGGGAAAAAAACTTTGTCAGATAGGAGTAAATATGGTATTTTTAATTTCCTACTATTACTGCCATGTCTGCTACTCTTCCAGTTGTACATAGGAGAGTTAATGTACATGAGGCATTAACAGCTGGCAGTAGCATTACCATGCTATTTAGTTCTGCTTCCAAAAGCGTGGGTTGGTTAAAATATCAGCAGCCAGAGTACTTGAGCAGTCCCTCTATTGCCTCCTGTACTGGCAGTACAGGAGAGGGAAATTTTAAGAAGCAACCTCCAGCATAGACACAGCTGAAGAGAGTTACAAGGAAAAGGTGCTACTGAGGTTTGAGAATTGGACAGACACAGGGAGCCACTGGTGAAGGGTCACCATGGAACTGAGAAAGTCTGGAAAATGTGGGGCGAATTAACAGGCATGAAGGAACAGTATTACCTAGTTTGTCTTATGTTACACAGATGGACCTCAGTTACAAAATGAGGAGCTAGTGATCCAGTTAGTTTTTCAGACCTCCCCAAGTTTAATGGTGTTTGGAACTGGGTTTCTGGTTAAGTAAAACAAACATCTATCTGTTTTGGTTGTAGCTAGTGTGTATCATCTCATTGTAATCAGCCCAATACCCCATCTCTTATTTAAAATGTAAATACTAATTTGAGGGTTATGGGAGAATACAGCTATTTTATTTTCAGTTTAAAAAAAAAAAGAGTCCAGGCATCATAACAGTAATTTATGATTTTACTGGTGTATTATCATTGGGTAATAAGTGCAATTCGAAACTGCCAATTATCTTATAAGAGGGGTATCACCTTTTCTGTTTTGAATGACTCCATCGATAAATGCAGGTTCTGCTTACTAACACTCTGTCACGTAATCAGTGGCCTTACAGCAGGAGAGGCAAGGGAGAGAAAGAGAGAGAAAAACAAAACAGCAAACATACAAACACTTTATGTTAGCTAAGTCCTTGGCTCAGAAACAGAGAGAAGGGGAGGGAGGGCGGGTACTTGGGAGAAATAGCCTGGAGCAGTCGGCAGGTCACACACACAGAGTGTGCAACAGCAAACTCAGTTTACAAAGAGACATCTGTTCCATTACTTCGATGCATTGTGGCTAATTACATCCTGGCCCGTCTGTGAAATGACAGCCACTTATTCTCCAGTGAACCGTAAAATCTGTACATGTTCGATTTGGGGAGTGGGGAGTAAAGGGAGGGCAGGGTAGGAGGGGGATGGGGAGAGAACAGGAGAAAGGGAGAGGAGAAGCACCAAGAAAACATGTGGTGCCTCTCCTACCAATTCAGTGCCAGAATGGGAGACACGGTAGAAAAGCCCTAACAAAGCATTGCCATTTTGAAATGGGACTCTGATGCCAGGTCTAACTTGAGACTTTTCATTCCCCTCCCTGCTTAGGGTGCAAACTGTTGCCTGCAGAAGTGCACCAAACAGAAATCAGTATACTTTACTTTTAGATTACTAAAGGGTTTCTGTTGCTGCTGCTGTTTTTAAATCTTCCTCTTCCACCAGTACTGCTTTGTTAATTGCTATTCCCCAATACACCATTTTAATTTTAGAATTAGCTGACAAGGATTTCTATTTTCCTGACACCTCATTCTTGACACTGGAGAAGGACATGGCAAGAAAGTGAAACGACTCTCAGTGCTCAATGAGCAGATGATTTTGAGGAGTTTTTGGATAAATGCTTGCCTTTACATGTAGGAGACAGGACTTACTGGTCTAAGAAACCCATTCTAGTCCTCCGTTCCTAACTTGTCTATGTTACAAAGCATTATTGTGCCCGAACAGGCCTTGGGATAGCAGTGAAGTCAGTAATATGTAATACTGACCATGTTACCAAGAGTCAGTGTAGACCTGCTGACATACAGCCTCCACCACTGTACTGGTTAACAATAAAGACATCCTGATCCTCTCAGGTTTGCTAGGAGAAGGGAAGTAAAACCTTTCAGAGAATCTGGGAGGAGAACCAAAAGGGCCAGAGACAGGACAAGTTTGAAAATGACTGTAACTAGGAATGAAATGTGGGCTTCTCTGCTTGCTACCAGCACTGGCCTGCCATGATTGCATCAGTGGAATGGCTGGCATGGTACTGCCATCCCCACAGCCCACAGCACTTCTTCTGATGAGGACCTGCTGGATTCCCTGGGTGTCTAGTAGAGCAGGTGAACAGCACTCCAGGGTTGGTCATGTTGCAAGTTCAAAGCCTGAAATTGGCAATTTAAAACTCATATCCAGAATCAAGCAAGGAGGTAGGTTGACAATGAAGCAGCAAAGGATGGGGAGTCCCTGTAGACCAAGAGGATACAAGGCCCACCAGCCAGATGCAGTGCTGCTGTTGTGTGATTTCTGTGCAAAGAAATCCCATTATTAGCCAGTTTATGGCTCTGGCAGGACCTTGGAGGTACTGACTGACTTCTGGTTAACCCAAAACTTACAGCAAAAGGAAGGGATGCAAAATTACATTCATTGATTTTGAGGTGGGGGGGAGGAGGAGATTTTTAATTAATTTCTATAGGTCAAAGCTGCTGAAGTCTAGCAAAGTCTTATAGTACTAGCCATGCTCTAAAAATCTGTCACAAGAATGAGGTAGGTAGAGAAGATATTTTTCTGTGTTTGGCTGTAGCATGAGGTACCTACTAATCCAGTTGACCCTCTGGCCGCCTTATAGACTGCAGATGTAATATGCATTCAAGATGGGCCAACCTAGGGGGAAAGTACAGTTAATCTGTGTTCACTTATAAAATGCTGAGGCAGAAGCAGAAGTATGCATTGCTGACACCCATTGCCTTAAAACAAAGCCACCTGAGGCTGAAGCATCAGGAAACTGATATATGCAGCCACGTCTTTGTTTCAGGATTCTGTCTTCTGTAGGGCAACAGTACGATTGGGGGGGCAGCTGGATGGTTTTGCTTTAGGGGATCTTGTGCCTATCACAATTCTGAAGTCAGGCCAGCATGCTAGAAAAGCCAGTTGCAAAAGAAACAGATTTTTCATTCAAATGTTCACCATTTTCTCCAATGTTTGGTCAATGTTTTGTGATATTTTTAACCTAATTTTTGACAGATTTTTAGAACTTCACTGACTTTAATTTCCGAGTGAACCTTTATAAGTGTCTAACCTGACCTCCTACGTAACCCACAGCACTTCTATGCTTGATATTTAGTCACTTCCAGCTGAGTTAGTGCATATCGTCTGCAAAGACGTTTTGTTTGGGTGTAGAGATCTGAAGTCATGGGAAATCCACTCTTTTCCTTTATTTTACCATCTGATGGGCATTGAGGGACCACTTACTGATTTGGTTGGGAAACGCACACTGGATGCAACCATCCCACAAATCCTGCTGCATTAATGAATGGCTGTTCCAGGAAAAAGGAACAGGATCTGAAGAGGAAAGGATGTACCTTTCCCAGGTCCTACCCCCAGTGTCTGAGGTGGATCCCTTCAGGTGCACTGGTAGGGGAGCTTTTTGAGGAAGCCTATGCTGCTTCTGCCTATGCTGTACATAAGCTAAGGAGAAAAAGAGGACATCATTTTCCATGGAATGCCATGCTGACTCTTGCTCACACTAAATTCATGGGACAAAAGAAAAGATTAATGGAAAAAGGAGTTCAGAGAGTGTAACTTTGCAAAGAGCTTGATGGAATGAACTATAGTAAATTAATTCATACCAGTAGCCTGCCCTCCTAAAGCAATTCCTAGACTTTTGATTTACTCAATACCTTAGGTATACGAGCCAGGAACCTCAATTATCCTGTTCCTTTCCTATCCCCTTCCTTTGTAGCTGGAGACCTCCACCATCTCATTCTGCCTTAATGCACTCAGTCTGAGCCTAGTTTCTGTAGCATGTGTTGGTTCATCACTTCTCACCATTCAGCTGTATGAAATCTACCCCAAATGTGATCTCCTCCAGATCACAAATTCTATTCCAAATGTGATCTATTCCAAAAGTTGGGACTTACTTGGGTTTTCCCCTTCTCTTTGTTTAAGTTTTCTTGTTAATACTTTTTTAACTTCATGAGAAATGACATTTCGCAAAAAGGACATCTGTGTTACAAATGCAAGATTTCTACCCTCTCCCTAATTCTTTCTAAGAGGGCAGGCAGTGTGGACTTTTCAAATTACTTTTCTAAAGCAGAGAATAAACATAGCAAGGAAAATATTTTTCAAATATGGGTCTCTTCAGAGTAGCAAGGAGGACCACCATCTGAAGAGTAAATTTCTAGCTAAGCACCAGTGGCAACGGCTGAAAGCACTAGTATTAAAATATGAATTAGGAGTTGGGAGTTGCCAGATAGATGCCACAATCACGAAGCTTCACAATTCTGCCTGCCTTAGTACTGCAGAAATGGCGCTCATCCTTCTTGTAACAGGCTTCATGTGCTGATTTATGTCATGGTAAGAAGAGAGCAGAACACCTGTTGCTTCTTGGTCCCCCATTATCTAAAAAGCCTTGCTCCCATCCTCACTGCAAAGCAATGGGAGAGTAGGCTGTACGAAGACAGGAAGCTGTCATTTTGCTCTGATAGAAAAAAGGTGCTCTTGACATTTGAAGTAGCTGAATCTGAAGGTACAAACATTCAGAACTGCCCTATGTATGATTTTTGTACTGATTTACCTAGGTCAGTTCGTCACCCTCAAAAGCTAAACCAGTACATAACCTCTGGTTTGCCCGGGCATCAAGAAAATTAATGAAAAAAGTGACAAAAACGTCAAAAGAATCCATTAGAAAACAGAAAAGTCAGCAAAGGAACACTTTATATATAAGGGTGATGTTTGCCCAATCTATTATTTAATGTTTTTTTAAAAAAAGGAAGTTGTGTGTGTACACACACACACACAGATTAGGTCATTAGAAGGCTTACTATGCAGGTTCTACAAAAAATGCAGAGTTTTCTTTGCACAAACACTTTATCTGTGAACAAATGTGCCCACAATTTTGGGACTGCTTTTGAAAATATGGACCTCTGTGTGGTGAGGGAGCCTGGTTACAAACATATCAGGAAAGAAGAGACAGGAAACAAGTTCAATAGGTAAACCAAAGCAGCTGCAACAGTATCACTCTGTGGATGTATTGCAGGGTTGGGGGCACATCTTTTGGAAGGACTGAGACTCAGGTGTAATTGGTGCCCACAAAATGAACCGAAAATGAACCTCAGGCTTTTGCACTTGCAACCAAGTGGAGCACGAGTGGGACTCGGGGCACCAAGTGAACCCATATAAAAAAGTGACCCTTTGGAAAATTCATCCTGTGTAGTACATTGAGGGCCTCAAAGTGTCCAAGGTTATTTAACTAAGCTTCAAGTCCTCAGCTAGCTATGTGGTATGAATTACCCTTATTCCTGTTTTAGAGACAGAAAAACTGAGGCCTGGATAGGTCCCACTGTAAATCAGCAGCAATGTGAAGAATAAAATTCAGGACGTTCAACCGCTCCCTAGAGTAGTCACACAGATCATTATAACCTTCATGTTTTAGGCATCCAAACTGTAAGATTTAATCCCTGAAGTGTCTCCTGGCAGTACAAACATGAGGAACTTAAGCCCTTTGGTAAGGCTGCTATCAAGTAGTTTAAATGGCCACTTCGTAGAGATCAATGAATATGCAGCTGGATGCGAGTCCACTGGCTCTATTCACACAGTCATTCAGGAAGTGCATTGGTCCCAGTACGCCAGCCCTCACGACTGGTCACAATTAGCAAAGCTTGCTCGGGAGAGACCCAGGTCATTAGCTGGCATAGAAAGTTAATCACCTGTCCACCATTACAAAAGGGACAGTCCCTTCAGGAGGAAGGGTCGGTGGCTGAGATCACTCAGGGGACAATGCCTGCTCTCTAAATGGTATCCTATGAATAAATCAACCTCCAAATCCCACAGTGGCTGAGCCTTCACAAACAGAAACACTCAGAAAGGATATACATTTTAAAGAAAAAAAAAAGCCGCTTCTCCCATTGAACCCCAGGTTTCAAATGGCTGATTCTCTGCCATGACTTCTGTTAACCCCTCCGTGCCCAGGAAAGCTTGTTCTGCGGCACAGAGCGTGTTTTGTTGTTCCCACACTACATTATTTGTTGAAATAAATATGGAAATAAGGCTGAGCAAGACAGCTAAGCCAGCCAGACTGAAATAAATTCATCACTCATGGGCTCTCAAGGGAAGAAAACCGTGCATTTTTTTCTAAATGATTATTTCTGAAGCACTGAAGGAATGGCTATATCACTAATGAGGCCAGTGCTCCATGACTGCTGATTATAAATGACCTAAAAAGAGACAAGGGGATGGTGTATGTGTGTACAGGGGGAGGGGGGAACGAGATGAATTGTTCTTCTCTTAGGATCCCAAATTGCCTCTTCCCTGCCTCCTCAAAAGTAGGAGGGCATTTGTGGTTCACCACAAACATAAAACTGGCATATTTACAGAGCCATGCGACATAGTTTGGGTCGTGGTACAGCACTCTTCTAATATGTAAGAGCATAATCACAACATACCCGCTTCTCTCCAGCTTAGCCACTATCTACAGACTGCCATAGTAATTAGAAAGGAAAATTAGCTTACTTGGCCTGCATTAGGTTTGAATTATGGGCACTGAAGAGGCAGCTGGCTTGGAGAAGGGCAGCTGACCCTAGAGGAGGGCGTGCAGAGGGTGTGGATACACAGCCATGAATAAAACTCACTTGTGTCTTCCTTCACTCACTAATTCCCATGGAAACGGAAACTCACTGCAAATGACTAAAAGCCACTTGCAAAATCTTACTCATATTGTTTTGCCGGCTGCACCCACCCCAGGTTGAGGCTGTACTGATTATGGAGCCATTACGCATGCAGACCTCCCTGAGCATGGCTGATTTTCGAGCAGGACAGAATGACCACGTGTCCAGGTTTTCAAAGGAAAGCAAAAAAGCAGCAACAAACAACAGCCTGAATTTACTGAGCGATAAGGCAACCCTGATCAAAAAGCTTCAGCTTTCAGATTTCTTGGCAGTATTATGTATATGACATGCAACAACAAAAGGAAAAACAGCCTAGCTAGACAGACCCCTTAATATATAACAACTTGTTACCCACATCTCTGGACACCAAAAGGGAAAAAATTTTGTTTTCATAAAATGGGTTATTTTTTATACCACCGAATTACTCAGGATACCCTTAACGAAGAGAGATCTGAAAATGGGTTTCTGCAGCAGCTCAGACAAAGGAGCCTTGACAGATATTAGATGGATTATAGTCATGCACCACTGCCAGAGGTTCCTTAACACTTTCTGAAGACTGTCCCTTGTCTCTGCTCTTCTGCAACCAGCAATGTCTTCTTACAACAATCTGACGGGGCTCAGGAGATGCAGCTTCGCTTCTGTCATAACTGTTCCATTGCATACTGATTTACAGCTGCAAAATGATACATAATAAGAGCTAAGGCTCATGCTAAGGCTCCTAATGCAACTTCCACTCTCCATTTCAGCTTATCAGATCAAGTCCCCACATAACAGTTATAATCTCAGTCATCACTTCTGGAGGGTTTTCACCCCCTCACTGAAAACACTACTGCTTGGGGGTCTACAGTCCTTCACTTGTCTCTTACTGGTATGCCTCTTAAATACAAAAGAGGGTCTCCGACACAGTGGCATCAAATGTTAGGGTTAGGACAGCTTATGATTGAAAAGGGAAAATACATTTTTAAAAGTTTAACTGAGTTTCTTTCTCCCCGCCCCCCAAGTCCTTTTTTGCAAACTTTTGCAGAAAATTTTTACAAAAAGAATATCCTTTCTATACAATTTAGAAGCCAAATTCTGTAGTAGGTAAATACTTTGCTAATAGCCTCTAAATAGTGGTTTAGAAATCCTACAGGAAGGAACTACTGTCAATCAAATTCCAGGGGACCTAAAAGTAATTGCTATAGAACACCACTGGTTTAACCCCATTAAAGTCTATAGGACTAGATAGACACAAGATGTTAACCTATTTACAGCTGCCAGATGCCCTGAAAGCTGTTTTCTCAGGAATATTCATATCAATTAATGAAATTTCAGTCAGCTGCATTCTGCCAACACCATGACCAATTTCCACTACTTCCCACAAAAGGTAAAAGATCAAGAGGGTTTGGGGCATTTTTTGGTTTGTCTTCTCTATTTAGGCTTGTAGATAAAACAGACACACATATGCCTCTTATTTGCTCATCAAAATAATTTGGTCTCTTGAAGACAGAAAGGAAAATTGAGAGAGAAAGTGAGAATTGTGCATTGAGTTACACTAACTCCCTCTCCATTGGTTAGACCAGGGAGCACAGAGAAATCAGACCAGATGTTGCATCTGTATCATTTCTGAAGTACTCTAATGAATCTGACCCCAGGCTGCAGCTCTCAAAGAGTGTAGTGGCGTGTCAATGTAAACAGCTAAAACTAGTGTCATGTCAAGTGGTAACAAGGCCACTGCCGTTTTTACAAGTGTTGTGCACTTAGCAGATAAAAATGAGCATCCTATCGGAGCTCTCCACAAGTCACACTTATCAACCGCAAGAAGGAACAATGCCCCGTGTGATCAGTGACGTGGTGCCAGTGATAGGAAGTCAAATATCTTGCATTCTGTCTTTCGGTATGATGAAGCGACTAATAACCACTGTATGGGGGGGAGCGGTTTAAATCTTTTTTTCTTGTTGTTGGTCCACTGGCAAGTGCTAATAGCTTTCCAGTGCTCCTTTAAGTAAACAGAACTAATTATGCTGCCCAATGCCACCCAGGCTTACTGACAGCTAATTATGTTGTGGAGTGGTTTCTTAATACATGCATTTATTTGTACAGGGCCATGTCCAGCATGAGCCAAATTTATGCAGGCCTTATATCATCAGCCTGGTATTAAAACACCACTAGATACACAGCAGATTCAGATCACAGAACCTGAGTCGACAAGCTATCCCAGGAGTTCAAAATGCAAGAGAACGTGGGCTGTGTATATTGTAGAACGTGTGTAGCTCTGTTGCTGCTAACCTCATAGGCACACAACATGATTCTGTAGCACACAGCTGAAAATACTTATGTAAGCAAAGGGCTGTTTTACATTACTTAGATTTTTGCTATACTTTTAACTGATTGCTATCATTCGATATCTATCTGTGTAGCACTGATAACAAGTGCAGGACAGAAAAAGCAATACTAACTGTCCATAAGACTGCAGAGCTCAACACATAAACACAAAGAGGACAGGACAAACTGGGAAATTGTTGTACGAGACAGAAAACAGAGAGAAAGAGAGAGAGAGATGTTAAATGACATTACACGTAAGGAAAGAACTCGTAGTCTCCTAACACACAAGCCCCTGACCCTGATAACCCTTGTAGACAGAAAAACTGGGAAAGAATGCTTTAAAATGTATAAGGGGACAGACATTCAGTTTTGCCATTCTTACCATGAAAGATCACAAGTGACATATTAGAAGTTAGTACACTTAAACTCTTACAAAGTCATTCTCTAAAAGGATTGAAATGTTCAAGTAAGGTCCCTTTGGTATCCATAGCTCCGCACCAACCGAAAAGCCCAATAAAAGATGAAACTTCCAAAAATTTTAAAACAGGTACTCTAATATGAACAGCACATCCCCCTCCCCACTCCCAAAGGAAAGATATGAAGCCTGGACACTGAGGGAGGGGGAGTTCACCACTCCCTTCACACACATATAATTCCCTTCAGCATTAATAAGGTTACATGCATGCATAAAGAGCAGCGCATACCTTGTTAAGCATGTCTGAGTGGCAGTTGCACTGATAGAAGAGAACAGAATAGCTTCTTCTGAGCCTGGTCAAAAACCCATGTACAAAGGTGTGCCCAATTAGACACACAGTTGACTTCTAATCTCATACCATAGAAGTCACAAAGCACAGCTACACACAAAAGAAATGCTAGTTTGCCTTTTCAGACATACCTAAATATAATGTGTGATACACAGCTGGCATTTGAAAAAGGAGTTTATAAAACCTTGTGTAATTACTACATCAGCAGCGCCCAACCTTTCTGGGCTCCAGGCTGGATCTGGTGCATGGGATCAGTCTGTGGGTCCAGTCCAGGGCAGGGCTGACATACTCATGCTGGATCAAGCCCACCACCCCAGCCCTGCATATACTGGATCAGGCAGCTGCCCTGGCCCCAATTCAGACTGAGCCTGCTGCCCTGACCCCATGTGCCAGCCTGATTCAGCACACAGGGCTATGTCATTTGGTGTGGGGCTTGGAATTTCTGGGGCAGGGTAGCGGTGACAGTATTAATTGCCACCACTTCTCTGACACCAAATTTCTGGAACCATTGGGAGCCCTGCAGGCCAGGTCACATGGCTTCACGGGCTGGATCTGGCTCATGGGCTAGAGGTTGAGCACCAATGTGCTACACCATTTAAGACATAGGCTACCGTCTTCCACATCACTCCATGGCTATGCTTATGTCTTCACTCCAAAAATGGTGCATTCTTACAGCATGACTGCCAACTGGAGATACCTATTGCTGTAAAACTGTGGTGGAAACAAGCATGGCTAGCTTTTGCTGTGACTGGATTGGCCTTGACAAGTTAGGTGAAGATAAAATCTACAGGGAGACAGATATATCTAGTGAGCAGTCTTGATAAGCTATGAAGTTTGTCTTATCCCTTTTATACAATGTATCAGTAAAAGGAAGCAAGTGGCACACACAAAAGAAACAGCGAAGTCGTGAAACAAACCAACAAACAACTGGGATGGAATGGAAACTCCCTTCCCTTGGTTTGCCTCCATAAAGAGTAGTATAGTACCATATAGTAGCAGACCACAACACTACAGTCTGAGTGATGCTAGAGGATTTAGAAATTCCAGGCAGATATAGAAACTCAGTGCGGCATATTGTAGAGTTTTGTAATTTATAATACGAGGGAGTGAGGCAAAAGTAATCAGTTGTGAATCCAGCAATACCCTGCATAAAGGGGTGAAAGTAAGGACAAAATTCATGACCTTGCCTTTGAACTTCCTGATTTTGGTCAATGCCATGTGACAACAGCAAAGAATCACAGTTGTTTTCTTTCAATACTGAACAAAGAACTGTATTAAAATAAAGGAAATAACATTAACCCTACAGCTACCTAGATCTTTCTCTGCCTTAGATCTTCCTGTTTGGATTTCAGACACAGATTTAAAGAAATTTTAAAGTCAGGCTCAGAAAGAACTGAATATAGACCTATTTGCTACTTTCCCAGGGAAAAAGAGCAAGTGAGTGGGAAGGATTCCTCTGTGAGGCCCCTTGAATTGTTTTTTCTTCACTTATTCTTCAGGGGTCTGGGTCTGGCTAAAGTACTGCTCAAATAAACCATGTGTCAGGCCCCCCAAAATGCTTAGACTGGATTAACAATAATTAGATACTTTCAAAAAATTAAGTTTTGAATTCTTTGTATTTGAATTTTGAATTTCAATGTAAAGGTTCTGTGTTTTCAGGCTTTTTTTCCCACAAACACTTAAACAAGAAACTCTTCTCATTAAATGAAAACTAGGATTCTCATGTAAATACGTGACCCCAGGAGCTGAAACTTTAAGCACTGGCATGCCAAACACATTTGGGAGAACTGGCATTACTGACTGACCCTTGGTATAGGGCTCTGTAGGTTTCCTGGGATGTTCAAAGATCTGAGTACACTAACAGAGACCAGCCCTGTCCAGGTAGAGGCCTCATAGTCCAGTCCTGGGACACCCCCCATCCAAGAGTCATGTTACTGGAGCCAGTGGCTGCTCCTGGAAAAAGGGTGGGTGTAAAAAACTTGGGCACAAGAAGGCAAATTGCCCCAAGTCAGAGTCTATGGGGTACGTTTGGGATCCACAGAGGGTGAACCTAGTTACAAAGACTGATGTCCAGTCTGCAGCTCAGGACAAAGAAGGCCAGCTTCATCACACCACTGTGGAAGGAAGGAGTTGGGTCTTTGAGTTCGACCCCCAGGCTTAATAATACGGAGTCTGCAAGGTCCTTTTAAAGCATCTACAAAGCACATTTTGACCTACATCTCTGGAGGTAGATAGGAAACACTGAGACAAGTAGTGGGCCCAGACAAACTGATTCCCAATCAGTAGGTGGGTGTAGAGGGAGTGCTTACTTCCATGATGAGGGTGCCCTTTGCCCAAGTGTATCTGAAATGGGCCATTCGGGAAACTGGGGTGGTAGATGATGTGATTTTAGGGTCTGATTTACACAATGGCTGGATGACACCAAAAAGGTGCTAGTTCTCACTAGAAGCCAGAGCCAGAACAGATATTTATATGCCAGAGAGTAACAACACGCCACAGAAAATCACTACCCCAGCAGCTGAATTTCAAAAAAACCTCCCGAATGATCTCCTGTTAGCAAAACTAAGAGACACAGCAAGTTCCAGCAATGATAGCCCTCTCTAGAAAGACTTTCACCTGGGAAAACTGAGGTTTGGGGAATCGGGAGACATTCAGTGGTTCCAGAAACATTGATCCCCACTGTTATACTTGGCTCATGGTGTTACTCTCTTGAGCCATCAAGGGATCCAGTGCAGAGGCAGCTGAAAAACCTTTACTGCCCTGGCATTTTTGGGGCAGACTGCTGATGTGTCAGACTTGTGAAGTCTGCCAGAGGGTAGAAAAAGCCAGACAAATGCAGAGCAGTTCAGAAGCTTCTGCCTATTATAGATAGGCCTTTAAGAAATGTGGGGTCTTGCACTCCAAGGCCTCTGCATATCATCCACAAACCAATGGGCTAGTGGAGAGACTTAACAGGACTTTGAAAAGAATAAGCCATTTATGAAATGACACCCACAGGACTGGGATAAATGCCTTCCTTGCCTTCTTGCTTATTGAGCAGTTCCCCACAAATCAACAGGCGTCTTCCCTTCTGAACTACTGTATGGCACGAGGGAAGACCTCTGGACCTAATGAGCACTGGGTTTCCATGGATGCCTCAGAAACTGGCAGTGCTAATACAGGCAGATGCTCTAAGAAAGAAACACCCTGTTGGATATCTGAGCTGAAACTGCTCCCCAGGGAAAAATCAATGCAACAGTTCAGAAGGAATGTCTCCATGTACAGAATCTAATTATTGGAGGGTCATCTAAAATTCCACCCCCCACCCATCTCCACTGCTTCAGCAGGGAAAGTAGCAGCACAGGAGCAGGTGGGGGAAGTGGGGGCAAGCAGCCTGACTCCCTCCTCTTGCCCCCTCCACTTGTGCCCCTGCCACCTGCCTGCACATTCCAGTGCCTCCCCCAACCCCACCATGGTGCCTGTGTCCCCCCCAATTCCTGCCTCTTCATAGTGCCTGCACCCCCTGCCACCTATTCCCTCTGTTCCTCAGCCCCCACCATGCTGGTGACCCTTGCACCTCTGCCCTCCCCTGCAGCCGCTACCCCCAGCCTTCCTCCCTGCAGCCTCTGCTTCCTCTCTAAAGCCTCTGCCCTGCCCCTAACTGCTTACTACATGATGTGGCTCAGACCTCATTCCAGCCTGGAGCATGAAGCACAGGGTAGCTCTTGGTCCCACCCTAGCCAAGCAACAGCAGCTGTAGTGGCAGCAGCTTTAGAGACACAATGCTGAATGCCCCAACTTATCAGGGACACCCATAGACAGGTGATCCTGGAATCACACTAGTGATATAGTGAAAGTGTCTTCCCAGAACAGAGTACTGTGGGATGTTAAAGATACCAAAAAATCTAGTGGAATATTCTGTTCCCCCAGTACATGGCAGGCCTGAATGGTTTTACTCTGCCATGGATTCTGAATTATAATTTTATATTCCATGTGGGTCCTGAGATGGAAAATACACAGTCAAACCAGCTAAATTACAAAATCAGTTGCCCTTCAGGATTGCATCTATCTGAACTAAAATTAATCTCTTGTGCAAGACTGGAATCTGCCATAGAACAGAATGCATGGGGGCCATTGATGCAGAAAGAGATAAGCAATGACCAGAGACACAACAGCTGGGGACTGGTTTTAGATTTTTAGGACTTCGTCATTTAGGAGCGGCTGGATGCAAACCTTTGCTTGCATGCATCATAAGGACAGCAGACAACTGAGAGATTTGGAACAGTGTTCCTAAATCCCTCTCCTTCACCCTTCTTCAAGTGCTATGCATCAGGGTGTTCAGACTGGCGTTATTGTACAGACCTACTTTTAATTGATAGAGGAGAAAGTAGAGGTCACAGGAAAAGCAAAGACATATAATCTAATTTTCATTTCATCCATTAATCATGCACAATTTCAAACAGCCATTAAAGGTGGGATTTTAAAGTGAATTCTGCACAGACAGGAAAAAAATATTCTTGTTCCTGTTGCCCAGGTACTACATGGAACACCCCTCTACCTGCAGCCAACTTCAGTATATACATGCCCTTAGCAAAATGACTTGTAAAGTGCCCAAGTCGTGAAGTGTACTGGCCAGGCTTTCATGAAGAATGGGCAAAATCACCTTTCACTGCAGTCAGACCAGCAGATTAATATAGCAAAAATATTTCTGAGAATTGACTGCACCTGCACAGCAGAGGAATAACCTCATCAATTCACTCACATAGGCTGCTGATAGTCACAGGACCCAGCTGTCACAGCCTCAGATTTTAAGGCTGTTTCCAAGTTACATTTAAATAGATTCATCACTTAGTTTTAGAATGTTTCCAGGGTTTTAAAATACTGAGAGCTATTAGTGTTAGACTATTAAATTGTATTTACTGCTCCTGATTTTACAGTTGAAGAATTTTGAAAATATTGGTAACAAGGTGACAAATGGGTTAACTGAAAGATTTATGAAGTCCCTACATAGGGTTTTCACTTTACACACACTGTGCTGATAACCTTACTGAGACTGGTGGGTAATGTTTGTGAAGCCATGGATATGGGACAGGTAGCAGGAATTATATTTATCTATCAAAGGTTCTGATGAAATTGACCATGAAAATTTATCATGCAAACTGGAATGAAACTCAAAGCTTTTGTACGGGACCTTTTTATATGATTTAGATTCTATTAATCTATTCACTGAACACAGTGACTATTTAAGATTTCATCTTTGCATATTACCATTCCACTCTGCTGTATGTCAGACACTGTAGTAACAAGCGCAGTCTCTACATAATTGGACTGCATTTGGTAGACTGTACCTCCGTTCCATTCCCTTATAACATTAAAAGCATTGATGGCTTTAAAAACTAAATCAGAAATGGAGTTTCCAGATTCTACCCAAACTGAAACTGTTAAGAATGCTGTGGAATCTATGTACCTGGCTAATGTAATAAAAAAATTATCCCAGGATAATATGCCAAAGTAAATAATAATAACATATCCCTTCCAGCCCTACTTTTCTATGATTCTATGTAACCAATGGGTTGCAAGCTAGTTCTATTAAAGGTTTCAATATCAGACTCTTTTAACCCGATTTATTCTGCCACTTCTCCTATTGATGCGAAGCGGCTGGATACAGTTTTCAGTCTTATTTGCTCATTGGTGATTTGCTGTTATCCAGCTGTGCCACATTATTTTTTGTATCATCAACTGGATTAAATTTCTTCTGATGAACATCATTGTCTGTGATGAGGGCCTATGGATGAATACATATAGGATCACTGGCATTAGATCAGGCTCAAATAAAAATCTATTCTCCCAGGGGAGAATGGGACCTTTTTTGCCATCCACTCCTGCAGGATCTTAGCTTTCTTTAAAATAAAAATAATAATGGTGCAGATTAAGTGGAGTCATACCCATTTATGACAACTGAGAATCTAATCCTATATTTCTAGTCCTTACAGCTGTGAAAAAACCCCTCCAAACATAAACCAAGTGTGAACAGATGATGCAATGTCATCTCAAGTCTACAAAAAACTGCTTCCATGCTGCTGACTTTATAAAGGAGATCAGGAGAGTGCGGCTGCCAAGCGGATTGGGACAGGCATGGAGAGGAGGACTCAGCTGCTGCTGCTAGGAGTGAGCTATGCTGGGGAAGGAGCACTGGGTGATGTATTACCACCTGGAGTAGGGATCCTAACCACTTTTGCATGGAGCTCTACCCATGCTTATACAGCCACCAGCAATACTACCCTGCCAGCCCAGCAGAAAGCCCTGTGTGTACCACAGAAATCAGTCAGCAGTTAGCTAGGGCCCATGGGACCACTGGGCAGGGGACAGTGTGCACAGAGCAGGTGGTCAGACTCGGAGCAGTGGTGTATTTTGTCTGGCAGTGTCCCTGTTTGTCCAGCACCTACCATGTTGGGATGGGGTATGGTCTATGACACAGGAATTCACATTCTGTATTATTTCACTGTGGAAAACCCTCAGAACAGCTCACGGAGTCTGCAAGATGGTTGCAGCAGGGGGAAACGGAACAGGCAGAGCAGAGAAGGAGAAAGACAAAATAGCCCCTTCGACTAGAGAAGACTTTGATGAGTTAATTGCAGAAATCATAGTTCTAAAACCCTCTATGGAGGCACAGATTGATAAAATCTAAGCAGAAATAAAAGAAACTGGGGGCAGGGTGAGAGATAAAGGTGGAGGAAAACCTGCACTCAAGGGTAAATCTGCAAATAAAATCAAATGACTGAAAAAAGAGATTGCAAAGAAAACTGAGGACACAGTAAATTGAGAGAGAAGAAATAACCTAAGACTTAGAGGGCTCCCAGAATTTGTGGAGAAGGAGAGCCATCAGAATATTTAAAGCGGGTATTTCATGCCTTCTTACAGCTGAAAATAAAGGTAACAGTCCTTGTAGATAGAGTACGCAGAACTCTCTATTCCCCCCTCCTTCCCCCAACTCAAACAAACCTGGAGACGCGATACTAAGTTTGCATTGTTTTGAACAAAAACAGCAGATTCTGACGAAGACGGGAGACTCCTGATCCGACTCTGGAAGGATATAAAGTACAAGTGTTTCAAGACCTGTCACAAGCTACATTAAGGAAAAAGAAGGGATTGAGTGAAATTATAGCATCTCTCAGAGAAGCCAATACAAGATACAGATGAGGTTTTGCTTTTAAACTTATCTTCACACATCAAGAACAGCAGTACATTACAAAGGAGAAAAAGGAAGGCCTTAAAATCCTTAAGAAATTGAACTTAGTGGATAGCACCCTGCAATCTTAGTCTGAGTCTGACACAGACAACAAGAAGTAACACAGTAATAGTGAATGACAAACTGTTAAGCCAAGGAAAAGAAGGTACCAAAGTACAAGGACACAAAGACTGGGAGAAGTCACAAAACTAGTGGTATTCAAGAAGATTTCAGCAGGACTAAATAATAGTATAAGAAAGATGAAAAGAAAAAAAAAAGGAGGGTAATCATCACAAGGGAAAAATATAAAAACAGTAATGTTTGGAACTGATATAATTAGGGAAATGGGGTAGGAAAGGCACATTATAAAGCTAAAAGCAAAGGGTAAGGGGTGGGGGATTAGTATAAATATAATATAACAGGAAGAAACTGGCAGAAGAGAGTCCTCTGCGCAACTCCCTCCACAAACCAGTATCTGATAAATTATAGGCTGTGACCCCCTGGGATGAGAGTTAGAAACCTTCCGGGAACATCTCAGGAGGGGAGGGGTTAGGGGTTAGGATGAAACTCCACAAATTAGGAAAGGGGTATTACAATACAGATTGTTTGGGGATCCAAATGGGAGGAAAACTGGACTCGATAAATAATGAGGGTGGAGGAAGGGGAGGGGAGCTTTAGTAAAGAAAGTTAAAATGAATTTTAGGGCTAGAATGTATAAAAGGATATATAGGGGTCAAAAAAGTAATGGAGCCATATTAAGGAGACTAATGTATAACCTATACTTTATTTTGTACACTGTGAAGAAGTGAAGGCAGTTCCAGCTAATATATTTATTATTATTGCTGGTGATACGAAACAGCTTACATGAGCATTGGCCAGTCTTCAGCTGAGAGAGTGGGATCCCTAGCAGAGTCTCTGAATATTACTGGATGTTCTATTTACATATATAAGCAGTCCTCAGACTTACGATACAATTGGTTCCTGAAAACCGCATCTTAAGTCAAAGCATTGTAACTTGGAACCAATTTTCTCATAAGAAACAATGTTATAAATGGGGGATTGGTTCCTGAACCAAGGCCTGATACCCTATTTTCACCAAAAATACGCTGGAATTTTGTACTCAATAAATTATACGTGAGTAATATAGCTACATTAATGTATTTATGTTGTAAATAGCAATCATTGATTTGGAAGGACTTCTTTGAGGTGACTTTGCTGGACTTTTTAAATGGCTCTTGGTTGGACTTTTTGAAAGGTTCTTGGCTGGAGTTTTCTCTGGAGCCTTGGTTGCAGGTTTTCCTGGAGTCTTGTCTGCTTTCTTAAAGAAAGTGTCCAAGGAAGTTTGGACAGATGTTCTCCAGGCAGATGGGTGACATAGAGAACTTGTTCACTGGCATGGCACCACATCAGATCAAGCATTGTAAAGTCGAAACTGACGCCAGAAAGTTGAAACAGGGTGTCAATATTTAAACATTATAAGTGCAAAACGTTGTAACTCAAAATGTTGTAAGTCGAGGACTGCCTGTATACTTGTTAGACTGACAGTACAGATAATAAGTTATAAGAAATATTGTAAAGATGTGATAACTTCAATCTCATGCAATTCCTGTGTGTTACTCATGTTGGAGTTTTGTTGCTATAGTTGCCTGAATAACAAAAAGTTAAAGGAAGGACTGAAAAGGAGAAGGACCTGGATGTGCAAGATCCCGATCACAAGGTGATGAGGCATAGCCAAGGGCATGCAATCATGAAAAAGGCAAATGCTATTCTGGGATACATCAGAAGACGTATTTCCAGCAGAGACAGAGAACTACTCATGCCATTCTACCAAGTACTGTTAAAGTCTCCACTTCAATATGGGTAACCAGAATTACATAGGATTCAAGATGATGGGATGAACCCAAATTAGAATAGGTGAAGAGAAAGGTTTCTGATCTGTCCTCAGGAATGAAGAACATTTCATAAAAAAGGAGACCCAAACAGCTCGGCTCCTTTAGTCTGGAAAAACAATGCTGAAAAGCATTAGGCATAAACTCGCCTCTATAATTAGATCATGGAGTAAACCCCTCATGATCTGCCTGATCCTCTCTCATGTCCCTCCTCAGAACTGCATCGCAACCCTACATCACAGGGCAGTTCTTCATGTCCACCACTTGTATGACTTTGTGTGAATGACATCAGTCGCCCATCTTATGTGCTCCTCAGGCTAGTAATCTGATCACAGCCAGGTTACTAAACAGAGAGAGCAAACGTACAACGGCATCTTCTTCCTGCAGCACAAACACAGATGAGAACTCAGTACTGGCTCCTGTATAAATGTCACAGGTTAACTCTTTGATGCTATAAACTGCACCCTGCAGCTCCTTCACTAACCCACTTCCCCAGCTGAGATCTGCTTCTAGTTTTGTGAACAAGAATAACTTCTTCTGGGGAAGGGAGAATGAAAACAAGCTATTGGCAAACCCTGCTTTTTATGTGCAAAGCAAACATTTTATGTGTGATTTCTAGCAAGTGCCCATTGAATAAGGACTCCAACCAAAACCAGCACTTGCACAGGAACATCCACTGAAGCCAGCAGAGAACAGTTAACTCTAGGCCTTGCTCTCATCCCTGCCATTTTTATTACTTTTTAAAAGCACCATTTTATGTTCACTAAGATACCATGGAAGCACCCTGCCACTAATGCACTTCATTTCTAACCTGAAACGACTGCCAAAACTACCAACAGAGGTGACAACTGTGAAAGGGATGTCTGTCTGCTGGTGACAACACAAAAAAGCCATTCCACATAAGACAGCCATTGGAAATGTGCTTAGGATATCCCTAATACCGTCTGAATTTGAATGAGAGCTCCAGGCAAGAATGCCAGCCCTGTCAAGTCTTTAGTCCCAGCCTGCCGCCCCGGATGGGAATTTCCTTCCCAAGTCTTGCATTTCCATATAGTGTTCAACTGCAAGCCACGGGGAAATGTCATCAAATCTATATAACATGCTGATTTCTCTCTCCACACCCCTTCTGGGGCAATTACCAATGGGAGCCATTTCTGCTCCCCCACTCCAAAAGGTTTTGCATCAAGATGTGGCTAAATCCAGGGAAACCAGATCAGAAACTTATGTGCCCTTTCTAGTAAGAGCCCTGGAACCAAGGCCCAAAATCAGCCTGCCACTATCCATGTATTCACGTACACACATATCTTGGGGTCAAGATCACCACTTTGAGAACAAGCAAGAGCTACTTTTGTCCAGATGTAGCAGTGAAGAGACTAGCCACCCCCAGGTCTGAGAATGAGAAGTGAAAGTGTAATTTGTTCTGTGAAGACAAGAAAAGAAGTGGCAGCCTTATTTGTATTGTTCTTCATATCCCGCTCATGAGACACTGTTGCCCAGCTTCAAAGAATCACACATACACCTGTCAAAGAAGATGAGGACTCCAGCTATGGAAGCTCTTACCAAGCAGTTTAATGGTGAGTGAGGCCCCTCACAAAGCCCTGTGGAAAGGGCAAATCTTCAGTTGTGTAAGTGTATCAGTGGAAGAGGCTGCAAGCAGATAGACACCAACGTCATCCTAGGTGAGGGAAGCCTCAGCTTCTATAACAAAGAATGTGTTGCCTATTAGGTATATAAGGAAATGACTGCATCAAATTCTTTGCCACAATTATCAGAGTTGATCCCACTGCAAAAGTTAGGGATGCTACTTTAGCTGCAAGCCACTCAGGAATGGGAGGACCATGTTAGTACTGAATTTTGCTTTTGCCAGTGTCCATGGCCACAGTATATCCAAGCAGAGAGGCTTCATCCAGTCCCAGAGGCGATGAAGACCTCAGGAGGAACTAGGAGCACACAAGCACCATCACAAGTTGGTTCTTCTACACAGAGCTTGACAAAAAGGAGCATCCACCATGGCCAACTGGACCATACTGGCAAGAACAAAGTTACATACTGTTGAACTCTTAATTTCTACAGCATAGTACAGGGGTTTTCAACCTTTTTTAATAAGTGTACCCCCAGCATCCCCCTTTTTAATAAGTGTATCCCAGGAGGGGGGGTGGCGAGTGGCCAGATATGGAGCTGGGAGTTGGGGGGAGCAAGCAGCCAAATGCAGAGCATGGGGTGGTGAGTGGTGGAGCAGCAGCAACATGGTGTCTGTGCGGCGCTGCTCTTGCTTCAGCCCAGTCCTGCTGCTGTGAGGCAGGAGCATGAGGTGGTAGTGCTCCAAACCAGCCCACCCCCACATATGCCCTAGGACCTTTCAAAGTACCCCCAGAGGTACATGTACTCCCGGCTGACAATGCCTGACATAGAATAATAGAAAGTTAGGGTTGGAAGGGACCTCAGCATGTTATCTAGTCCAAAGCAGGATCATCCCCAACTAGATCATCCCAGCTAAAGCTTTGTCTAGGCGGGTCTTGAAAACCTCCAAGGATGGAGCTTCCACCATCTCTCTGGGTAAGCTATTCCAGTGTTTTACTACCCTCCTAGTGAGAAAATTCTTCTTGATATCTAAACTAAACTTCCTTTGCTGCAACTTGAGATCATTGCTCCTTGGTCTGTCATCTGTCACCAGTGAGAACAGTCTAGCTCCATCCTCTTTCAAACCCCACTTCAGGTAGTTGAAGGCTATTATTAAGTCTCCTCTCAGTCTCTTCTCTAGACTAAATAAGCCCAGTTCCCTCAGTCTTTCCTGATAAGTCATGCCCCCCAACCCCCTTAACATTTTTCTTGCCTTCTGCTAGACTCTCTCCAATTTGTCCACATCCTTTCTGCAGTGGGCAGGCTCAGAACTAAACACAGTACTCCAGATGTGGCCTCACCAATGCTCAATAGAGAAGAATAATCACTTCCCTTAACCTACTGGCAACACACCTGCCAATGCAACCCAGTATGCCATTAGCCTTCTTGGCAACAAGGGCACACTGCTGGCTCATATTCAGCTTATTGTCCACTGTAACCCCCAGGGTGTTTTCTGGACAGCTGCTGGCCAGCAAGTCAGCTCCCAGCCTATACTGGTGCATGAACTTGTTCTGTCCAAAGTGCAGGGCTTCGTACTTGTCCTTGTTGAACCTCATGAGATTCCTTTTGGCCCAATCCTCCAATCTGTCTAGGTCACTCTGAGTCCTAGCTTTAGCCTCCAGCATATCTACTACTTCCCCCAGCTTGGTGATATCTGCAAACTTGCTGAGGGTGCACTTCATGCCATCTTCCAAGTTGTTGATGAACACATTGAACAAAACTGGCCCCAGGACCAATCCTTGGGGCACTCCACGTGATACTGGCTGCCAACTAGACATCAAGCCATTGATTACTACTCTCTGAGCCTGATGTTTCAGCCAGTTTTCTATCCACTTTGCAGTCCATTCATCCTGCCCATACTTCCTTAGCTTCATTGCAAGAATGCTGTGGGAGACTGTATCAAAAGCCTTGCTAAAATCAAGGTACACCATATCCACTAGTCTGCCCACATCTATAGAGTCAAAGAAGGCAATCAGGTTGGTCAGGCATGACTTGCCCCTGGTGAATCTATGGTGACTGTTCCTAATCACCTTTTTCTCTTCCAAGTGCTTAGAAATGGATTCCTTGAAGATGTGCTCCATGATTTTTCCAGGGACTGAGGGGCTGACTGATCTGTAGTTCCCTGGATCTTCCCTTTTCTCTTTCTTAAATATGGGCACTACACTTGCCCTTTTCCAATCATCAAGAACCTCTTCTGATTGCCATGAGTTTTCAAAGATGATGGCCAATGGCTCTGCAATCACATTAACCAAGTCCCTCAGCACCCAAGGGTGCTGTGCAGCACCCAAGGGTGCATCTCATCCTGACATGTCCAACTTTTCTAAGTAGTCCCTAAACCTGTTCTTTCACCACAGAGGGCTGCTCACCTCCTTCCCAAACTGTGCTGCCAGGTGCAAGTCTGTGAGCTGACCTGTGAAGACTGAGACAAAGAAGGTATTGAGCACTTCATCCTTTATTGCATCCTCTGTTCTGTCACAAAGTTGCCTCTCCCTTTCAGTAAGGAACCCATACTTTCCCTGATCCTTCTTTTGCTACCAACATAGCTGTAGAAACCCTTCTTGTTACCCTTCACAGCCCTTGCTAGCTGCAACTCCAGTTGCATGACTCATCAGAAAAAATTTCACCTGCTGCCTAAGGCCCAGAGGGTGGCCTTGAAACAGTAGGAACTATTGAGGGCTATGTCTCCTTTAACTACTATGATAAAAGCTACACAGCTACACAGGTTATGTTGGTCCCTTATGGCCAACAGTAGCTCTGGCCCTCAGAGGATATGCTATAGCATGTAAAACACTACCACCAATCCCACCATTGAAAGATCAGCTCTTGTACCTGATGCTCAGTTCTGAACAATTCACATGCAAGTACAGTGGCTCTGCCTCTATGTGACAGGCAAGTGAATAGCATCCCACCAGGCAGTCTGGAAAGGACCAGGACCAGTAAAGGCCAAGAATAAAACCTGAGGGAGCAGCACACAGGTCCCAGGGACCAGAGTACAGGAACCACCAGTGAGCAGCTATAGAGCCTCGAAGACACAGATAGTGTGGGCAGGGAGGGCAAATTACCCATCTCCAGTCAGGTTGTATGAAGAGGTCAAAAGCAGAGTGGGCTAGATGCGGGCTGAAGCCTTGCCCCTAAGTAGTTCTGTCTGGATTTCAGCGCCAAGGACTCAATCATTCAGAGTAAAAGCAGGGAGTAAGGGCGAAACTAAAAGTCAGAGAACAGCAGAGAAAAGATGAAACCCCCCAGGGTGTTGAGGCATCAGGGTGGTTTTCCCAGAAATCGGACAGTGTGTTTTCCTGGATTTGTGGTTCACAGTGTGCATGGATGCTGAATTTGCACTAAGCTATTTTGTGATAAGTAATGTACTGCTGATTCAGGGCCTGGTGGCAGGTCTCTTTCCTGGTTTGTGGGGTCCCTACCCAGCCCCCTCCCCACATCCTTTTCTGGAGGTATAAAAGCAATATTGCAGAGAAATCAGAGAGGTCCTCTGATGTAAACTAAAGCTGCAATGAGTGAGTAGTAACCTGGCATCAGTGTTTGCACGGGGATCGTTAAAACATTTCAAAGTGCTGGGACTTGTGTGAGGACAAGACCCAGACCTGCCTGCCCTTTGCTGCCCTCTCGGGAAGTGCCCTCACTAGTAAATGTTTTAGCTTCCTAAGAGAAGCTGAGCTTGCCCTGTTCCCTTCTCCCTCTGCAGTCACCAGAAATGCTCTAGTTTTATCCTGTAGAAGCAAATTCCTTGAGGGCTGCTTTCTCAGGGGATGGGTCTAGGCTGTTAGTGAAAGGTATCAAAATCTCTAGACCTACAATGAAAAGCTTCATCCAAGCACTGCGAGGATTTCCTGGGGGATAAGCCCAGAGCTCTACCAAGGGACATTTGCATGTGGATGTGAAATCAGCAGCGTCCTGCAGTGTAGCTGGTTCCTGACATAACCAGTGTCACTCCACCAGAACCAGCTTGTATTTACCGAGGCTCTGGTCCTGTGGCGCTTGTGTGAAGGTGTGGCAGCATCCAGCCCTGTATTGCTGTACATACCTGGGAAAACAGCCCTCTATAGCCTGGGAGGTTTTCATCTTTTCTCTGCTGTTCACTGACTTTATTTAAAGGATGTGTGTTCATTAAAACCCCCCAAAACCCAAAGTGCTGTGAAGGCAACCGAACCGTGGATTAGAGGATATGACGATGTATGCATAACCCATCCTTCGGCTCTGGAAGCAAAAATGTGAGCCTGGTTCTGAACTCATGCCGGAGGCTACCCCTACTCGCACCTTTGGCTACCCCCCGCCCTAAGCTGTACATAGATACTTGGCTGATCAAGTGAGGGAACCAAAGGATGTGATACTGGACACACCACCTCCCAGGGGGCTGGGAAGTGTAGAAACTGGTAGGGCTTATTAAGCCTCCCAAGCCTGACCTGCTGCCAGGCTCAAGCTGACTTTTAACTTGACTCTGAGCCTAAGGCAACTAGGAGATTTAGGAAGGGGCAAATAATTAAGCAGTAAGGGACATTTTCAGATGCAAAGAAGTTGCAGAGACTCACAGGGGAAGCTGGGTGCCTTATTGTCCTTTGTGCCTTTGAATATCTACCCTGTAAATTAAAAAAAAAAAAAAAAAAGAAAATGTGTTCTAATATACTGCATCAATCATCAGGAGGACAGGGGAAGAGCACAGCTGCTCAGTCCACTTTAACAACTGTGTTCAATACATTTGCTGCATCCCAAAGCAAAATACAAAGAAATTTAAGGGAAGCCCCTTTGATGTGTTGCTCCTTAAAAAAGGAACAAATGTAATAAAAAATGAACTTTCAAGACCGCCAAAAGGCAAGCTGCTGCTGAGAGCTCGTGGCTGAAATAAATGCAGTTCCTATGTGCTAGACCCATCCTGGATTTCACAAAGGCAAATTTGTTATGAGAGTCTGGTGGAAGGAACCACATTTGATAGTTGTTTCTATTCATCTGCTTGATCTGAAGGAAACAGAAGTCAGCTGACATCACAAGGGGGGAGGGATCTGGTTTTCTGCATGTATGCACTTAGTAAATCGCACATTGTAAGCAACACTGAAGCGCACAAGCCCATCTCAGTTGTCACACTAGTACATTTTGAGAGGGATACTTGAGAGCACAGAGCAAGCCTCCCCAATTTACTAAAGAAGCCCCCAATCTTTAAGTTTTTAAACTATTCCTGAGCGATCACTAGCAACAAACGCGCTGCGGCTTCTCCACTTAATGACTGCATTTTAAATATTCATGACAGATGATTGTCTATGTGGGTAGATGACAACGTCTACAGCTGCTTCTCACAGAGACACCACTGAAATGGAGAAGGGAACAGCACAAGTGGGCTAGTGCTTGGCTAAATATTTTAATCAATTTTAATTCCCCCCCCCAATCATATGAGATGTTGCCATAATAGCACAGAAAAAAAAGGCAAGGGCTGGGAGGGGAGGGGAAAGCAAAGAAGATGTGAAGAGGCTGATTTTGTAAAAACTGACTTTATTGCCATTTAAATTTAAAAATATAAAGAGAAATAAGCAAACAGCCTTGAACAAGCCCCTTATAGTCCACAGAAAACCCACCTTCTTACAAAAAAATCCCATGTAACACAGGCTGATGAAAACATTTGAAAATATATGAAGCAAGTAAAGCAGCTGAACCTGAAAAATGTTAAGATCCTTAACATTTACCGTAAGTCTTAGTTTTGTATTTGGTACTGAGATATTCTGATGATAGGCTCATTAGAAATAGCCCTCCCCCCATTTTTTCTCACATGCAGTATGCTGCCAGCTAAAACAGGCACTTCATTTTTGGAAGGAAGAATGTAAAAAAAGATTTTTCCAGAGTCATGTCTCACTATGTGAGCCCTTCTGGGAACATACGAGTGTCCAAGAAGCGTGGCACTGGGAATCTCCTGGTGCCAACTACATCATCCAGATCGTCAACTGTGATGCCACATTCCCTGGACTCCCTATGTTTACAAGAAAACTGATTTCTACGTCAAAAGGTTAGGTCCCAGACCCTTGCAAGGGCAGCAGCAAGACTAGACTATTAGTTCTTTAATGTAAATAGTTCTTCTGAAAATCTTACAACATTTAAACACTAAGGACCAGATTTTATTTCACCTGTTAATAGGGTCTCTTGTTGAAGTCCCTATTACATCTTCTTTTGTAATTCACCATTATCTGACCTTACAATTAAGACCAAGTCAGGAAAAATGGTGAGGAGGAGGTCCCACGCTCCTTTCACAGTAACAGTTTTTTCAGGAATTTGAGTATTGTGGATGAGAATTCCAATTAGGCACATAGGTCCACTTATACATCAAAGAAATGAAACAGAATCTGGCCCTAAGACTTCTAAGAGCAGTTAGAAAATATTGGCCCTTACACATTTCCCTGAGTTTTTACAAGTTCATAATGTCAAAGGCATGTTGGTGGGTTGGAGGACTTGGACTTCCTTTTTAAGTGTGTGTGTGTAAAAAGAAAACATCACCCAATATGTTCTACAACCACAGGAGCAAAAAGAGAGAAGAAAACTTTAGAAGTTTGTGCCCGAAAAGGAAAACCCGGTGAATGTTTGGAAGGGGCAGAAGAAATGGGGGCAGGGTGGGTTTTGTTGGAAAATGCAAAATTCCTTGTTTTTCATCCTGGTGTGAGAACACTTGGGGTACAGCATGTAGGTGACCAGCAAGTCACCTCTTTGATGCAGCTGTCCGTGCTGCAACCGTACATCTGTTTTTACAAAGCAAATAAGAACGGGAACTAGAGATGACAAACAGTGTCATCAATGTCACCCTTCTTCTGGGAGAAGTTCTGCACAATGCATTTGATTTTCACATGCTATTGTTATCAAGAGATTCAGAGCCCCAGTGCAGTTTGTGGTGCAAGCTCCCCACACTGACAGCTTGTCTAAAGAAAGATGTTCAGAACAGTTAGGGAGAAGTAACTGAAGTTGTGAGGCTGACGGACACAAGCAAAAGGACATTAAACTCCTGTGTGGACAGTCTCTTTCAGAAGTGATCTTAGTGTGGTTACTACAGTTGATCTCCTGAGCACCCAGCGTAGATACATGCAGAGTGACTCCTTTGGTTCTATTGTGCTCTTTTGTTCAACATTGCAGCTATGATACATTAGCTCAGGGGTGGGCAAAATGCAGCCCACAGGCCAGATGTGGCCTACCAGGCCATTCTATCTGGCCCATGGGACCCCTAAAAATTTAGAAAATTAATATTTATCTGCCCCGGCTGCCTGTCACGTGGCCCTCAGTGGCTTGCCAAAACTCAGTAAGCAGCCCTCTGCCTGAAATAACTGCCCGCCCCTGAATTAGCTACACATCACCGGGGCAACAGCAACCTCTGGTGATTTATTATATACCCTGTTCCAAAACACCTCCACTTGCTCCTTGACATTTTCACTCAACTGCATATAGCAACACCTTCAGGTAGCATATGACCATGAAGCCACTGCTGTAACAGAGGTTAGTTCATATACTCCATACTTATTAACAGCTTGCACCAACTCTTGGCTCAGTTAGGACACTGGGATTTTACTAGATTTACTTTTTTCTGGGGTCAAACTGTCTGCAGTCAGGTTTTTGTGCACAGGATACAATAAAAGGGAGAATCTATGTTTCTGTGACTGATTCCCCAGTTTACTACTAGGAGTTGAACCACTGCATTGCCAGAGCGAAGGCAAGTTCCTCATGCTAATTCTCTGCTAAGTAAGCACATGGGCTTTGATTTCCTAACCTCAAGATGTTGTCTGGCTACAGGTTAAGATTACCATTAGCTCTGTATGTCTGTCCTTACAGCAGGGTCGCTGTCCTGCCACATGCTGCCTGGACAACCTTCTTTCGTTCTACATTTTTTAAGCTCGCACTGTTTATCTGAAGGAGCTTGGATTCCCCTGGCTTTCAAAATCTGCTTTGCATTGCTAATGCACGGGGCTGTAGGCAAAGATGCATTAGAGGGAGAGAGAGAAAGAGACAGACGGGAGAAGGAGAGATATTAAAGACCTGTTAAGATAGAAAATGTCTTCAGGGTGCTCCACTCTCAAATACTAACAAAAAATCAGGGTGGGTTTATTTTATGTCCCTTTTCCAAAGTCAGGGCCTATTCTCAATGCTTTCATGTTTGTGTAACTACTAACTTCAGGAGTTACTCCAACGTTGTACAGTGTATGGCAGGACAGAATGAGATCCACAAAGTACAGATCAGACTCTGCTTTGGCATTGGATTCAGGTTGTTATTACCCAGGAGGTGATGGGGTGGTTTAATAAAGCAGAGAGGGTCTTCTGCAAAATCCATTGCTTCAAAATCTCCAGCATTGAGGACAGAAAATACAGCAGTTGTCTGTAGCGCTCTGGTAGGAAAAAGGAGTTGTCAATCTGCAAAGCAACTGCTACTTTCCGAATGGAACAACAAAAGACATAGCAGAAGGGGCGGAGGAGGCATTCAAATGCCTGGGCTGCTCCTTGAATGGCAGTTGGTCTTTTTTGTGTGTTAAAAGTGTTTCACATTTATACAGTACCTCTCAGCCCACTAAAGCTCCAGACACCTTGCAAAATGAGGAGACAGAAACCCTGCACAAAGATCACTCCAGCTGCCAAAAAGCAGCCTTCTCTGGAGGAGGAGATATCTGTCTGCTGTCCATAGCACAGGATAACACTAGCCAGCACCAGCAGCGCGCATAGCAAGCAACACTGAGGAAGGCTTTAGTCTCTGCCTTGTTTTACAACCTGAGGGTCAGACTGTCCCTATTACAGAGCTGCACCATCCCAGGAGATGTTCAGGGCAGGACTGTGCCTGTACACTCTCCCTCTCATTCAGCGGACACAGTGGGAGTAGCCAATTTGTTCCCTTGAGCACAAGGACTGATAGGGTCCTTGGTCTGTAACTAGATAAATAGTGAAGTATACACAAACACTAGCTGATTAGATGCACTAAAATACTACAAGGGTAGCTGCAGCCCTGGACCCTAGATGCAACAGAATGGGATCCCAAATGGTCTTTAAAATCAAACAAACAAGCTCCCATCTCTTCTTTGGCTGAGTTAAAGCTAAAATACTCTGTTTGGTTTAAGAAGAGTTGTGAAGGAAGTGAAAGTGGTGGCCTGGCACACCACAGGGAGGCTTTTTTAAGCACAAAGTGCAAGAAGGAAGAAAGCAAGGAGGTGAGAGTAAAAAGAAGCTACGAAGTGAGACTTAGTGGAGATCTGAGCAGCAAGAAAGGGCTAAGGGGAGGGACTCAAGAGAAAATGAGGATAGTTGTGCCCAGCTCTGGACATGAGAACCACAAAACTTGGACTTAATGCAGAAATCCACAGGATTTGCTAGCACCACCATTCAGGTAACAAAAATACAGGCACAAATTGACACTGCAATGAACATGCAGAGCTCACACCTGTTGTTGACAATGGGACTTGTGCTATTATCTTAAAGGGGAGAGAGGCTGGGTAGCTTATAAGATTTGCAATTCAAGCAGCAAACCAGCACAACCCTCCTCCTCTTTACAGGAAGTGCCACAATTCACTTTCACATTTAATATCCAGGAGCACGATGACTCCAAATGCTCAGGTGGGGCCCTGGAAGGACTCAGAGGAAGGAGCAACACCAGCTGGACCGCTAGCGCAGCTCCCTACAGCACACACATTCCTTAGAGAATGCCTATCAAAGTGCCAGATGCTAGTAGCCCACCAAATTGACAGACTCCAAGATGGCTTGGGAAAGCGCGCGTGACAGCAGTTTTTAAGTGGATTTTCTAAACTTGGAGGCAGATACTCAGCTGGGTACATTTTCACTGTTCCACTGAAAGTCAAGGAAGCTATAAGAGTTGAGGATGTGCCCCTTGCAGCAGTGTTAACTATGGCAGGGTGAGCAGGGCACCCACCCTGGGCACTTTAAGGGGAGTGCCAGAATCAACCCATGCCTGGAAACCTTTGCAGGGCCACATCTGCTATAGCAAAGGCTCCTGGAGAGATGGGGCAGTTCAGTACCCCTTGATGAGCCTGTTCCTTAGCTGCAGTAGTGTAACCAGATGCTATTACAGCAGCAGGAGTTGCCAGAGAGCTGAGGAAGGCAAGGGTCTTTGCCCCCCACCTCTCCACCACCACTCCCTGGTGGTCAGCACCCAAAGCACTATAGGAGCTTGCTACACCTTTGGCCCCTTAATGCAAGCATACACAGCTGTACTTCCTAAGTTTCCCATATTTGGCATCTAGCATTATGCTCTCATAATCCACAGGTGTGTTACTGGAACTGCCCATGTTGGGCAGGTAAAGTGAGCACAGGCTGACCTTGCTACAAGATAAAATGCATTATGCGTGATTAAAAGTTAACCAAATGCAATCACATTAAAAATGACTATCATGAAGTGCACCATGATTTACTGACTAAATGAATGAGAAATTTATCTGAATAAAATAGTCCTAGGCATGCTGCATTGGCAATGCATGATAAATTGCTGATTGTGAGAAGATCTTCTCTTGCTCTTGGATGACATATATGCATTGATTTTCCTAACAACATTAATTAGCATAATGGTATCTGCACATATATTACATAAAGTTTCCTTTTAGTGAGAGAAAATTATTTCAAGATTCCTGATCCAAAATTGCAAAGAAAGCAGGCAAGAGGACTGCCAATAGGATCTCTGTCCTTTATTATGTAGGGCAAAGGTCCTACCGACTGAATCTGATTTAATTTTGAAGGGATGGGAACAAAGTTCAAGAAAGTGCAGCCATTGTGCAATTAAGCTGTGATCACAGAGGGCTGGTTTTTACATGGGGGTGATCTAATTTTGTGACACACAAAGAAAAGAGAAGCCTTTTAAACAGAAGCTAATCCTGAAGAACTAGGAAAAAATGTTTCTCCAATTTCATTAACACACATAGGGAGTTAGACTGTGAAACCCTTACAAAAGCAGCCCCACTGGCTTCACTGGCACACCTTAAGTGAGTAAGCACTTACCAAGATGAAAAGAAAATGCAGTCCAGTGGACAGACAATGAAAGGGGTGGTGGAAATCAAAGAGATAGGGAGAGAGTGATACGAGCAAGAAAGCTGCTTCCCAGTTACCTGGAAAAAACAACTGAAATAATCTTCAGTTTAAAAAAAATAAAGCCTGCTAGGTAATAAAGACTTACTGAAAAGAAAATAATACAACATTGTTCAGTGCTCCTGGAAGTGGTGGGAATTTAAGTCAATTAAAAATAGACTCTCCAAACCTCCATATCTTTCTCAAGAACAGAACTCTTAGGGTATGCCTGAGGAGCATATGGTGGGCCACGAACTTATCTCCATGAGGGGTTTGTGCACTGGTGTAGCAACGATGCAACCTCTCCCCTCCCTCTACAGCCTGTGCAAAAGCTCTGAAAAAAGGTAAAGCAAGGCTTGCACCAGTGCAACTTAGGAGCTAAGAACAGATAGTAAAAAGCCTAAGGCCAAACTGATTCAGTCTTTGCAGGTTAGTTTAAACTGCAGAAATTAAATTGAGAAACAACTGGATAGACATTCATTTTTGATTCAGGAAATGCAGGCACATCCCTGCAGTGGCTCAGGCCAGAAGCCAGGGGGCACTAAAGCACAGCTCTCTGGCATGTAGCCTGCATGGATTGTGCATGTGCTTCCTTTTCCTGCTGCCCCCAAGGTCTCTGGGATTTGCAGTCCAGAATCACAGCAGCAGGGCTCTGCAGGATTACTCATCACTTTGTCTTCATGCTTCCAGGTGCCTCTGGGATTTGTATTCCACAGTCACAGTCTGCAGTAAGTTTTAGCAGGGTAGGACAGCTCTTTACTTGGGGGAAGGGAAGTTTAACCCCCCTCCCTGGCTTCAGACCTCAGTCAGGGTTTGCCCGGGGGGGGGGGGGGGAGAGAGAGGAGCAGTCCCTGCCTCCCTCCCTCACCAACCCCTCTCTGCTGGAGCAAATGGCATAGCCCAGCCCAGCCCAGGGCTGGAAAGCAGGCTGGGGGGACTGTGATTTAACTTGAACCAGGGAAGGGGGCTAGGACAGAAGTTTCATAAACCAGTTTGACCCAAATCAGTTAAGTCTGATAGTACATTCAACCAGATTTATCCTAAACCAGTTTCAGTCATTTTGAAACTGGTTTATGTGTACTGAACTTCTGTTCTGTTATAGGTTTCAATCAGTATGGGTGGGGTGGGGGAGAGTGCTGCTATGAGCATGGACTGCTCACACGTGTGTGTATGTGTGTGTGCACAATGCCCCCCAGAACACAGTGCCCTAGGTAGTTGCCCATGTCACCCACCCCTAAGGCCAGCTCTGGGGAATGGAGGAGCAGCCCATAGCAGGGGCTAGGTCACAAGCAGCAGCCTGCAATGAGAAAAAGTTGCCAAGCCCTGCTATAGAGTAAAATCCAAGTAAACATGTCGCCTGTCTAGACCCTTACTTAAAAACAGCTCAAAATTTGCACCAACCAACTTCACAGCTGTAACTCACCTATGGAGCAAGCACTGGTGGTGGCAACAATGGAAGCTCTAGGGTTGCAAGTATTTCTACCATGGAGTCATCTAGACTGCACAGTGATATAAGCACATGAACCTTGTTTTCCTTACAGCTCCTAGCAAAGCCGCCAATAGAAGACACATAAGTGATGAATTATAGCTACAAAATTGGCTAAAATAGACGAGGCTTGCCTGACTGTAACTACGGCTGCAGGCATATATATATGTATGTATGTATGTATATACACACACATATGTATGTATATACACGCATACATACATATATATGCATACATACATATATACACACACACATAGGTTTGCAGAGAGAGAGAGTGTGTGTATAGAATAAAGTGAATGGGATAAGATTTATAACAAAAACATTTAAAGTAATTTTAGCTTGCGCAGAATCAGACTTCATGATTGGTTGGCAGTGACTGAACCCTTATCTTTGAGCTATGACGCAGTCATTGGGTCTCCTACATGGGAAATGGAGCAAGGAAGCCAAGAATAGTGCAGGGAGGCTGAGAGGGAGATGGAAGTGGAAGAAGAGGCAGGATTATTATAGAATAAGAAAGAGTAATAACAAAGACCAGGAATTAAATGCAAAACACTAAGAACATCATCATAATGATGACGACAATGATGTTGTCAAAAAGTACTATACAAATAAAATGCTAGAGAATTTAAAACTGAGTTTTGAGAAGACAGCATTAAATCTGAGTCAGGAAAAATGAAAGCGATGAAAAGAGAAATTAGGTAAAAACAGCTTCTTTGCCAGAGCACAAATAATGGATGCACTCAACATGTATTGTAAGACAACAAAAGGAGCAAAAGTAAACAGGTAACACAAATACCAGTGACATTAAACACTGAGGAGGATGGAGTAAGATCTGTTCTAATAGTGGCTGGCAAGGGGATAGGTTTGAACAATACCCTAACGACACATTTATGAATAATAAACAATAAGAGGTCTGTGTGTGACTGGTCTCATTGCAGCCGCCTCACTGGAGTGGGAATCATTCTGGGTGAGCAAATATGTAGGAGCGTTAAAGGAACACTCACAGAAGAATGAAAGAGTAGGTCAGAGCAAGTCGTGGAGCTTTTCTCTCCAATGGAATAATCTTGTAAGGGCCCCTCCATTTCCACGGGCTCTTGTCTGTGAAGAGTGCCTTGATACTCTAGTGCTTTCACTCCCCTCCCTAGTCAGTGCCACAACTGTACTGTGACTGATCTTGAGTCTTTTGCACTGCTTCATTAGCATTAAAATCATATGCTTACAATGCATCTGCCATGCCTATCATTCCTAGCCAAAACAACCTCGCTCAAGCTGGGACTGTGTCTGCAGGTGACACCTGTGCCACTTTCAGCAGTGCCCTTGGAAAATATCCCACTCTTTATGTAATCAAAGACTATGATACTTTCCCCCCTCCCTTCAAGTAATAGGTTGGGTGCTTATCTGAGCACTAGGAAGTACCGGGGATGTAATCCTTATATTATCCGCAAACCAGGTGCAGTAATTGGGCAAGCGCAATAGGAATGTTTGTATCATCACAGTCACTGTGCTGGGAGTTTGGTCAAAGAGGACACTTGTACACGTGACCGGGGTTTAATCCCCAAGATTGTATTCTATGCCACCTAAATTGAAACAGTTTTTAATTGAAACCCACAGTTTCAATTTTTCCCCTCATTACTTGGGGGGGCGGGGGGCGGGCGGCAATCCTTTTTTTGTTTTTGGTTGGAGCCTACCTGCAGCCTGGGGGGGAGGGCGCTGCTGGTGAGCAGAGCATCCCCTGAGCTGCGGGAGGTCTCAGCACTTCCTGCCATGTTGGCGGCCCTGGGGCCATCCTGGCAAGCTGCTAGCACACCAGGTGCTATCCCAGCCAGCTTCAGCTTGGGGAAGAGTTGGATTGGGCTGAGTGTTGCCTCCAAGCTGGGTCAACACCTGGCCCACTAGCAGCCCACCTGGGCAGCTCTGGTGGGGGAAGAACCAGGGTCCCCCGCAGCTCAGAACCTGCTTGGCCTGCTGGCAGCTCACTCCCTGACCATAGAAGAGACAGGCATGCTTCACTGAAAAAAAAAGAATTGGGCCCCTTGCCATTTCTGCCTTCAGCAGGCACCTGCTGGAGACAGAAGTGGTGAGGGGCCTGATCCTTTTTTTCTGCGGAACCTGCCTGCCTCACCTGTGGCTGGGAGGCAAGCTAACAGCTGCAACGCATCATTGCATACTAAACTACATCCATATGTTGTTTAGTTTGAAATGATGCAAAATAATTTAAAACCCACCAAAACTCTTAAATGTGTATAATGTGACACCATTAAGCCACTCAAAGTGACATTTTTGTCACGTGTCCATGTTAATGGCATCACGTACACAAGCACCCATGGCCATGTCAGATTTCAATGAATCTGCTAATTCTGCTAAATACCTTGTCACAAGGACACAAGAAAGGAAAGGAAGTGGTTAGCAAACAGTCCTGGAGACTGAAATCTGTTCACAGACACAGCACATACCTTAGCTGAGCAGACTTTCCAACACTGCTCCCTAGGTATATCACACTATACATTATCACTGCCCAGGCTGTCCATCTTCTAAGCCTGTGAGAGGCCCATCAGGCAAGGCATGGGCCACTGGGCTGCATGCCGTGTAGACACTCCCCTCATCCACCCACCTTACCCCATGTCCTGGTGGGCAAACCCCCCACAGCTGCACTGGGCTCTCCCCTCAGCTGCTCCACTACATGCCCCCTCACTGCTACAACATAGGGGCATCTCCCTCCACTACACCATAACAGCATTAACCATCCCCTTCCACTCCACATGGCCCTGGACTCACCCTTAGCTCTCTGTTCCTCACTGCTCTGCTCTCCCGGCTGGGGGTGGAGAAGCAGCCGGGGGAGGGGGAACTGAAGAGACTCCAGCTATTCTTGCAGCTGGAGTAATAGAGGGCACAATGGCCAAGCAGGAGCCCAGGGGCCACAGCTTAACCTCTTGCAGGCTGTATGCAGCCCGTGGGTTGCAGCCCTGATATATGCCATAGATTTGAGGACCAGAAGGAAACATTAGATGACCAAATCTAACCTTCTGCATATCATAAGCAGAACAAAATTGAGTTGTTTCTACTCAATACTGAACCAGGCTTGAACGCTGTGTGCCTCCCAAGGCTGGGGCAGTGGTGGTGGTGAAGGCATGGTGGCAGCAAGTGGGGAGCTTCCACAGGCAGCCGTGGTGGTGTTGGCAGTGGGAGCAGGCTGAGTGGGGAGCTCCTGCAAGCAGCCACAGTGGTGTCGGTGGCAACAGGGGGTGGTGAGTGCCGAATGGTAATCAAAGAATACCCGCAAATGCTGCTGGTGGTGTCGGAGGTGAGGCAGGGTGGCGAGCAGAAACCTCCCACAGGTGCTGCCAGGAGTGTCAGCAGTGGCCATTCTCAGAGGGTGCACTGCCAATCTCAGAGGGTGCATGTGCACCCATGTGCACCCCCTACGCATCGCCAATGGAACCAGGGAGGGACCTTCCACCTTGAATAAATCAGATAACCACTACATTAGAATAAGCATGTGCCCTATGCTCTCTTTATATAAACAGTGTAATGTATGGACTATTGCAGAATTGTTTGAGAGGGGTTTAAACTATTTTTTAATCAGTGTTATTTTCTCTACCCCACTCTGTGAAGCCAGGCTGTTTTAGATCGTAAGTCTAACTGCACAAAATTCAAAGGTAGAAACAATGTACACCTAACAGAGTTTAAATACCGTGCCAAAATTACCAAAAAATGCTTTTTCATGCAATACTTTTTGACTTTTAAGGTCTTTAATGGCCCCATGACTTTTGGAGGGTTTCAAGATCATTTATGGCCTTTTATTGCTAGAAACAAAATCTTAGAACTATGGGAACTACAAGAACCCAGACAGTCTAATGGGAGACAAGAGCCTGTTTCTAACCCTGAGGGACTTGAATACACAGCCACCATTCTTGGTACAACATAATTTGTGATGGGAGAGAAAGGAACATTTCTCAGGCAGCTTGTTTAAGAAAATACTCATCTGTTTGAAGCTGCTCAGCAGTTTGGAATGTGAAAGCAGTGGTTGAGATGATTAGCAGGCAGAGTGAAGGTAGAGTGGCCAAATTTATCACATGGGTGATACCACCCTATAAGTGAAATGATATCTAAGATCCTTCAGTTTTTCATGTCTTATGACTTCAAAAAGAACCTCACTTAATGTGACAACAAATATTTCATGCAATTTCCATCAGCCAGTGGGAAACAGACCACTACTGAGAGTCATAGTGTCCAGTGTGGTTTCATGTAAACTATGACTAACTTTATTAGCTCTATCATAGGGAGTTATAGGGCTAAGGAGCAGACTCATAATGTTAAACAGATCAGACTAAGATAGAGAGAAGCAGCGAGGGCTGGGAAAGTGAAAGGAGGAGCTAAACAGGGTAGAGGTAGGGGGAGAAAGAGAGATGGCTGGAGGATCAGGGGAAGATGGGAAAGGACAATAAAAATAATAAAGGATACAAAAAACCCCCCAGACTCCGAGTGACCGCAGGACTTGCAGCAGGAGAAAGTTGTACCTTAACAAAAGACTCCTGCAAACATCCATTTTGCACTAATGGCTGGGGAATTAATCTGCAATCTCAGGACCTAGTTTTTGCCCCCAGGCAATATTATATTTAAAAATTAATTTAGGATGCAGATACCTTCCAGGCAGTTCTCCCTTAAGCTGGCCTGTATGTAGTGTAATGCTACAGAAGGAGGATATATTTCAAGCAGAAACTGTTTTTCAGGCGGACTGTTCCAAACCCTTTTTGCTTCTTTTTTCTGAAGGAATTACATTTCCCTCCATGCCTTCAAGTAGCATAAGGAAACCCAGAACACTCGAGAAATTTCTTATTCTTATTTCTTAAGGTGAAACTGAAGTATTTTTCTGGTAGTGAGGAATTGGGTAACAACCAACAGAATGGTACTTAACTGTAGTACAGGGGCATGAGAAAAGAGTGCTTAAAGCATCCTGCTAGGTGTGACTGTGAGCTGCAGTCTGAGCTTATGACAAAGGCAGTCCCAGCCTGAGATGGATTCTTGGTTGTTCAGGATGAGGAGTCAAAGACAGCTGGATGCAATGCTAGCCACATCACTTAGTGTGACAGTGGCTATGGAAACCAGCATACCTTACCCACACTAACCCAATGGGACATCTGGGCTCAGGCAGGCCACTTGAGAAGTCAAAAGCCCGAGCTTCTATAGCATGGAACAAACTGCAGGCCTGGGTGTGTATGAACAGTCACAGGCAAAGCATTAAAACTACTGTGTAAGCCAAGGAAAACCACTGGTTCAGGGGAGTCACACATATGAGGTGCTTGATGCAGTCAATGGGGGATATGCCACAGATTCAGAGTAGCACTGTAACTATGCAAACAAACTCCTAGTCAAACATAAGCTGGTTAACTGTACCCTCTGATGATGTGGTCAAGGGAAAATGATTTCTGCTGGCAACACATAAGGTATGGTTATAGAAGGCTGCAGAAAAAGCTATTCATGCCACCTAAAAAGTGTTCCACAAACACTGAAAGAGACCAGAAGAACAGCAGCAAGCCATGAGATTGCATAGTAAAAGTTGAAGAATCAAGCAAGCCAGGTTCACTTCTCAATCACTGCAAAGAAAAGAAGGGACAGACTCAGAGACTGTTTACACTCCAGAGCCTTTGCTGCTATCACTATACCAGCATGGCTGTCAGGAAAGCCTCCCAATGTAAACACTGCATATACTGACAAAAGGAGTTTTTTGGCTGCCATAGTCATCCCAGGTTTCTGAATGAAATACAGAGCACTCCTATGGTGGTATACTGTGTTCATACCAGAGGTTTCGCCAATATACCTCTATTGGCCTGGGGTGATGGTTCTTCCACACCTATGACTATCATTGCAATGTAGACAAAACTTCATATCATAGCACAATGCTGGCAGACCTGGCCTTCGACTTTACATTGACTCTTAGGAACTGAACAAGAACATTAAAAGGGAGCACTTCTGATTGCCCACAAAGGATGAAATGTTTGCTGAAAATGCAGAAGCCAAATTCTTCAGCAAATTAGGCACATTGGCTAGGTTTTAATAATTTTTTGGACACAGTGCACTTTCAATACAGTGTTTGGGTAGATAGAGCTTGAGACTGATTTGCAAAATTATGTCCAGTGATTAAAGAATTTCACCACAGAGTGTCCCAGGCACTTGAAGATCTGATGGGAGCGTATAAGTACATCAGTGACAAAAGTCTGGGGATAATGAACATCTCGAAGGTTTACAGCAATGGTTCTCAAGACCTGTTTAGACTCAAGGCACCTATCTCTAGAATAGCGGTTCCCAAACTCTGACAGGTTGCACACCACCAATTTAAAATGATACAACCTTAAGTACCACCAGCAAATTTTTATAAATTAATTTTTACAAAGTAATTATAATAAATCTGTTAATGCGTTCCACTGACAGGTTGTTTGCGTACCACTGGTGGTACGCGTAGCACTCTGCAGCTCTAGAACTTTTCTGAATTTAGTGGTACCCAATTTCAAAAAATAATTAAACTTGGTTTTTAACTACAGAAAAATAATGCAGCAACTATTCTGTTGCAAAGAATTTAGAGAGACCACAATAGGTCAAAATGGCTTTGACACTGGTTTCCTATTTGAAATCTCTGGGTTTTTATCTTGTTAATGCGTATGGATGTTTGCAAACCTAATAGTGTTAACACTGCATGGCATCCTTAAAAGAATCTCATGACACCCCAGTAATCACTGAATTACAGAATGTACTGGAAACCGCAACTAGAAACAAACATAACATTTCAAAACAACTGGATGTGTCTACACAAGATGCTTTACTGTGTACTAGATTAACGCACAGTAAAAGCATCGCCGTCTACACGTGCACAGCAATTACTGCGCAGTAGATTAATTTAAAGCACCATTTGCTAGTACCTACAGATACAGGTAGTAGAATATGGCACTTTAAACAAATGCACCAAAGCATACCTGTAGATGCTGACCGGGAGCAAATTGCTCCCAGTCAGCCTAGACAGCAGGGGGCCAAGGGGATGGGGATAGTGGGGCTATCCCAGCTCAGCAGGCAGCTCCCTGCCCAGCTAGCCAGGACAGCTCCCCCTGGCCCCTGGGGCTGGCCCTGATCTCCCCATAGCTGACAGCTCTTCCCTCCCCTGCCCTGCACATATCGGGGCTGCCCTCAGAGCTGAGACAGCTGGCACCCAGGGAAGCCTGGAGCTCCCCCTGGCAGCTGCAGGGGGGCAGAGCAGGGTAGAGATAACCCTGGACTAGGCTGCTCCTGTTGAGTACAATTTGCTCCCTATGCAGGCAGACATATAGATGTGCACCTGGGAGTGTTTTAATTGCATGAGCGGATTAATTGCATGTGTAGATACAGAGACTAAAATCACTTACTTGGGAAAACTGAGTGAAAACAACAGTTCCAAGATTCCCAAGGTGCTGAACACTAACAGACGCACAGATAAGAAAGGAATTCAGAATTGCAAGGCTTGTTGCATTATTGTGTCAGTAGGTCCATACCAAGCCTAGGTAAGTTGCTTAAGAAAACTCCCTCACATGGATACATATGAGGGATGGATGCCAGGGTGACAGAGAAAGTTCAAGGTTTTGAATGTGCACTAAAATCAGAACCGACATGGCAATTCTTTGCCTCACAAAAAGAGATCAAGCTCTCCGCTGAGGTGGCAAAAGACAAACTTTAAACTGTTCTGTCTCAGATATAGGAGACGGACAACAACAAAGGGAACGTGTACACAAATTTATAAAGAGGACCTACTTGTGGTTGTACAAAAGTTCATGATTTTCTCTGGCTGTGCTTCAAAATCAACTCCCTTATTACCATAAACATGAGAACTGATGAAGTTTGTGAAGCAGAGCTATGGTAAGAGTGGCCAGTGGACAGCAGGAAGCAGAACAATCAGACAGCACCACCCAGTGAGTAGGAGCTCCAAGAGAGGCTCTGAATTCATCTTCCATTGAGTTGGATGAAGAGAGAGGGACAAGTGGGATACAGAAGACATCTAGGACCATGTGTGTAACTACAAAGTGAGCACTTCCGTATCATACTCCTTTACCATGCAATACACAAATAATCACAAGCTGCTGAAAACTGCGGTGGAATCCTGCTTGGTGGACATTGGCTCTGACCTTTCAGTTCCTGTTCTTGTTGCACCATGCGCACTGGTTGGACCTTCCCCCTAGGAAGTATGAATGTGCTTCACCTGATGTCAGGTGGGAATATTTCTTTAGAAGGAGCAGTGACCACAGGATTTTTCCTTCCAAGCGTGTGCACATCTTTGGCCATATCCACTCCCACCATGTTGAGTACAGAGTGCTTCTCAGAAGTCAGCTACCCCTCACCCCACTGTGACAGCAGCATAAATTGCTGTGGTGGCGTAACATGTCTCTCCATTTCATAACCCTTTTGGTCTTACAGCTCTTTTAAGCCTTTTAGGCCCTGGCAGACCTGGTGATATAGGGCACCTATACACATGCCGGATGTCTGCTCCAGCATGTGCTAATTAGTATATGTTGGGGCACACTCGATTTATCAAGTCTGCTTGATTTATCAGACTGCTGCAGCACCTTCCACATCACATGCATTCAGCATCCCCGTGCTTCAAAATGGCGGGGGAGGAGGGCGTGCTTGAATTAAAGCTCACTGAATGAGCTTCAAGTGCCCCCACTACCATTTTGAAGCACAGGACACCGAATACACTGTGCTATAATTAAAGCATCCCCTCTCCACCTCTGGAGCGTGTATAGATACTCTTCATTCCCAGGAGAGGCACTCGCCCCCACACCCTTCCATAAATACCAGGTGGGTTCATGGGGAGCACCCTTTATAAAGACTATGGGACCAGCAGTGCCTATGTGTAGAGGGGCTAGCCTATCGCTGCCTGTCCTTTTCGCATATGCATGGGGCCAAAAGTAAGGGTGCATGGCCCCAGCAGCTTCTTCATACCTCCCAGCAACACTTTCCATGTCTCCCATGATGTCAGCATTTCCAGACCCCATGAACCTGCTGGGGGGTTGTTAGAGTGTTAGGTGGGAGAGGCATGGTGAGTGAAGGTAAATTAACAGAGAAGTAGATAAAGGTAAGAACCAGCAGTCCCCATAGTGCAGATGCTTCATAGCCCATTGGAGGACCTTCTTTTCCCTTGCCTCCTGAATAGCAAGGGGAGGGACGGGGGACACAACACTCAGGGGTCTGGAAGATCTGGGAAGCATTTGGAGAGGTGGAGATAGTTTTATATTTGATTTAAATAGATGGCAGCTCTGAGTGGGACTAATCCTAGGCAGAGGAGGAGCTAAGCATAGTGGCACAGAAGGGAGAAAACCAAACGATAGAGGAATAACAGCCCAAGAGACCCAGATTCACTTGGGGATGGGTGGAGGCAGAAGGCTGCAAATGTTAAGAAGCATGTAGGAGTATGGCATGACAGGAGGTGATGCTTGTATTTTAACATTTGTGCACATCACTAGCCTTTGGATGCTCTGCTAACATCATCTTTGTCACCTTTCCCTTTTCTTGGTTTTCACACGTGTGGCAGTTAGTAGGCAGTGCAGGTGCCAAGGCCAACCAATATTCCAGCAGTTCCTCACTTCTGAGTGCTTGCTTTGGCAACTGCAGTGTGCTCTTACTACTTTGGTTAATGTAAGCTTTAATTCAACTCCAAGTTCTCTGAGGCAGGAACTATGTCTTCCTAAAGCATGTCTTCAACCTTTGGCACAAAGGTCCTGATTAGGACCTCTGGGTGCTACCATAATAGAAATAAATACTAATGATTTCCTTTCCTTGCAGCTGCTTCCCCACACCCGCACCTCTCCCCTCCCCCATCACCCTGAACAAGCTCTGGTGACTTTTCACAAGCAGTTGGAAAACCTCACCATCCCCACACCCCTGCCTGCCTTCTCACTGACCAAAAAAGGAATTTCCTTATTACTTTAATGACTCAAAAGACAGGGACAGCAGGAGAGGAAACCAGCAGTTTTCCCCTGGTCCTCTTCCTGTGCTTCCTCCACATTCCAGTGCTGGCTATCTTTGTTTGCCAAAGTTCAGGCACTGAGATGGAGTAGCAGCACTTCTAGCCCTACACTATCTACAGCCTTCACCAATTAACATGTAAACAGGAAAGAGGAGCTGCTTGTGTGAGACAACAAAGAGGGATTCAGAAAGCAGGGGGTGCTGCAAACAGTCCCCTCCACAGGAAAGCAGCAGGTAGGGAGGAATGCAGGCCCCATGGTGGTTTTCTATAATTTGCCCCCTATTTGGTGTCCTTTTCTTTCCCTGTTTACCTGAGTGCCTTCTATCAGCAGGGGTAGAGTGGCCACCTACATGGCACAGAATGCAGAAGGCTTGTGAAACAGCACAGGGCAGAACTTATGTTTTAAAGGGTATCCAAAAGCTTTTATTGATGGTACAAAATCAGGCATTTTTATTGCAGGATATGGTCCTTTGAAACAGGAGTGCCTGAAGATATTGCTTTCATTTGATAAACTGCTGGGCTTGTTAGTAACTCTTTACTGGACAGAAGTCATAGGATATTAAGTACCAAAAAGGGCAGGCAGTCATTCTAGGCTGAGCTGGGAGAAAGAAGAGGCTGAACTAAAAGCTTACCTGTCAGAGTGTTAAATGGCAAATGTCTAGGTATGAGAGGGGTGCAGGGCTACTACAGGTCTAAGCATAAGTCTTGTTACAGGCTTTTTCTTTTCCTTTAGGTAAGATAAAATTTTTCATCAGTACTAACACAAGAAAGACAGCCTAGTTTGGAAGACAAAGTCCAGTTTCCTGCTTTAGGAAGACTTAGTGAGAGAATGCAAACAAATTCAGACTGTTTGGAAGAGGGATTCCTGGCAAAGAAATTTTATGACTGTTTAGTTCCAAGCCACAATGTATTGTTAAAGGAGCCCACACAGGACCTGAATAGCCTATTTTTAAGTTACCATTCTTACAGATCCACAAAACGTCACTCTAAACTAAAACCCTCTCTATATGTGCAGGTAATGGAGTGATGGGATCTAATCTGCGAGCCACGCAATCACACCTTCTGCCATCCCACACGTGCATGACAGGAAGTGTGATTGTGGGATCGCACATTAGATCCCATTGTGCCTTATTGCTAATGCAGAAGAAGCCTTATCCTTGGCTCCTCTTGCCTCAGCAAGAAGCAAGCACCTGCAGCTGGAAGTCCCCTCAGTTGAGAAGCTGCAGCCACAATACCCCAGGCCCAGGGATTTCATGTACCCCCAGGGCAGCTGCACCCCCCCAGCTGCCAGGACATAGCCTAGGTGCCAGGAACCATCTAAATACAGAGTCAAAAAGCCCAAGGCTGAATTGATTCAGTCTTTGCAGGTTAGTCTAAGCTGCAAAAATTGAACCAATAAGCAAATGAATAGACATTCACTTTTGATTTAGGAAATGCAGCCACATGCCTGCAGTGGCTTAAGCCAGATGCTGGGGGGCACTACAGCACAGCTCTTTGGCATGTATCCAGCATAGGCTGTGTTCGCTTCCTCTTCCTGCTGTGTTCGTTTCCCTGAGGTCTCTAGGATTTGCAGTCCATACTCACAACAGAAGGACTCTGCAGGATTGCTCATCACTTCCTCTTCCTGCTTCCAGGTGCCTCTGGGATTTGTATTCCATAGTCGCAGCCGACAATAAGTAACCCAGCAGAGTAGGGCAGCTCTGTACTTGGGAGAAGGTGAGCTTAAACCCCTCCCTGGCCCTTGACCCCAGCCGGGCTTTGCCTGGAGGGGGCAGTCATCCAGCCAGTGATGCCAGTGAGCCAGGCCTCACTGCTCCAGATAGGGAGCAGAGGGGTGGGGCCAGCCTTGCTCTCTGAAGTAGATAGCACTGCACAGCCCAGGGCTGCAGAGCATGCTGGGGGACTCTGATTTAACTTGAACCAGGAAGGAGTCTGGGACAGAAGTTCATAGACTGGTTTGACCCAAATCAGTTAAGTCTGATATTACATTCACCCAGATTTATCTTAAACCAGTTTCAGCCATATTGAAACTGGTTTATGTGCACTGAACTTCTGTTCTGTTACAAGTTTATCCTAGTTTCTGATCAGTTAACCTGGTTTACATGTAACTTCTGTCCCCAGGCCTAGTCTCCACAGCTATAGGACTCTGAGTGCCTGTGCTGCTGGGACCCAGAGTCCTCAACAGTTGCAGAACTTTCAGCCCTACCTGAGCAACATGCACCCCTGCAGCTGGGAGGGTGACAGGGTTCCCAGCCCCATAGAAAACCTTGATACATGTGCACATTAAAGCTCAATAGCAGCCAAATATAAAGTTAGTACATATTTTTGAGGTCTAACTTTATAGCTGGCTGCAGCTTTTTATGGTACGATAGTTACTTTGCACATGTAGCTGGTCTTAAGGTAATTACACAATTCATTAGTTAATTGTGCCATGCCTGTAATGTGTAGAAGGGTCTTAAAGGCAGTGTCCAGGATGGAAACAAACACTGAACAAAAGCCCAACTACAGTTCTTGGTGTTCAGTAAACTATGTACTTAAATCTCACTCTTTTTGTGTCTCCCCCACCCCCACTCCCACTGCCTTGGTCACTGAGTGTCCAAGAGGCAAAAACTGTGGCATTAATTGCCTTTCAGCCACTTGGTAACAGGGAGAAGAATGGTGGTGTGCAGTGAAAAGAGCAAGATTAATGGCACCATTGCATCACAAATTTCCACTCTGATTTAGGTAGATCCCTACTCATAACTAATGGAGGATCAACCCCCAATTTATTTATAAATTAATAAAAAAGTAGAAAAAAGTTCAAATAGTGTCCATAACAGTATTACATTCTTGCTGTTAAAGAGACTAGGGCCACAGAAGAAAAAGCACTTCAGAACACAAATTGCCGTTCTTCTCTGTATAGCATAAGCTCACACAATTTCACCTGTGTTTGCTATTCCTTATTGTTGGATTAATTGAAGGTGGTAACCTTGTGAGATCTGTACACAGCATAGAAAATGGGTGAGTAATTACAGAATATCCCCTGCACTTTCCATTACAGTCCTTTGCACGCCAAAGTTAGATCCACAGCCTGATCCAAAGATTCCCCAGTGACTTTGGTGGGAGATAGAATTAGAGCAGGGAAGAGTTGGGGAGGGTGGCAAAGGAAGATGACAATTTCTTCCTGTGCAAAGAAGTGGACCTCCCAAGATCTTCAGCTTCACTGTTATATTCAGTAAAAAGGTGATGACAATTTTATTATTGCTAGCTGTACTACTAGAAAATTCATACAATATACAAGGCACATGTGCTGCTTTGTCTTAGTAGCCAGATGAAGCAAACTAGGTCCACCTTCTATCCATCCATTTCCTGGGTAATTACTTCATCCATGTCTCTACTGAAGTCAGTGACTTGGAAACAATACAATTCATTTCTATATGTAATCCCTTATAAGAAGTAACACCAGATGCCTGAGAGAGAGAGGGAAGGAGAAACACTTTTCAGAGCAAGGCTCAGATATACAGATAGGGGAAAAAAGTGTGGAAGGAATGCAAAAGGATTTGATTAGCAAAAATAAAAGAAAGGGAGAATGAGACAAATCTCCTTAGAGACTAATATTTGTGAACTGAGATGGGAGATGCAATTAAGGCAGGGAATGAAAGGTTAGTATCAGTTTTGCCCTATCTTGTAATTGGATTGCAAGTTGGTGTTTTTCAAAAGCTCCTTGAATCAAGTGGCTAAAACGGAATCATGGATCTAATTACAAAAGTTTTTATTCCACATGTCTGTGGAGAAAAACTGGAAAACATGATTTCTAAGGGGTCAGAAATTAGAAGACATCTACAAAGAAACTAATATTATTTCTCAAGTTTTAAGACAGTCTCGTGACTTTTGAACACTTAGCGTTGGCACTACTGTAGTACAGCCAAGCTAAGTTTTGGACACATTCAACTTTGGATGAAACTTGACAGCCTTGAATTCAGATAGTCATTTTTGAAATTGAAAAAAAAATAGTCATCTAGTTGCATGACTTCTGTTAGTGTGACAGACAGTTTGGATAGATTAAAAATGTTGATACGCATGGAAACTGAGGAGCTGAGATGGGAACCATGGGGAAAAAAAAGGAGGCCCAAGGCGAAATGAAAAACTGTAAACTGTTGTCAAATGTTATCTCAGACAAAATTCTAGTTAAAAGACTTTTAAGCTCAAGTTGCACCCTGAGATGAACATGGAAATGAGTTTTAAAGAAAAAATGAATGTGGCTGTTTCGAAGGGGAGGAAGAATAAATTTCCAAAATAGGGAGGAAAGAGAACAGATGTGAGAGGGAAAAAGCAAATGACCTGCAACAACACTAAAAACCTGATCATTGTTCCACTCAATACTTGCAATTGGGTTATATTAACTCTGTCAAGGGCCTTCTGTATGATGCTGGATAGAATGCTAGGCGTCTCTGCACCTCCTTTCCTCAGCCTTAAGAGGTCATACATATTAGGGCTGTGCAAAGCTTCGGTAACCGATTTAATCTGAAGGAGATTTGGCCCGATTCGGTGGCCAAATCACCGAATCCAAATCGAATCAGGAGACCAATTAAAAGGTCTGAATAAAGTCAGAAGCCTTTGAATTGATTTGAAAAGATTCAGCTCTGATTCGGAGATTTGGCCACAGACTAAACATGCAGCACTCCTCACCATGTTGGACACAGCTGCCTTCAGCTGGTAAGTCTATTATGGTGGGCAGAGGGGGGAACGAAGTGGCGTGGGTGGGGGGAGCAGATCAATGCCCCCACAGCGAGAGAGGGATTGGGGCTGGGGCTGGGGCTGGGACGAGTTGCCCAGCCAGGGTGGCAGGGCATGGGACTTGGGGAGGGAGGCTCCCAACAGTGGTGATGTGTAGGGACTGAATGCCGGTGCCCTCCCTGCAGGCGCTGGCCAATCACTGCACTTGCTGCAGCTGCTTCCAGGGGTGGCTGCAGCGATTGGCCAGTGCTTGTTCCCAGAAACAACTGCAGCGAGTGCAATGATTAGCCACAGCAGGATTGGGACCCTGGACTGCAGGATCACCTGTGAGGGACTCCCCCCCCAGACTGCACGATTGCCCATGGGGACTGGTTGCAGGGGGGCACTAGTCACCCATGGCTCCCAACACTGCACGCGGCCACATGCTGCCGGTCTGGGAGGGAATGGGAGTGGGTGTGTCCCCGGATTTATGCAAGGTGGGCTGGGCTGGGCTGTACTCCCGGAGGCTAAGCTCCACGGGGTGGGCAGAGCCAGGGCTGCGCTCTGGGTGGCTAGCCCCAACTAAGCACAGTGGAGCAAAAGCTATGGGGGGGCTGCATTCACCCTAAAATTCCCCATAACCCCTGCTGCTGGCCCCTCCCTGATCTGGGTGCACACACCTACTGCCTGTCACTGCTTGCCTAGCCAGGGTGACACTGCAGGTTGTCCAGGAGGCGCGGAGAGGCTGGGCGAGTGGCAGGAGGGCACAGCTCCTACTCCCAGCACCTTCCATCCAGAGCGCAGCCCGGCCCAGCCTGCAGAGCCGGGGGCACACACCTGCTCTGATGCTCTCCTAGACCAGTGGCGCGGGGTGGCACACAGTGGTGGGAGCCCCCCTACCCAAGTCCTGTGCCCCCACACCCTGGCTGGGGAGCTTATCCCAGCACCAATCTCTCCCTCACTGTGGGGGTGTTGATCTGCTCCCCACCACACCCCTTCCCTGCCCACTTCTTCCACCAGAACAGACTTACCAGCTGGAGGCAGCCATGTCCAGCATGGTGAGGACTGCTGCCTGTTTAATCTATGGCCAAATCTCCAAATTGGTACTGAATCTTTGAATCCTAATCTGCTGAATCAAATCAGGACAGTGATTTGAATCAGTGGATCGAATCACTATCCCTTCAAATCGGCCAAATCTGAATCCAAAGCAAATACTTGCTGCTTCGCACAGACCTAGTACATATGACAAATCTGGACACAGACGGTGCGTCCAGACAAGCACACTTGTGCAATTTACAGGGCTTCAAAGCTGTTCGAGGTGCTGTAAACTGCATGCAATGGACATGCAAATTTGCAGTGCAACTCTAAAATTTTATGTCAGGAGATTCTCGTATAAAAAAAAACCTCACCAAAAAAAAAAATAAAACAGAATGGCACACATTCCAGGAGTGTGTCCTGGAGCAACTGGAGGCTGGGTCCTCCAGGGAGATGCCCTGGCTGCTGGCCAGAGCATCTCCTCTACTTTAGGGGTTTATCCAGTTCTTCTAGCATGCTGGGAGTCAGGAGGAATGGGAAAATGTCAGTTTCCTGGAAGCAGGTCGTTTTACCCTGCAGGATCCCCGACATGCAGGGGTGTACACAGTGGCAAAAAACAGCAGCACAAATTTTTGCCGCTGCTATTCGTACCAGAGCAAATGCATGCCGCTGTATGTGGAGACGCACCCAGAAGGACAGATGCGACACACATTTTAAAATTGTCTACATATTAATGCTAGGAGCCTAGGTAATAAATAAGGAGAGACAAGTGCTCAGTTAAGAGAGGAAATGTGATATGGTCAGTATTACTGAAATTTGGTGACACAGGTCATATGACTAGAATATTAAGTCCAATGCTCACAACTTGTTCTGTAAGGATACAATAAAAAAAGGAAGTGGAGAAGAGTAGCATTTTATATCAAAGACACTACTAGTTGTTACAGTTATGCACAATTCAGAATAACTGGACCTTTGAATCTATGACTTTGACCAGGGATTAAAGTTCTAACTAAAGACAGGAACTGTTTGGTAGCTGTTACAGGCCACCAAATCTCATTGCCTAACAGGATAAACTGTTTGCTGTGCATGGTGCGTAGCAAGAAAAACTGCACTTTCATGCATGACTTCAACCTAGAAGACACTTGGATGGATATCTCATGTGTCCAGCAGCTAGACTTTCTTAGGATTTCTAAAAACAATAGATGACAGATTCTTAATACAGAGTAGATAATGATAACTAGGGATCCTGGAAAAAACCTCCTGTTTTTGATTTTAGAAAAGTAACCCAAAATCCACATTTTTCTGTGATTAAAATGAAACACCACTTATATAGATGTTATATATACATTTATATATAAGTGGTGTTTCATTTTAATCATGGGCAAATGTGGATTTTGGGTTACTTTTTTAAAACCTAAAATTGGGTATTCTTTTTTATCAGAGAAAGCCAAGATCCCTGATAACTAAGATATCATCTGAACCACTAATGTTAATTATTAACAAATCTATGAAAACTGGGGAAATTACAAAGGCAATGTAATTCCAATATTTAGAAATGGTAAAAGGGAACTATAAGACTAGCTAACAAGATGTCGATCCTGGGCACAATAATGGAACAATTAGTTTATAATTTTCCATGAAGAATTAGAGGAAAAAACATAAGATATCAGTTAATGTGGTTTTTTTTATCAGCTAACATAAAAGTAGGTCTTGTCACACAAATCTGTTGTCTTTTTTTTCTGACAAGATTATAGATCTGGTTTATTCAGGCAACCCTTCTGATATAATATACTTTGGATTTCACTTTGGTATTTGACTTAGTACCACATAACATCTTGATTAAAAAAAACCTTATATAGAATTGCTATACCAGATTATTAAAACCTGGCTCACTGACAGCCCTCAAAACACAGCTAATGGGAAACATCAATGACTGTGGTTGTTTATGGTGCAGTTCTACCTGCTATCTTCTATTGGTCCTTTGATCTACCTGAGCATATCAAATCTTTGCTAATAAACTTGCAGATGACAAAAATATTGGCAGAATATTAAACACTGAAGATAGGTGTTTTTATCAAGCTATCTGAATAACTTTGTTAACTGTTCAAAATCCAACAATATGCATTTTCATTGTCCTTTCTGGCTTTGAAGCCTGATTCTTGAGGACTGAATATTAGGTGATTTTTTACTTCAGCAGTCCTCAGTGCAACTCCTCCTTGAAGGCCAGTGGCTAGAGCCAAACATAGTATAGCAGAGATGTAGCTAGGCAGCTGTGTGCCAGGGCAATCGTGCAAATACCCAGGGCAGCGCTGACTGCTACGGTGCTGACTGCAGTGGCATGATTAGCTGCTGCTGCAGTCAAGGCTACTTTTGTGCCACCACACAAAAGCAGTACCTGGGGTGGCTGTCCCGGTTGCTCCCACTTAGTTATACTACTGTGGTATAGACAAAACCTCACGACATATCCAGCAAATGCCTCTCAAAATTTCAAACTTACGAAGTTGCTATTGCAGCTGGTGTTTTCTCAAAGCACTTCATGTGCATGCCAGCTCTGCCTTTCCCATAGTCTGAAGCACCAAAGCAAGTTCAGGGATCTTCTCTATTTGTAGATCCCTCAGTGAACCTACCAATATTCAAATGAATGATCTATAATATGCAAACCAAAAGACAATCATAAAAAGAAAGTAAAGATACCTTTCAGAATGCTAGGGAGAAAGCATTTTTCCCACTTAAAATACCAAGTCGATTGCATCTTTAAAGTATTATATGGCTATGAACCCCCATTTCTCAATCATGCACAAAATTAAGACCAATAAAATCAACTACATATTTTCAGAGTTGAAACACAAATATAAAGAAGTGAATTTTAAGGGATTATTCCTATATCTTATTTTTTATCCTTTCCCACCTACCTCCAACTTCAAACGAGGCAACTAATTTTTTCAATAGAAACTAAAATAGCTTATCTTTATAACCTCATGGGGGTAAAGAGTCACAGCTTGATTTTATTTTTTTACACCTACAGAGAATGCTATTTTGTTTGGCCGTCTCATATTCACTAATTTCTCACAGCTCTTGCCTTTCCAGTTTTTATTTTCTTCGTACTTTTAACTGAATAAAAGAAATTATTTAGAGAAATGTTACTGTTGTTATGCATACAGAAATAACGTTTGTCGTGCTAGTTTCTCTCACTAGACCACCAATTTAGCAGTCTGCCAACTGTCCAATTACTTATGTTTATGTTGAGCTAAATAGGTTCTTCATCTAGCTGCACACCTTTCTTTTTGAACATAATTAATGTGGTTCATCAAAGCCCAGAAAACGAGCCCAAAGCACCAGCCGTTCACTGACACGTTAACAGGGTCATTTGCTAGTAACCTCTTACACAGACTGTTTATATGGTCCCAACTTTGCTGACAAAATGTCATCACTGTAATACACAGGAAATGATGAAAATGCTAAGTGCATATAGATGTTGATGTGTGTGTATTTCATGCATGCAGATAAACTTATTTACACCTAAACTCTCAGGCCAAAACACAAGTGAAATTCAAGATTTTGGTACATAGATAAATATAAGATGTTCCTTAAATAGTTTCTTAATTAATGTCTAGTCATAGGATACTAATATATGCACATTACTGGTCATATGACCCAGCAACTAAAGCACTTTCTGTTGTTTACAGTATGTTTTAGGTAGTTGGGTTTTTTAATAAGCCTGATATCACTTACAAAACACATTTATAAATTTAAATATGCATGTCAGAGGGAGAGAAGCCATAATGGCAGAGTAACAATGATGAACCTGTGGAAGGATGCTCATACATATTTGTATTGGAAGTTTCTTCCAAAAAGAAAATAAGAATTTTTCTAAAACTCTACCTACAATATGCAATGCATCCAATCTGAGAGATTTTTGCAACTGATTCTCTCTGTATCCTGCAGTAGTTGGAATAACAAGGACTGCATTGGTGTAGATTAGGTTATTAAAATCAACAGCTCTTTCCTATCATTGTAAGAATCAATCTATTGCTGCCTGAGCAGGCCACGGCATAACAACAGCTTTTAAGGTGTCCACAGAAAAATACATTTAAGGTGAACAGCAAGAAAAAGAATTGGGACATGCATTGTAGCTACATATCTGTTTTATCACCTTCCTCAGCTAACTGATCCTTTCCTGCACACGAAGCTAAATTGGTCCACTGGGACTAGATGGACCTTCCCGTATGGAAGCAATAGGTCCCTATTTCTGGTTGAGTCATTGAAAGGTGAACTGAATGGTCTGCTAACCCTGCCCCCCCCGCCCCACACACCCCTAGTTTTACCCCAAATGACTTCTTTATAAGGTATGAAAATGGTTTCAATTTTTTACTTGTTTTAACAGCTTCTGTTGCTTTTTTAAGCCTTGGTAACATCAGGAATAGGAAGCCTGAAGTTATCTCTTCTTGCTGGTGAACTACAGAAGGATACTGATATCCCATCAAGATTAAAGCACAGCCAGGTATTTCTCAGCCTTTGAGTGAAGGGGAGATGTATTATTACAGAGACTATTCTTCTCCTAATGGCTTGTGAAGTATTTGAATTAAACAGGTGTAAAATACCCAATAAAATAAACCAGTGGTGCTCAACCTTTTTGAATATGGGGCTTGGATGGGCAGTGTCTGGTCCCTCTGCAGGCTGGATCTGACTGGTGGACCCAGTCCAGTGCCCCCGGCATGTGTGATAGGGCTCCATCCAGTCACACAGAGGGGGGTGGGGGGCCAGTCTGTCCCCGATCCAGCCATTTGGAGAAAGGGCTTGGCCCAGATCCAACCTGGCTTGGTGGCAGGGGAGGGGGCAATGACTTGGCCCCAATTTAGCCCATGGGGAAAGGAGGTGTAGCCTGGCCCTACGGGAGGAAGGGGCATAGCCTGGCACCCACCTGGCCAGAGAGCAGGAGACCCCAAGGAGAGACAAGGGGGCATAGCCCAACCCAAACCAGCTGTGCAGGTAGAGGGGGCATGGCCCAGACCCACAGGAAGAAAAGGGCACAGCTTGGCCCCATCCCTGCTGTGCAGAGGGAAGGGACTGCTGCCTGGTTCTGATCTGGTCATGTAGCGGGAGGGTCATGGCTGTGGGGCTTGGGATTTTGGCCATGGCAGAGCAGGAAGTCAGTATTAACAGCCACTGCTGTCTTGACACCAAATTTTGCAGCCCATAGGGAGCTTTGTGGGCTGGAGGTTGAGTACCTCTGAAATAAACCACAGAGCAGTGGTTCTCAACCTTTTTAGACTCAAGGAAACCCTCATTACACTTAGGGTACCCTCAGAAAGTGCCAGCTCTTCGTTTTTACTAATTTTTCGCTACAGAAAAGTAACGGAACAATTCATTTGCTGCAAAGAAATCAGGAAGACCACAGCAGGTCAGAATGTTTTTAACACTACGGATTCCTGTTGGAAACCTCGGGTTTAGTCTTGTCTATAATGTTTGTACACTTAACAGTGTTAATGCTGTGTGACACCCCATGGCACTCCTGACAAGATCTCAAGGCACCCTGGGGTGCCGCAGCACCCTGGCTGAGAATCACTGCCATAGAACATTACATTGGTTAAACATCCTTTCTCTTGTCAGCTGGGACAGGGGATGCTGTAGTTCAGGTTAGAGTGGCTGATTGTGATATCAATGCCTTACTGTTTTTCAGGACAAGACTTCACCAAAAGCAGAGGAACTAGGCCTATTATTTATAATGCAAGAGACATTCATTAAGAACAGAAAGGCACATTTTTGAGCTGTCTCCAGCCATTGTGAACCAAACCCCAGAAGGCACTGGTTCACTGCTTTTTCCTCTGCACCTCCTCACCTTAACAATTATGTGACCCACTCTAAGGTGGAAAGGACAAGTTTCTCTTGGGAGTAAATTCCCAAACTCACCACATCCAGGAAATATGGAACACTGCCGTATCTCCACGTGCATTAGTGAAGTGAGTCACCATTATCTGAAGCCATGCTCAAAAGGAAGAGCTTATTGTAGGCGGTGTGGAAATAGCTAATGTGGTAAAAAGCTCTTTGAACTAAAACTAACAATAGACAATTCTATTAGTGGGTCATTACATCATAATTCCTGACACACTTTAGGAGTAGGATTTCCATGAGCGGTATCACCTTCATTGTAAGCCTGGCTCAGTTACAAAAGAAATGATTGTTTTGTTTGGTCCTTTTTAAAATGAACAAAACAACACCTGAAATGTGCATACATGACCTCCTTTGTCACACTGGTGATCAGTTATTCATTCAGGTAGTTTTACTGAACATGAGTGAGGGGCACATGGTCTGGTACAAAATGCTACTACTATAACTGTTACTTACATTAACTGAGATCCATCTGCTTCTGTCCCACAGACCTAGCACCAACAGCCCCACATAGTGAGCTTGGAGTTTAAGAGTGAGAAGGTAATGCAAAATTGTTTCTTGTGAAGACCTAAGTCAGATGGCAAGTCACTGGAGAAGACTGAAGGCATTTTGAAAATGAAAGTACAATTACAAGAAGTACATCACTGAGGTCTGCTTGGATGTCTTGTAAGAAATAATCTCATTTTGGACCTGATTCTAAGAGGTCCCAAATGCCTTTCACTGCTACATTTACTTGCAGAAGTGGGAGCTGTGGTTGCTCATGGGCAGTCAGAAGGAGCAGCCAGAAGGCCCTTGTTGTTGATAATTCATGCCACTGAACCATGCACCGCTGACAATTCTGTTCAGAGTTGCCCAGATTCCTCCTCCTCTTCTCCAATGCTATAGAAAAAGTGACTCTGCTAACACCTTCTGTTACAATGCAACAACTTTGTGTAAGTTAAACAGCACAGTGCTACAGGTTGGAAAGTTACAGAAGGAAGAAGACGAGCTCTCAAAAGAGAAAAAATCTCAAAATCAATTCTCTCCAAAGCCCCCTGATTGGCCCTAGTCACTGGAAACACTGAAAGAATATCACCATAGGACAGACATGCACATCCAGGAATGCAGGACCAGAAAGGACCACCTATGCTATCAAGTCCAATCCTTTCCTACTGCAGACATCCATAGCGTATAAGCTCCTATGCGACGATGAAAACAAGAAACTGCTGAAACTGAACTCATCCCCTCAGAAAAAGTCAGTTGCTGAAACTTTTTCTTGGACTAAAGTTGCTCACAAAGTGTACATTCAACATGCTCTAGTATTTACACTTACCTGACTAAGGGAGGGAAGTGTTGCATATGCCATTGGTTGAGTCATCATTCCTTTCTGCTTCATGATAAGCATGCGCTTCTGTTCCTCACTCAGGTGCGCCATCTGAGCTTGCATCTGTGGCTGCTGGGACTGTGGCTGTATGTATGGCATCATGGGGTTCTTGTTGGGGTTGGCCATGGGTGGGGTCATTCTCTGACTCAACTCAGCATTGAAGTGAGTCAGAGGTTTAGTGTTGCCATAAGTAAGCATATTGGGCTGTTTGCTTAGGGAGTTTGTACCCAAGTTATTTGGCTGCTGACTGATCATATTTATGTGATTTTGAGGGAGGTAGTTATTCATTGTGGTCTTCTGTGGATTGTTTGCCATAGGAGGCACTATTGGGTTTTGGTTGTTAAAGGCTTGGGGATACATCATTGGACTATTTGGTTTGTCTGCACTGAAGGGCCCTCCGTACGGACTAGATGGAGGCCCAACCGGTGACCAGCTTGATGCTTGATTTGGATGTTGCTGCTGTTGCTGCTTTTGCTGCATGAGTTTAGCTCTTTGTTGCTGCTGTGCTGCCATTTGTTTCAGCTGTTCAGCTGGAGATAAGTCAGCACTGGGTATAGTCACAGGACCAGGCCCTGCACCCGCCACTGTTACAGCTGCTGGATTCATAAGGTAACCATTTCCAGATCGTGACTGAGACTGGCCTGGAGTATGGGCTTGGCTGGGAGTTTGGGGTGACTGAACAACACAATTTGCTGGTGAGCTGGCAGGGACTGGAGCTGCAGGAGCACTGGAAACAGAAGGTATACTAGAAGCTGTGGAGACATTTGAAAATGGAGGACCTGAAGAAGAAGGCCTCACCTGGGGAGATCCCAGAGGTACATGAGCAAATGGAGAATGAGACGGATCGCTCTTAATGCTTGCACTCTCTTGAATCTCAGTGGCAGGTCTGGGAAATTCTGGTTCCTTCTTCTCTTCAAAGTCTTCATTGAACAAATCTTGTATATCATCCTCTGGAACAGTGTTGGCTAGCTCATCTATTAGCTCCTGCCACTCTTGATCATTCAGATTAATGTCTGAGAAAAGTTTATTTTGATTTGAAAGGGAGGTTTCAGAAGTGTCTATGCATGTGGGGTCATCCAAAGGTTCTTGTTTTAGCTCCTTATTTTGCAGGATGTTAAAACTTTCCTCAATCTCACTGCAACCATTAACTGGCAGCTTTATCTCTGGAAGTCCGCCATTTTTACCTAAGTCTTCCAGCCCAGTAGGATGTGTCCCACTGTTCTGCAGGGGTAAAGAAGGCTTCATGTCAAGCTGGTGAAGAGGAGAAACAGAAGGTATAGGCAAGTTATTGGGCAAGCTGTTGATTGCATCAATTCCTGGTACATCCTTCCGTATCCTCTTGCTGGTTGGGGAGAAGCTACCATCACAGACACCATTTTGCTGTTCTCCATTGAGGGGCGAGCGTGCACCTTCCAACTTCCTCTTTACTGTCTCTTGTAGCTTGAATGAAAAAGAAAGAAAAAAGAAAATCCAAATAAGCCACTTGCACAAATTTCTTTCAAACAAAGCATGCTGCAGATTTTGTGACAATAATTTTCCCCCTTGCATACCACATTTTAGAAATTCTCAGAGTAAAGATTCCTTAACTTCCTTCATATGCCTTGAAGTCAGACTGCTCAGAAAAGAGGACCTGTAACAAGGGAGCTCAACCTGAGTATGAGGTCTAGGATCATGTCCATTGGGGGAACACTGTATAGGACACTGCTACAAATGTTCAGCTGCTTTTTTATCAGACTTATAAAGATCTGAGCCAAGATTTTCAAATGTGACCAGGGATTTGGGGGGCTTCCATTTTTGGGTTCCCAACACTGCTGAGATACCCTGAAGGAGCTTTGTTTGCAATAGTGCTGAGTCTGTGTCTTCTGAAAATCTAGCCTCTTCAAGAGGTTTGAAGCTGGACACCCAAAAATAGAGATGCTAAAATGCACAAGTAATTTTTGAGTCTATGTTTTGAGAGAAATATATATAGTATGAATGCTGGTATTCAAAATATATGTGCTGTTTTCTGTCCTTTTACCCCTCTGTCCTTACGTATTAGGGCTGTACAAGAAATAGGGAATCTCTCTTAAGTGGGGAAAAACATATTTTTTCTAACAAATAGAAAGATGTTCATCACTTTATATGATGTTGAACTGATTCATTAATTAAAAAGAAGCAAAATTATAGGAAAATGTTTCAATGCTGGTGCTAACAAAAGTAGTAAGCCACGAATACTGTAAAAATAACAGCAACATTCACTTAGCAGGATACAAAAGCAACCACATTAGCTTCCATGAATTCTATCAAAAATAAGCCAGGTACATTTAGATTGAACCACTTATATTCCACCTATTCAGCTATCCACAGTTCTATCCCATTACACAAAATATTAAGTCCACTGCTTATGCACCAGGCTAACAAAAGCAGCCCTTCCTTGGCTCACGCAAAACAACAGTGCAGGGAGACAGGAAGTGGAGGGGTCACAACTCCAGTATGCCTGTTCTGGACATGTCTGCATCCTTGATATAGAACAATAGAGGACACAAAACTGAAGATCTTATCATTTGTAAGTGTTTTATATCTATGATGATCATGGACATTCAGCTCCCAGCCCACCCCCTGAAGCAGAATTTTTCAAATTATGTTTTTTCTTCTTTCCCACAATTTCTAATTCAGTCTGCAGCCATGGATGCCCATCTCAGAGTCTTTGGGAGGAGTCCCTGTTCTGCTTTGAATGGAAGCTCAGTCCCTTCAGCATATCAAAGAATTCCTCCTGGGAACTGTTCTCCACTTTTTTTTCTTTGTCTATCCTGACTTCTCAGAGCAGAATTGCCTCATTCATTCCTGTTCACATCCCTCTGGTTGTTTCGAATGAGAAACTGGAACGGCCAATGAGAAAATCTCATGGCCTCTCCCCCACTTCCTGCCCCACCATGCAAGACAAAAAGCCTGCTGGTTCACTCTCTTTCTCACAAGTCCTGCCTGCATTTTTCACTATCATTTTATGTGCTTGAAGTAGAATTCCCAGTACAAGACCTGTGCATGCCTGAGGTCTCAATTTAGCTTTCAAAATAGTGCATAAGTGGGGTATTTGCTGTGCACAGGTCTTCTACTAGTTTTTTACCCATATGATCAGAGACCTGTGTGACAAGTCATATGAGGAAAGGCTGAGGGACCTGGGACTCATCAGCCTGAAAAAGAGAAGGCTGAGAGGGGGACCTGGTTGCAGCTTACTGTTACATCAGGGGTGTACATCAAGGGCTCAGTGAATAACTATTCACCAGGGCGCCCTTGGGGAAAACCAGGAGTAATGGCCACAAACTCCTAGAAGATTGTTTCAGGCTCAACCATAGGCGATGTGTGTGTGTGTGTGTGTGTGTGTG
>NW_017728913.1:2820359-2849323 GCF_001723895.1 Crocodylus porosus
CCCCCCCTGAGACTGGCCACTGCCGAAGCTTCCACCCGCTTCTGCGGGTGGTCGCTGCTCTCCACCTGCCCCCCCTTGCCACCAACATCACTGAGGGTATCTGCAGGCAGTCCCCGCTTGCCACTTGCTGTCCCCTCCTCTGCTGCCAGCATCTGTGGGTGGTTCCCACTCGCCACTGCCAACACCGCTGCCAGTATCTGTGGGCAGTCACCGCTTGCCACCCCTCACCGCTGACACCACCGCTGGCATCTGCAGGTAGTCCTGGCTCGCCACTCGCCACTGACTACAAATGGTGCCCCCCCAGTCTCGGGAGGAACCAGTTGTTCACGGGCTCAACATTAGAAAAAACTTCTTCACAGTCAGGGTGTCCAGACTGTGGAATAAGCTCCCTCCATAAGTGGTGCAATCGCCTACCCTGGAAATCTTCAAGAGGAGATTGGACAGTCACTTTGCTGGGGTCACCTGACTCCCAGTTCTCTTTCCTGCTTGGTGCAGGGGAGCTGAACCCGATGATCTTCCAGGGTCCTTTCCAGCCTTACAATCTATGAATCTATGAATCCATACAGGTGATTTTATAAACGTGGAAGGAAAATCTAAGTCCTTAGGCAGAGCATCGGCTTCTTCTTCCCACCCCCAGGTCCTGACCACTTAAATTTGAGAGAGCAGGAATGATTTTTAGATGGGCAAAGTAGAAAAGTGATTAAACACATTGCTAAGAAACATAAATGAGGTCCTGCTGGCATGTATGCCTGGCAGTTTGCTACCTGTTACCACTGCCCAAAGCCACCACACAACCACAGAGTAGAATTCCTTTTTCTCTTTGTCTTGTCTCAGCCACAGGGAAACACAAACTGCTCTGCCACTGCTTCTGTGTAACTGATGTTTTAACTGAGTGGACTATCATCCAGCAGCAGTATTTCTCTTCACATGACATGATCAGGGAGCCCTAGAGAGGAAAGATCAGTGTACACTGCAACATTCTCACCCTATTTACGATTTCTGAAATTGAGCGAATCATTTAACACAGTACAACAAGCAGTTTACACAGTCACTCCCTGGGATCTGTCAGCACTCCTGACATTCCTAATGGGAAAAACAGATGAACATTCTTCGAAGAAAACAATATCAAACATCAAGTGAAACCCCAAGGAGAACCTCGTCAGGGTGAATTTTGCAATATGGACTGGAAAAGCGTCAATTGCTCTGGCCTTTCTTTTGTTGCACGGGACTGGGCAACTCCCAACAAGCCTGCCCCTGCCATACAGATGATGAGTTCTCAGATTCCCTTATTCCCTAATTCTAGACCCACCGCCCCTGCACCTTGACTTCACACCCATCAGACTGACTGCAGCTCACATCCTGTTTGGAGTGGTCAGCGAGCATTGTCCTCCAAGACTAGGAACAAACAAAATGCCAGATCCCACCAAGGGTGACCACCAGGATCTGGAGGAACGTTTGTTCACCAGGGCGCCCCAAGGGATGATGAGGTCAAATGGTCATAAACTACCGCAAGACTGTTTCAGGCTGGACACAAGGAAGAATTTCTTTACTGTGCGAGCCCCCAAGGTCTGGAACAGCCCGCCATCAGAGGTGGTTCACGCACCTACACTGAACACCTTCAAGAGCAAATTGGATGCTTATCTTGCTGGGATCCTATGACCCCAGCTGACTTCCTGCCCTTTGGGCGGGGGGCTGGACTCTATGATCTTCCGAGGTCCCTTCCAGCCCTAATGTCTATGAAATCTATGAAATCTATGAAGGAAGATTTATAAGATGGTTTCCATCTCCTTCTTTCCCTTCCTCTAAAGACCAAAACCACCATGTGGCATCAGAGCTTGAACCATGTCACTTAGCATGTGACTAGGCATTGCCACCAAGCCACTGAATGTATGGTACTGATCTTTATACACCCACAGTTCAGCCTACAGAAACCAAACAAAGGATAATACAGATGTGGTCATGCTACCTCTTTTCCAGTACAAAAACAATCAACTTCCAAGTTTTCCTTCTTCAGAACTTGAAAAGAAAGGTCACAATCTGTTTTGGCTTCAAGACCTAATCTGCAGTGAAACAGTTGATATAACAGCTTAAAATAACATGCTTCAATATCACTAGAGTCTCTAAACACTATCAGGCCATTTACATGATATATATATAGTATTCCAGTTTCCGTGTTACCTTCCTTTCAGCTACTGATAATTCCTTAAACAAGAGCTATTCTCCTTCATCATGAAAAAAATAAAATAACCAACCCACAAACAATTGAATGATCCAAAGTTGTGCCAAAAAAGCCAACAATAGACAATGCTGGCCCAGTAAGCGTTTCAAAAAGTTGTGTTCAACAGTGTGCTTAAGGGATGAGGCTAGAACATATCTTCTACATTTGAAAATACACTTGTATTTTTTAAAAACATGCAGAGGGACAACTGTGTACCTACCCAGTTCCCTACTGCACTTCTTTCTGTTGCACAGATGGACCTTTTGTTTCCACAGAATAACTCTATAATACTGAGTAGTCATAAGTAATGCCATACCTGCATTGAAAATGAGAGTATTATACATAGGTAATTTTCTTCTGTGAAATTTATCGGAATTAGTTAATTCAGGCTGCTTAAAGGAAGTTACCTCTTGACACAGGAAGCAGTAATGTACTTTAGTATTTTCAAAATTTAAGGGTATTTTGTGTGTGGTCTTTCAAAATTAGTTTGTTAGAAATGCAATAATTTCTAGTTTCACTCTATCATTTAAAGATGTGCAATTATCCCACTGATGCATTATGCAATCATATTTATAAAACTAATGAGAATGAGAAAAAATAATAACACTTCAAACTCATCCCAGTCTAATAGCAATGCTTAAAGATGCTTAAAGTTCAAAAACTTGGATGTCTCCCTATATCAACATGGATTTCAGTAGGTGCAAAAATAGTCTGTGTGTGTAACTATGTATAATTTTTGTTTGTAAAAAATATTTTTATTGTAACAGAAAGCCACTTTAAGGAGGAAATAATTTCCCTGGCCACATCTGGTGTAGCATGGGTTGCTACTTATGAAATTAATGGAGATTGTTCTAGTTTATGTCAGAGTGAGTTTGACTTTCATGAGGAAGTTCTAGGATTTGGGGTTTACAGGCACTGCACAAGCAAGGGACTGGGAAATCGAGAGTTTGGGAAGTTCCTTTGTTTGCACTCTGAGAGGACCTTAACAACAGCTACACTAGAACGTAATGCAGAGGGAGAGATGAAACGATTGTGCTACACACAAACTTTTGGAAGTAGCAAAGTGGAAGGTTAAAACTGCTTCAACTTCAGCATTTTAGAAGGATGGGTAGGAGGGAAAAATCTCTCCTCTTTCAGGCATAAAACAGAAAGATACTCATAAGACCATTTCAGTTTAAATGTTCCTTTACACTTCCTGACTCCGAGTAGTTTAGAATTGCTGGAAAGTCTTGCAATGGCCATGCATCAAGCAAAGTGTATAGTGCATCCGGATACCCCAGTGCTTTTGAATAAAATCCCCTTCCCCCTCTGAAGACAAAGCCTGAAATAAGATATTCTATTATAAAAAGCCTTCCATCTCCCTCAAAGAAACAATACATTGCTTGTCCATGTGATCTGCAGTTGGCATAAAGCAGTTACTTGCAAGCAGCTCTGAGGCTTCTAAGAAAAAAAAATTCTTGATACATAAAATAATGCCCCCCCTCCCTCTCCCTCTCCCCCCCAGCATGCTGATATTAGTCTTATTCACAGACCTCGCTTGGCTGTGGGAACTATTTCACAGCAGGTTCCTCTTCCGAAGCAGAAGGTGTGGTGAAGTGGAACTAGGTATTATTTATGTACCTTTCGAAGAACTTTGTTGTAGAACTGGAAAAGGTCAAACTTTAGTGAGTTGTTTTTTAAAATGACTCTAAAGGGTGCGCACGTGTGCTTGCACAAACGCACACAAGTCCTCTAAATCTAACCTGTCTTGCAATTATCAACAGGGCTGCCACGGACACACCACACTGTATCCCATACATAAACAACAGAGCACTTGAGGCTGTCGGCGGAGCTTTCATCTGCTGGGAGAAGCTGCTTCGCTTCATCCCACCAGCAGCAATTCATTTTTCAAAAGAAATTAGACCAAGGTGCTGTTGTTATAGCAACAGTCAGAGCCACTTATACAGCCCCATCCCCCCAATCTCATTCTGACTTCACTGGGCAGCTATTTCAATTATGTATAGGGAGTGACCAGGACTGCTGCTGTTTAGTCCTTTTATTGCTCTTTCAATAAAAAAAAGCACAGAGACTAAATTCTCTTTCTGTTTCCTATCTGGCTGTAAAAGTCAAACACAATTCACTGTGTTTAACACAGTTCCCCTTATACTTGATAGTCAGATGATCAGGGAGTCCATAGACAAGGAGGCTCCAGTTCCTGCTACAGATGTTTTCAGCCACCAGCTACATAATGGACATGCTGCCACTGACTTTTTCTCTTGTTAACACAGCTCCAGCCATTTCAATCCATGTTACATGGCATGAATGACAACTATTGGCAACTCCTGTGTACACACTCTGAAGTTCAGTGGAGAATTCTTTTCACACTAGAGTGAGGCTTTGCCCTGTAGCTGTCCTCTGTTCTCCGGGGAAAAGCAAACCAAGCAACTAAAACCCCAAAGTTAATATTTCTTGTACAACATGCATCCTTAAATAGAGCAGGGCTTAATATTCCCTTCATAGCATTTTCCTGATTTAATGTTAAAACTAAAAACTGTTTTTTTCCATCCCCCATGTCATTTTAGAGAAGATGAGCTGTAATTGATCTATGGCCAAGTACTTTCCAATAGCAATGACTAATTCCTGACCTTTCCCGCAAAAGGACTCCTAGTTTGGTTGGTCTGCCCGCTCTCTTTCCATGTTTTTCTGAGATTGCCTGAACTTTCCTCTTTCCTACCCCTTATTTCTCCAGATTCAGTATATGCTTCCTCCCTCGCTCAGGGCAGAGGTGATTAGGACTTTCCCAAGAGGTCACCGACAGCTATACCAACCACAAGCTGTGTTTAGTCCCTCCCAGGCTTCATTTCAAGAGTGAGGCTAGGGACAGAAGTAACATAAACTGGTTCAAGTGATCAGAAACTGCTTTAAACCTTTGACATAACAGAAGTACAGTGCACATAAACCAGCTTCAAAATGACTAAAACTGGTTTAAGATAAACCTGGTTGAATGTAGTATCAGACTTAACTGATTTGGGTCGACCTGGTTTATGGAATTTTTGTCCCAGAGCCCTTCCTAATTTAAGTTAAACCAGAGTCCCCCAGCATCCCAGTATGCTCTGCAGCCCTGGGCAGGGCTGTGCTCTCTGCTCCAGAGAGCAGGGTTGGTCCTGCCCCTCTGTTCTCTAGCTGCCAGGCCATGCGAAAGTGGGCAAAGTGGGAAGGGAGGGGATTAATTCTTCCCTCCTTCCCCTCCCCCCCACACCACAGCCAGGGTCTGCCTGTCTGCGGATGAGCAGCTGAGGCAGAGGCAGGAGCCAGGCATGGCAGACCCCAGCTGTAGCCCCTGGGGGGCAGAAGGGAGGAATTAACCCCCTCCTTGCCCCCTTTGCTTTAATGGGGCTATGCTGGGATGGCATCTGGCCATGCCCCTATCTCTGCTGCTGGAGCCGGGGGGAGGGGAGGGGGAGGGAAATCAGCCTCTGTCAGGGTGTCCCAAACCGCGTAAGCACAGAGGGGGTTAAGTCTCTCCCTCTCTTCCCTGTTCCACTGGCAGGGACCGCAGCTGTCTTGGCATGGTCCCACTAAAGTTAAGGGGGCAGGGAGAGGTTTAATTCCCCCCCTCTACACCAGGGGATTGCAGCTGAGATGGAGCAGCTCCCCTTCCACCCTCCTCCACCACAGGGGGGCTCTGTGCAACCTGGCCCAGCCCAGCCTGGGCATAGCTGTCACTACGCCACAGCCACTTGGGAGGGCCTCAACCCTGTGACCTGGACTGGCCCTGCTCAGCCCTGCCCAAGGCAGCCACATGGCGGGGCCAGGCTGGGCCATGGGAGCGGGGCCCTCCCCAGCAGCTGTAGCTCAGTGGCAGGGAAGCTAAGCCCTGTTAGTGACAGCAGCCTGGCACACATGGGTGGCACCTGGCTGAGCAGCAGGCTACCCGGGCTGGCTTGGAGGTGCCGCAAGGCTCATATGTCCACAGCAAGCCCCCAAAGTGGGTGGGTGGTGGGCTCTGGGCCCATCAGTGCCTCTGAGCCAGCACTTCCCAGCCAGGTAGCACCCATGCACACTGGGGTAGGCTGCTGTCACTGACAGGGCTCAGGTTCCCTGTCACTGAGCTGCAGCCACTGGGGAGGATCCCACCCCATGGCCTGGCCTGGCTCTGCCACATGGCTGCCTCAGCTTAGTGACAGCCACTCTCCATGCCCAGGCTGAGCCAGACTGGGCAGCACTGAACACAGCATCCCTCCCCACCTGCAGTGGTGAGGGAGGAGAGGAGGAGGAGGAAGAGTTCCCTCCAGGGCCAGGTAGCACCGCACCGAGCCCCTCTCCCTGCCCCACTATGGCAGAGAGGGAAGAAGAGAGGGAAGAGCTGTGTGGCCAGACTGTTCTCAGCTGTCGAGGACCTGCTGCAGTGGGCAGGGCTCTTCCCCTCCCCTGCTACAGGGGTCTCGCCATACTCTCATCTGGCCATGCTCCCTCTTCCCCCCCACCCTCCAAACCCTGCAGGCCAAAATGGGGGTTTAAACCCCTCCTCAGTCATACTCATGCTTGTCAGGGCCTGGCCACACACCACCCTCAGCTCAGCTTCCCTGTGGAAGGGAAGGGAGGGCTGCTCTAGCACCCCCGGGCTCCAGGCCGGAACTACTGCAGGCATGTGCCTGCATTTCCAGATGAAAAGTGAATGTCTATCCACTTGCAAATCAGTTCAATCTCTGCAAGTTAGTCTAACCTGCAAAGATTGAATCAATTCAGGCTTGGGCTTTTTGAATGTCTGTCCCTAGCCTGGGAATTCTGAATTCACTTCTAGGGTCACACTCGGATGCCACTGGCAGATTAATAAAATGCCCCAACTGCCCCAATTGTCAGATTAATAAAATATCCCCATTTACTGTAGAATGACACCAAGTGATTTTATTTGATATGAGAAAATCTCTAGAAAAGGGGTTAACCCTATCAAAAGTACATTGAGATCTTTTAGGATTATTATGGAGAAATGTGTTTTTCTCTTTTGCTTTAACTATTTGTGTGTACAAGTTCAGCTTTAATTGGGAAATGCTTTCTCATTCCTTCCACAACCCCTCCAACACACAGGCAGTGACTGCTGTTAAGCAAGCCCAAAGTGACCATTTACTAGTGCTTGCTGGGATACAGGAATACTTCTCAACATGGCTCACAAAAAAAGAAATATCTGTGGCATCTCAGACTCCATGGTGGGCTAACCGTTAGCTGTTAACGGTGATCACTGCAGGTGCAACACTGGAGGAATGTGGAAAGAATAAGCTTGCCTTTCACAAGCTAAGGCTGAATGAACTCTCAACAGACAAGTGGCTGAGCAAAGCAGAAGTGGGTTACATAAGGCCACTTCCACCAAATTAAAATATTTTTCACCGATCTCAGGCTCTCAGAATTTGTCCTTTCTTCACATGATTGAAAGAAATGCTTTGAAAGGTGACAGATCACCACACAAATCCTTATGTATCAAACTGATCTTGGATTACAGCAGCTTGCTTAAAGAACATGTCACACTCCTCTATTCTGGACCTGTATGCTCAGATCTTATGAGCAAGCAGAGGATTTAATTTGTACACGAAATCTGTGTTGTGAAATACGTTTTAAGTAGGTAAGAAATTTGTCAGCTTAGCCAGGCTCTCATAGAAGTCTGCAGCCGTGTAACTAGGGGTGGATGAGAGGGACACCTGGCACCAGTGCCAAGTTAGAAGAGACACCAGAAACCCCCACACCCTGCATAGTCCACAGCTTCATCCAAAATAGTCCCCAGCTGCTGCTGCTGCTGCTTTAAGATCAATAGCCGGGGTGGGCAGAGCACAGGGCAACAGGAGAACAGCCAGAGACTATTTAGCAGTTCCTGGCATGGGAAGACTCGTGCACCCCGCCTCCTCTGGAACCGTGCTGTTGTTCTCAGAACCGTGTGCCCTCCCTCTCTTGAACGTGGCCGCGTGCACCCCCCTTTAGGAACCGCGTGCCCCCTCTCAATCACGCTCTCCACTCTCCCACCAGTGGTGGAAGAGTGGAGTGCCTAGGGCACCAACTCTGCTTGTTACGCCCCTGAAAGCATATAGGTTCTTAGACTAACTTTACATTTGGGGGCCAGATGTCACACTTGGGTATTTGAGCCATTCTGCTGACAGCAACATAAGTTCCCTACCTTTGTTGCCATTAAAAAAAAAATGGTTCTCAGCAGAATAAACCTGATCTGTCACCCCTGAAAAGTAAAAAATATTAATAACTCTTGGTGCAATGGCTTCCCCTGAAGTGTTTAATGTGAAATACAGTATGTCCAGTTTCCTAGGTGTTTAGCTGGGCTGCTTTGAGGGGAAGAGTTGGTATTCTAAACTGGAAAGGTTACAGCTGCTTTGAAGCAGAGCAGGGGAGTACACGGGAGGTTGGGACCCAAATCTAGGTTATACACGTGACCCATCTTCCCCTATTACCAGCTGCCAGGTTAAAATAGTAGAAGCTGGGTCATATAGGGTGGGGGATCAGCTGAGGATGTGAACTACTCTGAGAACAAGTGTGGGGAAGAGCAGGGAGGTACAAACTAGATAATCTTTTGGTCCCCTAACAAGTTGGGTAAGAATTTTAGTGGTGGGGAAGGTAGCTACGGAAAGGCAGGAACGTGTAAGAGATCTTATGACACAGAGTACATAGGAAATATGAGGGAAAGAGAGACAAGGTTTCCATGGACATGGGAGAGAAGGAGGAAAAGGAGAGAAGGCTGAATATTAACCTGTCTTGAGCATCTCCTAGGACCTGGCTCTAACTGACCAGCATAGAGACATGTTGGCAGGCCAGTGGGGAGAAGTTTTCACTTCTAGTTCATATCCTTTTTAACCACACAATTTATATTTCTGCAGTGGCATCTTTTACAATGTATTAACTCATACTTAATTAATGAGACAGACAAACAGACAGGGATGAGTAAGTACATGCACAGTATACTAGATATATAAAGTTTTGTGGAGAACATGGGAAAAGAGGCACTCACATTTCAAATAGAAATCCATAACTGTGGTCTTTCTGAGTTCTTAGCAACAGAAAAAAGTGCTCTATTCTTTTATTCTAGTGAAAAGAGTGAAAATAAAGAACTGGGATTTTCCAAAGGCTACCTTGAGTTTATCAAGGGGTGCCTCAAGTCTAAAAAGGTTGAGAACGACTGGACTAGACAAATTTATGGATGATATCTATTAATAGCTATTAAACAGAACAGTTAGAGATGTTTCCCTTGGCATCAATTACCCAATGACTGTGGATACCAGGGAGACAAATGAACAGGGCCACTGATCACTCTAGATGCCTTTCAAAACATTTGGACTCAAGGCATCCTTTTATCGATTTAAGGCACCCCTTGGAAAATGCCAGCTCTTAATTTTTGAGTGTTTTTGACTACAAAAAGTAATTCCTCTGTTACAAAGAATTAAGAAAGATTACAACACACTAGAATGTTTTTAACATGATGGCTTTCTATTTGAAATCTCTGGGTTTATCATGTGAAAATCATGGTTGTACATCTAAGAGTGGTAACATTGTGTTGCAACACATGGCACCCCTGAAAGAATCTCAAGACACCTTTGAAAGAATCTTAAGACACCCGAGGGTGCTTCATGACCCTTGTTGAGAATCACTGCTCTACATAGACCCTATTCAGTAATTTCCCTGTATAGCCTCCACTTTGCCACTGTCAGACACAGAATACTGGGCTAGATGGACGATTTGTCTGAGCCAGCATGGCACTTCTTATGTTCTTACGCTTGTGTTGGGACATCTATTTCTAACCCTTAGTTGTTTTAAAAGTTTGGACTTGTGTAAAAAGATTGTTTTTCCTGATGACACCATGCACACTAGAAATGGAGCCTACGGACTTGCATAGAGCTAGCTAGCTAGCTAGCTAAAGATCATGCTTTTATTGTTTAGATGGATTTTTCTTTCCACTTCTCTTTGATTTTACTTGATAGCTTCTTTTTTAAAAGCATGATTTTGCCTTTAACGTCTCGTGAAAGAGACCCTAAAAGTACTTATCCTAGGGGATAAATCACAGTTGCATAACTTGTCACAGAGGGGAGGCAGGAATGATGGTGCCATATCTCTTGCTGCAATTCCTCAAAACTAAACCTAGCATCCGACCAGGGCTAAGTTGTTGCTCTTAGGTTTCAGAGAAACATTCCACTGAGATGAATCGTGAGAGTTCAAACCATTCTCAGACTTCTTTTTGATTATCTGAAGATAGTTATCTGGGCCAAATGGGAAAAATAGTTTCTTCAAAACTATGTAGGCTGGAAAATTAATGTTTTACATGAAGGCCTCCTTTCTGCAGGAGCTGGTACAGTGACCAGAAAAGTGTTGGCCTGAGGTACACCTAGCTGCTCCTGATTCCTTCCTGCTTCTGCTTCAGCTGGCTTATTCTCTCTCCTGCTCTGAATTTTAATTTTAGATTGCACTATTGGTACACACTGCCCTTTCCATGCACGTACCAAGACAGGTTGCTAGCCTCAAGGTATAAGAGCAAAAAGATGCTGTTGTATGCAGAGGCACAAGGAACTTTTTCCAAAATCCAACTCATCCACAAGGCAGTATTTAGCTTGCTGCTTTCCTAAGCAGTAGGCAGAGAGTATATTTGGCCCCGATGCAGATTTCTCCTTGGGAAGCAGACAGTCTATGGAGGATAGACAGCTCTTTTCCAGAACACGATAATGCACTGCCCTCCAAAATGCCCCGAGCCATCCTACAATATATTGCACTAGCATGAGGGCTTTTGCACACTTCACCAGGTAGCTAGTAGTGAATTAGGACAGGGTTATACCCAGTGGAGCTGTTTCTGGTCTCCCGCACAGTTTAAAAGCAGCGAAAGTTCTCAACTTTTTCTAGTACAAGGCACCCCTTGTTAGACTCAAGGCACCCCTCTGAAGGTGCCAGCTCTTAATTTTTAAATTCTGCCTTTTGACTACAGAAAAATAACAGAGCAGTTTAATGGCAAAGGACTCAGAAAGACAATAGGTCAGAATATTTTTCACACTACAAATTCCTATTTGAAATCTGTGGGTTTATCTTGTGAATCATGTTTGTGCACCTAAGAGTGCTAACATTGTGTGGCAATCCTCAGCACCCTTGTAAAGATCTCAAGGCATCCCTTGGTTTCAGCCCTGGCTGAGAATCAATGGTCAGTCCCTTTTTGAAGCTGGCTATACTTCTCTCTCTCTACAAACTCCGGTGGTAATAAGCCCCACACATCCCCACATGTGATGCTTTAGTTCCACACATCAAGCAAAAATAAATGTATTTGCTGCACCCTAAGAGGGTATCAACATTTTTCGAAACCTCCATTTTTATTATGCTGCAAATCAGCATGTTTTGATGAAAGAGAACCTAGAACAAGCATCTCACAGATGTGTCTGGAAAGAGAGATGTGCTAGTTAGTATATGCAGCTTAAAGTGCATGACCAGCCCTTACTGAAAAAGAAACTTGATTTTTGGTGGCTACTTTTAACAACATTCATTTAAAACAAACAAACAACCACACCTGAAATGCTAATTGGGGGGGGGGGGGAGGAGGCAACAGGAAACAACCATCTAGATCTTTTATTCTTTCCTCAGTCTAACTGATGCATTTTTAGCACTGGAGGCCAATGCATACTTTATTTGACCAAGTAAGAGTTTGTACAGAGCAGCTGCAGTTTCACAAAATGATACAGTATCGCTTTTTACCAGTGCAGCCTGATCTCCAGCTGCTGAGGATGCTCAACTTCCATTAATGTCAGTGGGAGCTGCAGGTCCTTTCCATTCACTAGGAGCTGGCCCTTATTTGCCAAGCCTTCCTCAGAGGCAGCCAGTAAGGATGGTGAGCTGCTTTGTTCTTTATATTCTTCCTTAGCTTCTGTAAATGTTACCAGTCAACAGTGCAGGAAGGACTGTAGTCTGGGAAGATCTGTGCAACCCAATGAAGTCAAAGGTTTGCATAGTCCCAGAAGACCTCCTACTTGTTTTGAATCATTCTAAGCATACTTTAATCACTATTTGTCACAGGCTAAAAGCCAAACAACATTGACCAAGAACATTTTACTCTAAATTTGGGTTTTACAATTGGCAAATAGAATTGAGCAGACTTTGTTCCTCTGTTACTTTCATGCCTTCTCATCTCAACCTGCCCCCCTGGATAATCTAGTGGTATACAAGGCAAGTTAATAAAAAAATACATGCATGGCCTCACAACAAAATTAATTTATTGTTAAAAGCAGTGACTAAAAATCAAGCTTCTTTTTCAATAAGGGTGGGCCACGCAGTTCACACTGCAGACACTAGCACAGCACTGCCCATCAGTCAGAGGTCACAAGAGTGGAACTCCCTTGCAGGGCAAACTACAGGTATGGAAGTACAGTAAAAAGCAAAGAAAATAAAACAGATTTAAAATAAACTGAGGAGTTGATTCAGCAAAGCGTGGAAGCATGTGCTTAACTAACCTTTAATGCAGGGGTTTTCAACCTTTTTTAACAAGTACCCCTTCTGCCTCAAAGTTTCAGTTCGTGTTCTCCTTTATAGTTTTCTCTTGTTTTTAAGGTGGGGGAGACTGAGGCTGTGGTGAGGGAGGGAGTGGGGCTGGAGCTGGGGCAGGGGTTGGCAGTGCACAGCCAGGGTGGGGTGTGGGACAGAGGCACGAGAGCAGTTTGTCTGGGGGGCACGTGCCCCCCAGATCTGTGCGTGGGGCAGAGGCAGCTGCTGCTGCAGACTGGACTCTGCACCCCACTGCCACTGCCCCAAGAGCCGCGTGACACCATGTGCCTAATGACACTGGGAGGGCAGGGGACAGACACACAAACACACATACAAATGCAGACAGACACACATGCAGACACAGACATAGATGCAGACACAGACAGGCATGCAGATGCAGACAGGCATGCGCACATGCAAAGAAGCAGAGACAGATGCAGACACAGTCACACACACAGACATACACATGTCCGGGAGCGCCTGTGCAGTCTACAGAGGGGCCCGACTGCCCTTGCCCTGCCTGGCCCTGCTCCTAGGAGTGGGCACAGAGAGTGAGCTGAGGTGGGGGTGGGGAAGAGCCACGGTGTGCTGTGTGGGGCCAGTGGCACCCAGTACGCCCCTCTCCTGGGTAAGAATCAAAGTATGGGAATGCACCAGGGGAGATGCTGTTGTCATGCTGCAGGGCGCGCTCCCTCCCTGTACACACGGTTGACATCCCCTGGTTTAACACATGAGCATTAGCAGCATTGCTGCACTTTAAGTTAATTGCACATTCAGGTGCTTTTGCTGGACAAGAGCACACGTATCAAAAAAAGGTCTCCCTCAGTTCTAATTGCATCTTTGGACACCTAGGCCACATCGCCACAAGTGGGAACATGCAGTTTGCAGCACCTCAAAAATGCACACAGCTCATGTTAATCTGTTCACTGTGCTGCAGATTTGCAGTGGGAGTCTGGGGGTGTGTGTGGTGAAATTAGATACCAGGAACTCCTGGTACCTAAAAATAATGCACCAAAAAAAAGTGACGTGAGGTAACGCATGTGGCTGCAGCACGTGTCACCCAAAACAGGAGCCTGGCCAGCCAGAGCCACACTCTAGCTCCCAGCCACGCTCTGTGCACCTGAATCACTACTGCTGCAACCCCAGGAGGCCTCCAGGTGCTCCCAGCCTCCTCTACCCCACCCAGGACAATTTGCCATGTGCTACATACAGCGTGCATGCAGGGACATGCCCAGGGACAATTAGCAGCAGCACAAATATGTACCACTGCTATCTGTCCCCAGGAAAATGCATATGCATGCTCACGGGGATGCGCCCCTAGGATGCTGACAGATATGCAGGCCCCTGCTCTAATTCATGGTGCTTTACATAATCCTATTGGATTTGCCTGTTGTGGGGGATGGAATGAAGCCCAAGGATTCTGCTGGCAGCTAAGGAGCTAACCATCTCCTACAGCACAGCACCACCACCACCCCACCTCCCCCCAACTCAAGGGCTGTCAGAGGAGTGAGCTGCTGGATGGGGTTTGCCAGCCTGAGATGAAGGGGAGGATCTGGGGAGACCATGAGATGCAGGGAGGGGCTCCAATCTGCCCAACCCACCTCCAGCTCAGGCTGGGCAAACCCCAGCTAGCAGCTTGCTCCATCTCCCCCCTCTCTCCACATCACAGCTGCAAAGTGCTTTCAAGGGGCCCATAGCGCAAAAAACGTAACTTCTGTTTGTGCTCCTAGGTGCTTCTGAAAAACCAGAGGAGTCTATGGAAGGCCCACACTCTTCTCTTTCCTCCTCTAAATGTGTTACCTGAACTTTGCAGGTTTGTTATTATAGTATGTGGACACCATTACACAACTTCACAAAAGTGCCAGTTACTGCAAGGAAGAAACCACACACTCTTTCCTTCAAGCTCATTCAGACACCATTCTGGGAGCACAATGATTAAAAAGCCACTTAGAGCGATTAAAAAGTTGCGTCCAGAGTTTACTGAAAACATCATTATACCTAAAACACTGGCAGCAGCACATCTCTACAGGGGTTTCCTAGGTAGCTACCAGTAGTGGAGCTGAACTGCCGTCAGCAAACATGGGAAATGTTTGCAAAAATTCTTCAGAGCAGCAGAGGTTTAAGGATGTCTCCTTGCAGTCATAACAACAAATGACCAGGGATGACAAGTGCTCCATGGACTAGCTGTTTTCAAATTACAGCAATAACCAGTTGCTTGATTACATACCCCAAAACAGCAGCCCTGGCTTTTTAATACACCTTGAAAACAAAACACTCTGAAGCTGAAGCAATTGCCGTAGAATGTCTCCTTTTGTCCCATAAGTGCGCATCATGAACACAACACAGTTTTACATTTACCTTTTGTTGACATAGAAAGCCCTATGTATTTTTCATACATGAAAGCATGGGTAGTTGCTGCCTCATATTCACAAGAGCTTTCATCTCAGAGATCCATGTGTACTAAGCATATGTTAGTGGCTAATCCAAATTAAATTTAGCTTTCAAGACCCATGCACCACTGAGAGCTCCTGCCTTTTAACAATGTCAAATAAGCACGCGAAGACAAAAGAGCATTTTCTATTGTTAGATGCTCTAGGTAAACAAGATCTAAGGCTGAGTCACTAAGAGCTCTATAGTTCTTTACTAAACCCCTTAAAGGCATGAAGCAAAAGATACCATAATTTGCTCTTAGATAAGCTGTGGAAATGCACCATAAACCAGCTGTGCATTCACAGAATGTGCTTCCACTGATCTTATTTTCCTCCTTAAACAACTTTCATTCCTACCTTTTCCTCTTGTGGTAGCATCCATGATTCAGGTAGCAGGGAATTACTTTTAATTTGTTAGTTTGTGGAAAAAAGTCTCTAGGGCTAGAATCAACAATATGTGGGTTTTGGTCCTGGGGGGAAGGAAGGGGGAATGAGTCATGGATGAAAACTGAGAAAGAGAAACATTTATTTAAAATAAATATATACCATTGCTTACAAGCACTTGAAAGCAGGTGTTTCATCCATCAATCTACAGAGGTACGTACCATAAACTCCGTGCATATTAAATATCTCATGTAAAATAGGGATCCATTGATTTGCCAAAGGTTACATATAAAGACAGTATCAGAGCCAGGAACAGATCCCCAAGTCACAGTACAGTATCCAACCTATCAAACCAGCGATGCCTTTTTGATTAACAGTTTAACGGTCATCCCTATTTGCCCCTATTAGCACTAGCATAGCTAAGGAGAGTGAGACCAGGGCATCAGTCTCAAGGGTCAAGCTGGGAGGCATAACAATTGTAGCTGCTTTGTGGTCAGCCTAGCTCAGGGGTGGGCAATTCTTTCGGGTGGAGGGCCGCTTACTGAGTTTTGACAAGCCATCAAGGGCCGCATGACCGGCAGCCAGGGCACATGAATATTAATTTTCTAAATTTTTTAGGGGCCTGCAGGCTGGATAGAATGGCTTGGTGGGCCACATACAGCCTGCGGGCCACATTTTGCCCACCCCTGGCCTAGCTACTACTACTGGCAGCTCAGCCACAGTGACTGCCCCCTGCATTGTTGCCACCTAGGGAACAGAAGTGCCTAGGTATGCCTCTGCTTATCAGGGAGTTGAAAAGGCCCCACGAGTTCCTTTTTGTGCCATTATGTAGTGAAAGCAGGAGAGCAATTTAGACAGGTGGATCTAAAGAGTGCCTTTCCTGTTTCTCAGCATTCTAGCTGCTGGCATCACCAGGTCATTGTTAAAGGCACAAGCCATGGACTCAAGAGGGGATGTATATATTTAATAAACTAGCCAACTGCCCGTCAAGAATGACAGGGGGCGGGGGAGTGGGGAAGGGGGCTAGGATAGAGTGCCACTACCTAATGCTCCATGCTGCTGCTGTTCTGCCTCTTGCAGGGAGCCAGTGCTGGTGGCTTCAGCTCCCCAACCCTCTGTCCAGTCTTCGGCGCGGCTTCGGAATCATGGCAGCGCACCCCATGCTTGAAACACTCTGATTGGCTGTTTCCGTCAGCCAGAGTGCAAATAAAGCGTTATGGGCAGACAGACAGACTCAGACTTTTATAATATTAGAATGTTTCTTTTTCATAGTACTGAGGTTGGTCTGTGACAAGGGGGCCAAACTCTGAAGACCTCCCCAGCTTACGTTTAAGATGTTTCAGTAAAGTTATGAAAACACTAAGGGAGGTCTTCATGGTTTGGTGCACATCTATGACATCAGATTCTGTGGCTCTGGAGGGCCAAAAATGATGACAAAGATAGATTGTGCAGTGCCAAGTCCTTGATTAATTATCTAGATTATAAAGTCTTGTTGTGTTATTTATAGACTGCTTGGACTAAGGTCTGCATCCCCTTTGTACACACTGGGTGCATCTACACATGCACTTTACTGTGGAGCTGACTAACTAGCTGTGCAGTAAAGTGCCACTGTGTACATGAATACCAATATTAGGGTGCAGTAAATTAACTGTGCCATACGACAGCATGGTCAGGGACAGTACTATCTTACAGTATTGTAATTAACTCTGCCAAAGCACTCATGTAGACAGAGACTGGGGCTGGCTGGGGTACAAGGGTGCAAAAGTGCAGGGGCTGCCAGCTATCCAGACCTGCACTTAAGCACCCTCATGCCCTAGCCAACTCTTCTGCCACCTGACGCCAGCACCTGGAGGCCGGAGCTGACCCTCACTAAGCCGCCTGCCAGCCTGGGGCTGCTCCACCCCAGCTCTAACTGCTGTGCCCAGGTGCAATTGACTCCAGTGCGAACTACACTGGAAGTTTATTCCAGCAGACCAACTGCACATGCATATGCACCCACTGAGTGCTAAAGAAAGAAAGAATTATAATAATAAGCTTTGGTAATTAGAAGACACACTTAGGTAAATGATAGAAAAATCAAGGAACGAATACATGGGTTATGTGTGAATCTACTATGTGAGAAAGTTCCTGCAGTTGGGAAGTTCTTTAAAGGAAATTAAACAGACATTAGGATGGGGTTTTCCCCTAAACTGTTTACAAAACTTTCTCTTTCTCATTCCTTTCTTTAGGTGTGCTAAAGCTGCTAAATGAAAGCAAGATCCTGTTAGCATATTTCAGCAGAAAGCTTAGGGGCTGCCAGGCGGGCCAAATAGAGCATCCTGCAATGCAAGATGGAAGATGCAGGTCTGGTGCCAAGCCTTGTAGTTCCTTAATCCCTGGGCTTGCTGAAGTTAGGAACTGTGGAGAGGCCAGGTGCTCAGCCTGTCTGGGAGTTAGGAAATGTCTTGCTCCACTAAAAAGAAAACCCTTTCTAGACCTAGTCACTTTCTTCAAAAAAAGGTGATGGTCCCAATCTGGGATCTAGAAGGTCAGGATGTGAAGCTAAGGGAAACTAATAGAAATCTTCAGAAATCTTATTAATGCCCTTTCATTCCCCACCTCACTCTAACGCAAAGAAGTCTATATGTTTTGAACTAGTACAGAATTTTTTTCTCTTGAAGTGTTTCTTGACTGTACACATGCAGCATATGTTGCCTTTAGATTGCCTCTACATTAGAGGGTATGAAAGTATACTAGACCCTACCTGCCAGAGGTCTAGACTTACTAGCCACAGGTCAATATGAATGATGTAGGGGAGGAGGTCCATGGAAAAAACCCTGGACAGAAGTCAAGCAGGCAGAGGAAGCTGTCCTTAGTTCTTCTTGGGAACTTTATCTTTTGTAACAACAGCCTCTGACAAGAGGAGGCCCCTCAGACCCTCAGTATATCCTGAGTGTTAAAGAAGGGATGTCTCTCCTAGCTGTTTTGAGAAAAGAAGGGAGAGCTCCATTACTTTGTGCACCTTCAGTCTCCATTTTAGGGTTTTCTTCCCTAATGGAAACTCTAGGGTCTGCCTTTTCTGTATTAAAATAAGGCTGCTATTGAATATATTTCTAGTTTCTGAACACCAAAAATTATACCATAACACGTAGTAACCCCTATGCCTCTGTGACTCCAATTCATAAAAGACATCCAACTCAGGGCGACATAGAATCTCAGCTTCAGACTTTGGGTTCAGTCCCTTTTTGAGCCCGGGCTGATGGCCATAGGTTGTAGCAACCTTTCTCTTCAGTAAAACTATGACTATACAACTTAAAACTTTCTGTCCCTTGATTCTTTTAAAGTACACAATGCATAGGGGCATAGTCAGGGGGTGCATGTTTCCTTGTCAGCGAGATTGGCCATGGGGGGACTCCCCCCAGTCGCGGCCATGGGGGGACTCCCCCCAGTCGCTGACTGGTCGCTAGGGGAGTACATGCTCCCCCGCCAACTAAGGTAGCACCAGTTGCCCATGGTAAGGATGGCGAATCTGCAGTTCAAGTGCCACAAATGGCATGAATAGCCTCTGTGTGTGGCACACAGCAGACTAAGGTGGATATAGACAGCACAGTGGCAGATAGGGCAGAGATACTATAGCAAAGCATCAGAACAGGCAAAGAGCAAAGGAACTAAGAGTAGCATATTGGGCAGAGGAAGGGGGTCAGAGTGGTTCTTGGGGAGGGTATAGGGCTAATTTGTAGCACCCCTGCCAAAAAGGTTGATCCCCACTGCACTATTATATCTGAAAGAATCATAACAACCATAACCCCATAGCCACTCATAAACAATGCTCTTCAAATGTCCCTCAGAACCTTTACATATTAAAAAAATACACATCTAATCTGCCATATAAAAGAACAGAGACCTAAGTGGGAGATACAGACAAGGGAGCATCAAGCCTACAGTCCTCAATCTAGAGATGAAGACGACAGATTCAGACCAAAACATTCTATACACTAAATAAACTGAGCAAAAGAAGAGAATGGGTGAGCTGCATCAAATCAGGACACATGAAAACAGGCACATAAGAAAAGGACTCACCCTTTAATTTGTCTTAGTTGGCTCTGATTTTATCTTATCTTGCTTGACTATGTAGAAGTTGACTTTCCTCTATTTTTTAAATTAGAATACCCATCTGTAAAGGAATCATCATTTTTGTAACTTTACTTATTTTATGCATGTTAACCTGGGAATCGTATACCTTTTTTAATTTTATTTTGTGTTAGGAATAAAAAGAAATCTGTATAAATTCACCTGGTCTACTAATGGGAAAAAATTAACAGAATGTTCATAAGAGGATCAACCAGCAGAATTTGGACTCTCCCTTGAAAAGATTAGTTTGACCATCAGAAAACTCCAATATTGTTCCATTTAAGTAAAAGAAACATACTGGAAGGGCCAAAATATAATAAATAATATTTTTATGGTCTGAGTTATAAAATTCCAATAATGTGTGCTGTCTAAACCAAGATCTACAAGCATGCATGTATTTCACAAAACTAGCTAATTTAACTATATTTTGGTTCCTGCAGCATAAAAGAAGTTGGAGGAGAATATTTTTCTTACAGTTTGGCTATAAATGTCTTCTTAAATTGGGTGTCTATTAAAATGATTTTTGTATGCAATATTTGAGTGATTAGGCCTGTGCACCAAAGCAAAAAGAATGTTTCAATGTTATGTCATATCAGCAAAATATCCTAATCTTGCCAAAAGCCCAGTGCTGCACGTAATGTAACAAATAGCCTTTTTTCTATCACTACTCTGAGACAGTCTTCTCTGTGAAAGTTTGCACATTAAAATAATACTTGTTATGCACACAGCCAGAGGAAACAAAGGGAGAAGAACGTACTGTAGAAACCCCTAATGGTTTTTAAACATTGGTTATGAGTCATAGTAGATTTTCTAAAGGAAGTCACCTAGGTGCTTATAGGCAGAGGTTATATTCTTCATCCCATTGCTTTCAACAGAGGTAAGATTTTACATCCAAAGGCTAGGGACAGAATTTGCACATAAACTGGTTTAAGTGATCAGAAACTGGTTTAAACCTGTAACACAACAGAAGCTCAGTGCACATAAACTAGTTACAAAATAGCTGATACTGGTTTAAGATAAACCTGGTTGAATGCAGTATCAGACTTAACTGATTTGGGTCAAACTGGTTTATGAAATTTCTGTTCCAGACCCCTTCCTGGTTCAAGATAAATCACGGTGCCCCAGCATCCCAGCATGCTTTCCATCCCTGGGCTGTTTGCTCCAGAGAGCAGCGCTGGCCCTGCCCCTCTGTTCCCCAGCTGGAGCAGTGAGGGCTGGCTAACAAGGGGGTAGGAGGACCAAGTCCAGCTGGGATGCATCCCACTCTACAGAAGGGGTGGGAGGACTGCTCCCCTCCCCAGTCAAACCTCAGCTAGGATCTGAGGCCAGGGGAGGGGGATTAAATATCCCTTTCCTGGCTCAATCTTAGGGCTGCTGTAATTCTGGCTGCAAATCCCAGAGACCTTGGGGGGCAGCAGGAAGAGAAAGCAAAAACACAGCCAGAGAGCCTTACTCTAGCACCCCCACTCCCAGCTTCTGTCCTGAGCTGCTGCAGGCATAGGGCTGCATTACCTGAATCAAAGGTAAATGTCCGTTCATTTCTGTTTCAATTTAATCTGTGCATTTTAGATTAACCTGCAAAGACTAAATCGATTCAGCCTCAGGCTTTTTGACTATCTGTACACAGCCAAAGAATATTTCTGCTGAATATGCAGTAGATGTAGTAGAGCTAGCCATGTCAGACTGAAATCAGGTAGAAGGAAGGGTAGCTATGCATCTTAGTCTATAACAGGGATGGCCAACCTGTGGCATGAGTGCTACAAGTAGCACGGGCAACCTCCCTTTGTGTACCACACATGGGCAACAGGGAGAGGAGAGGCAACACATCAAGCAGGAGGAAGGAAGCAGAGCAGGAAATTAGGAGGAGGAAGGGGACTGCAGTTATACCTGGGAAGGGTGAGGGGCAAATCCGTGGCCCACCTGTCAAAATGGCTGGCCCCCCACTGGTCTAAGGTGCATGCCTTCTAGTAATGACACTAATGTATATCAGGCTAACGGCATGCAAAATTCCTGTTAAAAATAAAACAAATATCATTTTAAAGTTATAGAAAAATGCAAATATACATACTGAACCTAACTCACATCTGTGACTTTCTGTGTGTTCCTGTAAGATCAAAGTGTCTCAGTCTATTTTTCCTTTCATCAGGTTTTGTCAAAGGGGAAAAAAATAATCCTGGACTGAGATCCTGAATGCTAAGTTTCACACTGAGCCAAATTTTACAGCTGAGTTAAGCACTCCTGAAAATAAAGGAGGTTTATTAAAAATACTGAAAGATGCTAGTGGGTAGTGTGCTATGATAAACCCAACAGAGCACTATTCTTGTTTGATGAAGTGTACTGTATTAGGCTGATATACAAAACATCATGGCTTTTTGGCTCCTTGCCTGCACAAATTATTTTTCTGGTGCTTAGACACCTCCTGCCCCTTCAATGCAAAAGAAGAAAGGAAAGGAAGAGAAAAAAAAAAAAAAAGCTTGCTTAAAACATCCCCGCTGCTCTTCTGTAACCCGTCCTCCAGCACAGCACATCACATCACATGTTAACGCTGATCTGCTGGGAGATTGCAATTCTATCATAATGAGATATTAATGAGCTTTGCACATGTCCCCAGCTGCAACAGTTCCCCCTCCCACCTTCCCCACTTTCCACCACCTAAAGAGAAGCTCTGCTTGTTTCCCTGACACTGCAGTTGTGCTTTTCCCTTCCTCCCCAACAAGCAGTCTGCACCATTCACCTTAAGCTGCCAGCACTAAAGAGCACCAAATGGGCTGGCACTGTCTTGTTTCCTGGCCTAATGGATGCTTGTTTAAACACTGGAGCTGTTTGCATTGCTGCGGCTCACTGCATGTTAAACACAGTCCTCTGAAACCCTACGCCAATCCAATAAAGGTATCAGCAGTTCAGCGTGGGGAGGCAATTACTATGAGGTCCCAAGTGTGCCTTCTAAGCTCTAGGAAGGAAAATTTGATCGAACAACTAAAAGGAAAATCTGATTCGGCTCAGCATCACGTGGAAGACACAAGGCTTAACTGCAGCCAGGCCTATGGAGGGCAGGAGGAAATCAATGGATGAGCTAGTGAGAGCAACTGCACATAGTTAAGAGGGCTTTAAGCTGGCCTGTTAGCAAGGCTGTCTGCTGCATTTACCAAGCAGCCAGGCCCCTCCCCTCCTTTCCTTCTACATTTTAAGTTGTTCTAGTTTTTTAAAATGACACACTGCCATTTCCTCCCCCCCTTTCATCAATCCTTGAAACAATCCTCTTCTGACAAGGGTCCTCTCTTTGCCTGTGCAAAAGATCATTGTCATATCAAAAGGGAACAGACAAGCAGAGGGACAGGAACCACAGAAAGGCTACAGGAACCAAAAGGCCTGCGTGTCAGAGAGGGGGAAAAATCCAAATCTCAGACTAATGACAGTCAATATTTCAATGGATCCACTCTCTACCTGGGTGAGGGCAGGAAATCGAGGGAGGCAGAAGCTGAATTTCACTCCTTTTATTCCACAGAAACAAAGACTGCAAAATGTCCCACTTCCTCTGCTTTTAAGTGGGGGAAAGGCAGGCAGAGAGATGTTTCTTTCTTTCATTTTATTTTAAACAGCTTCTCATGCAAAGGGCAGCTTTGCAAATTGTGTGGAAGTTTTCTCAGCACTTGTCACAGCCACATCTACTAATAGAGGGCCTGGGAGCCTAGGCTCTGCCAGACCAGCGATCTGTCCATCTGGCATCCCACCTCCAGCTAAGGCCCACACCTGATACTGCGGGGAAAACAGACACTTCCCTCCTGTCTTCCCAGTCCAGCTGGCTGGCTGCAAAGACCCTCAGTGATGGGCATATTGCCTGAAACTAGTCCATTTTACAGACTGAAAGAGCAGAGAAAGCAACCGTGCAGGAAGCTATCTGGCTGGTGGCAGGATCTGACAGTTTGCGCCTTACCATTGTTAGCCCCTTCACAGAATCTCGGGCAAAGTTCACACAAGTCAGTAATCCAGTGAGATCCTAAGAACTGCAGGCTGATAGGTAGGAGACTGTGCTAGCTCACTGATTACAGGAGGATAAATGGCCGTGTGAACCTCAGTCTAACCTGCTTGGCAACAGTGATGTTCTCCAAACTAAAAGGTGAAAACATGCATTTTGCAATTTTGTGTGTGCTTGTTTTTGTTTTAATCCTTGGATGGTTTGGAAAAAGACTCAGAGGAAAAAGGCTTGTTTTTGTTGGGGGAGCGGGATTCCCTTATAACACAGCTTCTGATCTGACCTTGCTGCTTCTAGCTCACATTATTTCCCCCTTAAAGCACATTGCAGCTGAGACTGTTACTGAAAGCCCTATAAGATAGCAGCAGCCCTAGCCATCTTTGTACTGGACCCATACAAGTCAAATGGAAAAACAGTCTGCCTTTGAAGTATAGGAACCCACTGATTTCAATACGATTCTTCCGACATCAACATTTCTTCCTCCACTTTGAGCTAAGAATACCTCTTCTATTAGGGCTTGAGAAATCTACTCACCAGTGCTAAGTGGGATGCTTTGCGGTGAGAATGGTAAAGGATGTGCCTCCTGAAATTAACAGCATTTGCAGAATCTCAGGCTTAATTAAGAGACACCCCACCCCCTTACGAAATTCATAGGTAAGTTTCCAAATGAGAAACAGTGCTGTGTTTCTGAGTCTGCAGACAGGCTGCTCCTGTTGTTCCCAAGCAGCTACACAATGAAATCAATAAGACTCATTAATGATAATCAGTATGCTGTGGGCAGCAGCAAATCTGATGAGAACCCTGCCAATTTTACCCTTCTGCTGTTATCTGGGGAAGTGCTGATTGGCAGCACAGAAAGGCTTCTTACTTGCTCTCTTTCAGCAGCCAGAGGAGGCCAATGGACAGATCCCCTGATCAGGGAACCTAGAAGAATCCTAGCGGTTACTCCCATTACAGCACCGCTTCCCATTTTTGAGGACTACTACCTGCACAATCTCACCGGTGCACCTCTCCCATTTTCATGTCTGCCTCTGGCTAGTAGATACCATTCTCTTACTAATAAGTATCCAGTTAATTTTACAAGCTCTGTTTTTCCACCTGTTAACAGTTATGTTCATTGGTAAAGTCCTGATATCACAGTAACTTACATTTACCTGTGTCATTAAAGGACAGGGATGCTGAATTTCTTTACAAGACACACATCCAGAAATCATTTAAGTACCCTTAAAATGCAGCCACCGCTGGCAGGGAGCAGAGCCGTCGTTTAACAGCAATTATCACATGGCAGTTTAAGACGGACCTATTTGTTATGCAAAGGGCAGCGGGCCTAGGACAAGGAAGAAAATTGTAAGCCTCCCTCAATTAAAGAGGATGCCAGAAGCCTAACAACAGATTATAGGGGATAATAAATGAAAAAAACAGGGACAGGAGTGAAGGTCATAGGTTAATAGCAAGGGTTGGGGGCCACAACACTGGGCAGACAACACCATGTCCAAGGAGCTTGTAGATGCCACAGTGAAACTGCCCAGAGATGTGAGCTGGGAAACAGCCCCCTAGTTTTAAGACTGGAAGCAAAGACAAGTTTTTAAGACATAAGTAAAGAATAGCATGCCCAACTGAAACCCAGAGAGAGAATTTAGTAAAGTGGGTAAAATAATTCACTGAGTCTCAAAACAGACTTTTGAAAAGAGACTTGTAAATTATTTTTCTTAAAAATGACACATTTCATTTCTTGATTTACAAATGTTCTCTCAGAGGAGCCTTGTGGTTTCCCATCTTTGAGATCTGGTTGAAGGAGATATGCAAAAAAGAAACCACATTAAGATTTAAAGCAGCCCAGTTTATAGTTCCTCTTTCCCATCTTCTTTATGTTAAAGTTTGCCATGGTATCATGGTTACACTGCTATAGTTTGAGTGATTCATTCCACAGAATAAAGTGCCTTTTCTAGCACCTAGGACTACATAATGGGAAACATTTTCCACATTAATCAATTTAGTTTAAGGAAGAAAAAGAAAATTTCTGCTTGTACAATATGCTTAGATTAAAAATCCTGAATGTTCTTATGATTCACATTGTCAAGGGAGGCAGGAGGATTGACAGAATCTACATTCACTAGGAGAAAAAGCAAGGAAAAAAAATCCCCCGAGTTTTTCTTACAGTATAATGTCATCTCATCGGGTGATGCACAGGGGTGACGGTGAGGTAAAGGAAATGGAGAAAATGCCATTTCCTGCGTTGTTTCCTCAAGAGAGAATCAGGAGAGAGATTTCATCAGATTAGAAATCCAAAACAACTATTTTGTAACCTTACACAGCATCACGACCCAAATGGAAGTACTCTGCAGACAAGCCAACAGTAAGACATTCTGCCTCAGCTGAACTTGTAGAAGGAGAAAAGATGCAGAGGGAGAAATAGGAAGAGGTGACGAAAGAAAATGAAGTGGTGTCCATCACATTCTTTCTTGGTTTGAAGCCCCCAAGTTAGGCAGGCACTCCTAGGAGTAACACCTTTTGAGGAGTTTCATTCAATGATACACAGTGACTCCAAGGGTAGCTGAAACAATAGGATAGATACTGTGCATTTTCAAAGGGATTAATGATTTTGGGCACTTCAGTTTTTGGATACCCAGCTTGACACGCTATTGAGGGGGCCTGCTGAGGGTCTTCCAATAAATAAACAGACTTTCTGGAAGCTGTTCCAAAGTAGACAACCAAAAAAGGGCAGTTATACACATACTTTTTGGTCCTGCAACACACTGGAGATCTACCACTTAAAAGCAGACTCGATTAATCGTGTTTTCTCTGCATGTGAGCTGACACGCACTGCTCTGTGCTGCATGCAGTTATATAAATGGCAAAATGTGCATCAGCGTGCACAAAATAGCAGCGTGCGATTTTGAACTAAAGTACCTTCTATGTGTTTTAGTTGAAAGGGTGCTCCCACCATTTTCTCAGTGCTGACGTGCATTTTGCTGCTTATACAACTGTATGTGTCGCAGCACTGGGCACTTTTTAAAGCACCCGGCACTGCAGTGCTTGCATGTGTAAAAATACTCAGAAGCCGTATTCTCTTCTCCTTGTACACTGGGAGAGATTTCACTGCAATTATGTTACACTGGTGTAAAGCATGGAAAAGGGGGAAATCAGGCAAATAAACCAAAGTTTATTGATTAAACATTTCATTTATCTTCAGCTGCATTTTATTTCAATAAGCAGCTTTAATAGACACAATTATATATGCCTACATTGATAAATACATGCCAGAACCTACACACTACACCCATTTTTTGTTAGGAAGCTTACAGATGGAAGCACCCTATGATGCTGTTCACACTTACAGTCTTCCAAGACATTTTACCAATATGGACACTGATTCTAGAAGGCAAAATTTTCAGTAGCATGTAACTGGTTTAAGAGCCTAAAGTCTCTTCTCCCAAATGGAGTTTAGTATTAAACACTTAGACTCCTAATTCACAAATGCTTCTGAAAAATTACCATGGCAATGGTATATACTGATATTAGGAATTCAGTCTTGGATAGGAGAACTTGATTTAACAGAAAGTGCTTATATTGACTAGGGCAGCGGGCTTCTTTTGATACTAAGCTCCCTTGTGTAAAAATGAACCCACTTACTCTCTAGCCAGATAGAAATTCAGCTTAAACATTTATCCGTCTTGGGGCACCTATACACGTGCCAGGTGTCTGCTCCAACGCATGCTAAGTAGTATGCACCAGAGCAGACTTAATTACTCAAGTCTGGTGGAGCATGTTAATTAATGCACTCCAGCAGCCTCTGTGTCACTTCTATTCATTGTCCCCAGGGTTCAAAATGGTGGCATGGGTACTTTAACTAAAGCTTATTGAACGAACTTTAGTTCAAGCGCCCCCATTGCATTTTGAAGCATGGGACACTGAATGCACATAACACTGCAGGCACTTTAATTAGAGTGGCTCTAGTTAAAGTGCCCCCATCCTGGAGCACACATAGAAATGCCTTTAGTTTTGACATTTAGTATAATCTATTACATCTTCATAGGATGCACTTCCTCCTCCTTCCTTTTTGGACATACTTAGATGAGCAGTGAAATGGTTAACAACATTAACCTTGAATATAGTTGCCCTCTGAGTTAGTATCTGTTGAGGGAGCTGGGGAGGTTCACAGCTCAGTGCCAAGTTTTTGGGCCTCTAAGGCAGATATGCCTGGACTGGCTACATTTCCTGCACGTGTGAGGGTTTTGCTAGTTTCTCAATATTCTGGTTGCTTACTCTTTTTAATGACAGTGGAAATTTGAAGAACAATTAGCAAGCCAGTCTGTGCTAGATCCAGTTAGTCCTTTTAATCTTTCCTGGGGTCATCACACTTGGGCCTACCTCACCTTACAGATGTTGTGATATTTTTAATTTCAAGGAGCACCAGAACAAGCACAAACAATATAAGATTAATTTTATAGGGATATTACATGGCCCAGATGGACGGGGAAGAAGGATAGCTTAAAAATGGGCACCTCCTTCCTGCAGAACAAGATAAATGCCAAAAGGGCTAGGTTAGTAAGATCAGCATCAGCTCCTGGAACTTTATCACAGCAAAACTGCTGTTTGTTCTCATTCGACTGCTCTGACTACAGACATTCACAACGTGAAGACCTACACTCCAGCTGCGACCTAGAACACAGACCTCAGACTCATCCTTTAGGTTATAAGGCTACTCACAGATAGCAAGTAGCTAAAATTCATATTCTAGCTTTGGATACCAGCACACATCAGATACCCCAACATTTGTGCAACCAAATTATACAATGGAAAATAGGCCTGTGCAAAAAAGCAGCTAGTATTCACTTTGGATTCGGATGACTTGGAGGACAGCGATTCGATTCAGTGATTTGAATCACTGTCCCAAATTGATTTAGCCAAATCTGACTCGGAGATTCGGCCGCTGCCAAATGGGCCAAATCTCCTAATCGAACAGGCCCCATCCCCTGCTTGCTCTCCTATCAATGGCTGCCCCACCCAGCCCCAGTGTCCTAGCACTTAAATAAAAAAAAGCCAAAAAAAAAAAAAAGGCCCCGCATTCACCGGCTGCTGCCAGGTGGAGGGGCGATCCCCGCTGCCCCCCACTGTCCTATGCTGCATGGGGGGCTCAGCCACGAGCCCCCAGAAGCCCCAATGGCCCCAGCAACCAGTGAGTGCAGGGCTTTTATTTTATTTTTTAAAAGAGCCAGGACACTGGGGCTGGGGCTGGGCAGCCATTGACATGGCTGGGAACAGAGAGTGCTTGCACTACTACTAATACCGATACTCAGACCACTACTAGGGATAATAATAATACTGATACTAATAATGCTGCCACTTAATACTAATGCTACTATCAATA
>NW_017728913.1:2849423-2884105 GCF_001723895.1 Crocodylus porosus
GTTGGGGGGCATTCGGGGGTATGGCAGGAGTCCCCCCGTGGTCCCCTCCTTCCTTGCCCACTTCTTACCAGCATGGAGTCCGGGTCCAGCTCTCTGCGGTGGCAAGCAGGAACTGCCCGAATCTCTGAATCTTTCCCAAGCTCTCCAAACCTTTTCTGAACCGATTTGGAGAGCTTCAAATCAATTTGGACCTTTTTATTGGTCTCCCGATGCAATTTGATTTCGGAGATTCAGCTGCCAAATCAGGCTGAATCTCCTCCAAATTGAATCAGCACCCAAAGTTTTGCACAGCCCTACTGGAAAGTACCCTCTAGCTTTTGCTTTCTTTAACCATGCAGTCAAATCACTGTTTCTGTAGATGCCATGTAGCCCATAATTGCCCCAGTGTCCTTGAGTCTCTCTCAGTTTATGGAAATGCACACTGGTAAGTGAAAAAGTTCATTACCAGTTTCAGGACAGTGCTAGTTTTCTGATTTGCATGCGTTCAGCTATGGGGTATCCCTCATATGCATGAAGAGGTACTGTAAAAAACCTCAAGCAAAAGACAAGTGAATAAATTGCTTATCCCTTGGCACTTTCCTTTCACCACATGGTTTTATGTTTTATTTACGGGTTTCTAAGTATATGATAAGTTTTGCTTTGCTTACTATGTTTTGTAGTTTTGGCTGTTCTCTTTATGACACATGCAGAGATATTCCAGCAGCACCAGGTGTGTTGTACAGAAAGAACACAACAACCATAGAAGCCTAGTCAAAGGACTTCATTGAAGCGGCATTTAAAAAAAAAGCTGAAACTGTTTTATTATTATTATTAGAGATAGTCCCTGAATTGGGACACTTGACTCAAATTTGTCTGGACTAGATATAATTTTGGAAACTGACTTATTCAATGGCTCCAAATCAAACCAATGCCAGCATTAGGAGAAGGCTATGAAGGCAGCCATCAGGGATAACTCATTTCACTGGCAGTTCCTAGCTACCCACTTGCCAAGTGGCTATGTCACCCCAGGGTCTCTACCCCTTGAAGTACAGACCCTAGTATGGCTAAAAACAGCAGTGGTCTTGGCTGAGAGCCACCAAAGAAATGTCCTTAGGCACCAAAAGCCCTAGTCAAAACTAAAACACACAGTATTAGAGAAAGCTTAGATATGGACCTGTGCTTGGCACTTGACCCCTCTCAATGAGATTACAAGGCTGTTGGGCAGGCAGCAACCTCTCCACACCTGCTGATAAAGCCCTTACCATAGCACAGGGTTGGTGCTATCCAAATAGTAACTATTGAATTATTCATCTTTTGCTTTTACTCAGAAAATCTACCCAGAAAGATAACTACAGCAAGGCAGAGAAGTCCCTTAAAACAAGCACACAAAAACTGGCATAGTTTTGCCTTCCCACTTCTATTCTTGATTTATTTTTTTTAAATGGCCTCAAGATAGTAGACTACCACCAGATGTTAATGGCCAAATGAGAAAGAAAACAGACTCTGACCCTCCCCCTGTAACTAGTCATCTTAGACTGTAATGCCAGCCCACCTCCTCTCCCATAGCATGGGCTCTGCTGTAGTTGGGAATCTGCCAAAGAGAGAGTGCCCCCAGCTTACAGTAGTGAATGCCCTGTACTGCTGCCGGGCCCTCTGCCAACTATTAGTGGCTGAGCCTGTCATATATCCTTTGATGTTCACAGTCAAGACAGCCTATGCCTGCTAAATATTTACCTAATCCAATTTGGCCAATCAAACTTCAGGTCTGATAAACGTATTATAATAATACGCAGTTCTTGACCTTCTGTGCCCTTTTGCTTTCAGAGGTCAGCCTTGGGTTTTTCTTTTGAAAACAAGAATCTAGCTGTCATTGTGTTGAGGAAAGAGAACACAGAAATACTGACTCTCATCATAGCACTCTGCAATTTGTCTCCCTGCTGGAGATATGTGGGCCCTCCCCGCCTCCTCCCCACCCCCCTCAAAAAGGCTCAGGTTTACTGCATTCCCTCTTAAAGAAGCTGGAACAGTAGGTTCAACCTTTTATCATTTATGGACTCCTAAAAAGTTTCAAATGGTGGTGCAGACCCCTTCCAAATGGAAATGTGGCTGTTCACATTCTTTTGATTGATCGTAGTCATCTTTTGCAGGGCCCTTAGGCACAGTCTGTGGACCCCGACAGACCACAGGTTGAAAACCACTGAGCTAGAGCACCACTCTAATGCTTCTCCTCCTTTTTTCCCCAAATTATCTGTGCTACCCTGGAGAAGTGGAGGAGAGGAGCTCTTGAGATACCCCATTCCCTGCATCCCCCATTAATGCAGCTCCTGCCAGTTGGTGCTCAAAGCTCCAGGATTTGCCATGTAAGGAAGTAGTAATATATTAAAGAGACACTGAAACGAATATGGCCCTCCGTGAATTGGCAGATTGGTATGGGACTTGGGAGTAAGGCCTAAGTTGCTTTCTAGTAAATGGAATCCAGACTGTTGGTACCTTGATATGTAGTGATGGTGTCAGATTCCTTAAGCAGCAATGAGGGGAAGGGGGGAACCACAAGGATGTAGCAATTTTCTGCCTGTCAAATCCTGAGCCCAGTTTATCTGAATAAGCCAACATTTCTCAGCCTCAACCAGCCCAATTTATAGAGCAGAGACCTTCATGCAAGTGGAACAATGTTTAGCAAAGGATTTCTCTGCTTTGCCAGCTACTTAATGTCCTGGGCAAGGTAATAGTGCCAACATCTGTTCTATTAAGATGTATTAAATCATCCATTTTACTGGAGTCCCCTCTCTTCAGAAAGCTGCAGCCCTTTTTGGTATAGCTGAACAGACACTGTCACATAGCCTACACAAAGGAGGATGTGGAGTTTTTTGTCAAATATCTTATTAATCCTCACAAGTTTATTAGTTCTGACTCATAATAATCCATCATCCATAATTGCAATAAGGGTAGGTAGAGATTAATGCTTAGATCTCAGTGGTGGATTTTTTTAACATATTAAATTATGTTTAAAGAACTAGATAAACATACAGAAGTTGACTTAAGCAAAATATTTATTACATTTTCCCATATAATACCACATTTTACTGGCATCCCTACAAAAGACAAAACAAATTACAAAATCACAAAATCTGGAGGGAGGTCTCATGTTTTTACCCTATCTTTCAGTATACATGGAGTCAGGACTTTAAGATTTGGCCTATAACTGATAAATTTAGTTCAAATACCTTCCTCTGCCATCCTATTGACTTCTTGATGCAGCATAACTCTAAATCCCAGTGTAACTGAAGGCTTGCTTGGCTTGCTGAGAGTAGTGTTACTCAGGAAAGCTTTTGGAAACAGTACGATTTCAGCCTGCTTGAGAAATGATGGAGCCCGCACACACCTCACCTTTTAATTAAGAAACTGGCTTCCCTCTTGGGGAGAGCTGCCCTGTCAGTGCTGTGTGGCATAGCCTACAGACAAAAGTCAACCATAGTGCCAGACATGTTTTCACAACCTTGAAGACCTTTTCTTATTATGGTGCTCTTGCTTTTCGTTGTTTTCCATTAAGGTGCTCAGGTGCTTCTGGGTGTGGTTGCTATCTAAATTAAGAATGATCATCACTTATTATGTGCAGCTAGAACCTTGTTCTGCTGGGATTTTGCAAATGTCACTCATGCAGTTCCTCTACCCGTCAGGAGAGTGGCCTCAGTAGAATCGTACCACCATGTTAACGGGAGCAATTTGTACTGATCCCATGAGGTAACAAAATTGTTTGCCGTAGACATGAATTTATGTTGTTGCATTATAAAAGCTTTTCAGGATGGGATATTTCTACCAGGTGTCAAACTGCTATACCGCATAATCTATCATCAAATCAGAAAACATCTGGCCAATTTTTTTTATAAATAACCAAAGGGAGAAAAAATTAGAAAATCCCAAGTTCAAAGTCCACACTGCTACTAGAAAATAATGATCCTGCTTGCTACTTATACCTGATTTTTAATGTAGGATTTAATTTGTCATCATGCTGCACAGACTGTCTTGTTACCATCACTAATATATCTTTTTTGTTCAAGAGCAGTTATTAAAAAATAAAGAGCATTGTAGATACTGATCATTTTGAGTTATATTATTTCTTTAAGGTACAGCAAAGTGCAGTATATGTTTTTACTAACGTGTTTTACATAAGATAAAAGTAAACCCTTCTGCTGTGTCCAGGGTCTCATTCAAATTTAAGGTTAACACCAATCATAGTAAAAAAAAGTTTGGTTGTCAGTAAAAAAAAACTGCAGAATTTCCATAAAAAAACATTTCCTGGGTTGGCAAACCTGTAGCAATTTTTGATTGTACCAATGGTTTTATGACATATTGCCCTTTCCCCCCCCACATCTGATACCCGCAGCCTCACCTTGCACCGTGCTTCCCTGACAATCCATCCCCCAACTTCACCCTGCCCATCCCTGCCTCACCATCCCAGCATGAACTTCCAAAGGAGGGCTATTGTGTGTCTACATGCGATCCAGCAGTGTTTCAGGGAGGGATGCAGTACCACATAGCTGGGGATGGGGTGGTGAATGGGAATACAGGCTACAAAATTCTGAAAGAATGCTCCCTGTGGTGTGCAGTGCTCCCACTCAGACACCAGGTGGCACTACTCTGCTCTGTCTATCCTTGGCTCTGAGAACAGATCTTCACTCAAGCTCTGGTTATTCTGGTTGCTTGCAGATGCTAAAAAATCAAAAAACATACTTTACGAAAAAAGCAGCACAGTACTTCAACCCGGCTCTGCAGCATCTGCAAAGATTGGGTGCTTCAACAGGACTTTCAACACTTTTAGCTTAAGCTGATTCAGTCAGCTTTTAGATAAAAGTGTCAACCCCCCCCAACTAAGGTGCCCGATCGTTATAAACGTCAGGCAAGCTGAGGTGAAGTAATGCACTGACTCCTCTGGACATATGTGAGGCTTAGCATGGGAATGTGCAGAGTTTAAAGTAAAAAACTGTTTGGGGTTTGTTTGTTTTTTAATTTGCAAGCACCTTTTGTTTTTTTTTATGGATGCCTCAAATTTTTATGGGCATTACAAATAGGTGTTTTTAGTCTTGGTTTTTTTAGTCTGTCCATGAATTTATGGACGGTTGGCACCCCTGGTTTGGGCAAATCCCTTCCCCACTCTGGTTCTTTTCCTCTTTGTCTATTTACCTCTACAAGGCACAGACTGCTTTCCACTCCAGCTATGCACAACAGGGCTATGATCTTGGCTAGAGCAACAGTAATTTGGGGTTGCTCTTACGTGCATTCCAATACTGGGGAGATTTCTTAAGGGAGTTCTTACTCTCACCAAGTACTTTGACCTGTGCAAGAGCCAAATACGATCTCCTCCCTTCTGAATTATGAACAGCAATTTTAATTTCATTTTTCTTTTAAACCCCCAAGTCAGTCTCCTTATATTCACTGAATCTCTGCTAAAAATAATATAGAAGTAATAAACATTCTAAAAAACCTTTTGTCTATAGTGATCTCAAGGTTACCAGCTAATATGGTGGTTCACAACCTTTTTAGACTCAAGGCACCCCTCAGAAGATGCTAACTCTTAATGTTTACTTGTTTTTTTGACTACAGAAAAATAATAGAGCAGTTCTGTGGTGAAGAACTCAGAAAGACCACAACAGGTCAGAAGGTTTTTGACACTATGGATTCCTATTTGAAATCTTTGGTTGGATCTTATTAATTGTTTTTGCACACTTAACAGCAGTAATGTGGCATCCTGCAGTACCCTTTAAAAGATCTCAAGGCACTCCTGGTGCCCTAACATCCTACTGTGTAAGCAAGATAAAATTATGTATTTTCTTTCTTTAGTTTTGACAGAGTGATGTCATAGCTGTGATGGTCCAGAAATTATGCTAAAGGCAAGGATTTCTTCGGGTGATATCTTTTATTGCACCTGATGAAGCCTCCTATATTTGAAAGCTTGTCTAACTTCATCCCAACTATGTAGTTGGTCCAATAAAAGATATCACCCTAAGAAATCCTTGTTTTTAGTTTTGAAGACAGATAAAAACAACTTCTCAACCACCACTTAGAGCTAAGCCTGCTCCCCATCCCTTCTATCCTCTCCTGTTTCAACTTCACTTTGCTCCGTCATGGTGCCCACACATGTGCAGGCCTTGAATTTGGGTGAAATGCTTTTAAAAATTAAAAGTCCCTCTTCTCCATGTCTTTCTATTTTCCCCAGGCCCGAGGACTAAGCAGCAAACTAACCTCACTGAGTACCAAGGGATTAGGTCTTCAAAAGCTAGTTAGCTGTGAAAGCAAAATGTGCCTGTCTGACAGAAGGCACAGGGACTCTCTACGGGGGAATTTGTTTATAGTGAAGACATTTTCTTCAGAAAACGTCTTTACCCAGAGCACAATCCTGCATGGTACATGAATATTTCCTGCAAGGTCCTGAGTATCCTTTTAGCTCCACCACTGACAAGACTTCATGAGGATTATAGGTACAACTCAAGAGTCTGCAGGACTGGGCTACCTCAATATGGGTTCACTCTACACGTCTCTTCCACGGTACAAGGCACAGGAACAAGTCCAGTTTCAGATAATTTAAAAGGAGATTTTCACTATAATGCGAATCTGCACTGTACAGGTTTCACTGTATATGTATACAGATTTGGAAGAGAGACAAACTCTACAGTGAATGAGGAGAAGGCCTTAAGAAAAGGCACAGTATAGCAATGACAAGGTTCTTTGGGTGAATCTGAAATCTTTTATTAGCCTAAATTAAATAGTTTGAAAAATTTTTTTTTGCAAGCTTTCAGGTTTAAATAACCCTTTGTCAGGCTGAGGAAGCCTCTGCAGCTGGTGTGTGCTCTTCCTGGATGGAGCGAATGTAATTCACACCCAGAAGAGGGAATCTTTAGATTCATCTCCTGACTCCTTGGAGTTTTAACCTTAACGTTCTTTGTTAAAATACAGCATACACAGATTGCAAGTGTTTTGTCACTGAGCCCTGGCTGCAGCAGCTCTGCTCTTATCTAGAGCAGACCGTACCAGTCTCTATAAACCACGTCGTGATTTTACGATAAGAGCAAAAGTTGACTCACAGCTCGGTAAGCAGCATAAAGAGCTGGCAAGTATCTCTTGAAGGGAAAGTGTGTGATCTGGATGAACTTTTTTTATTGTCGATTGATGTAAACTTGCCAACTTTACCCATTTTATCTTGCTACTGTAGCAGTTCTAGTCACACAGGCAGCAGTGACGGCATCTCCACATTAACAGCAAGTTCTGGGTACACTGAAAAGTAAATGGCAAACAGCTCCAGCCGGCTATATTCTATCCAAACAGTGAGTTTATTTCAGTGAGCAGAAGGCTGGAAGCTGAATGGATTGAATACCACATGGCTGCTATCATTGGTTCTTCAAGGAATCCTTCTCAAGTTGCACTAAATCCATTTCAACTCCTACTGCTGTTACAAAAGCATAACAAAAATAGCAGCTTGACTGCACTACGCAAAAGCAAGCTGCACAGAAAAATATCCTTTACAAAAGCAAAGTTTGCAGCATGCTATAATTAAGCTCACATCCTGACAGTGGGAGCATGAAGTTTTATTCTAAATATAGCAGAAGCTGCTTCATTGTACAAACCTTTTTTTTTTTTAAAGCAAAATTTATAAAATCAGTCACCGATACGTTAGTGTCCTACTTACGCTGAACAATTGGATTCTTTTTGGGGGTGGGGATTTTGTTTTTTAAAACAGGGAACTTCACAATAGGGATTTAGTGTCAACGTTAATGTTGGGAAACAGAATTTTTTTCTGTTTTGTTTCCCTATTCTCTACATAGCACATACACTGAGGTAGGCACTACACAAACAAGCACGGAGATGTCGTCTGTGCCTGGAGTGACAGTTCAAGCAGACAGCACATATATATAGCACACAAAGGGTAGACAAATCCCTGGGCTTTTCCTCGACTATCGATCTCTTTCCCTGGTTACAAGCAGGCTGCTTCACATGGCATTTTACCTTTGGCTGGCAAGGCAGTTCAGGTAATATCAGCTCAGGGTTGGGAACCGTCTTTGTCAAATGAATATAAAACATAGTTTTAAATCACCTCAGGTGAACTCGGTTTAGACAAAGGTTAGCTGGCTAATGGGAAAGAGACTGGACCATGACCAAGAGGCATTTGGACACTATGTTCTTACTCTGTTCCTTAAATTATCCCAAGCCCAGCTTCTGATGTCGCTTGCACAATAGGGTAACCTGACTTTTGTGGAGTAATAGATGTACATCTGGAGTGAGGTGCGAATCTAGTCTATGCTTTATCTCCGGGGTTTGGGCTCAGATTCTGGGTTGTATTCCAGATTTTACACCACTCGTATGGTGGCAAGGAGAGGAAACCTGTCAGATCGCCCTGCCTGGAATGCCCTACACTGAAAAAGCTGTAATAGCTCTTTCTCATCCACCCTCCCAGCTTGTTATAAAGGTGTGTCGGGTTGAGGGGGCGGCCAGAACATGCATGGCTGTGTTTTACCTAGCTGGAATAGCCTACAGGCAGCTGAAGGAAACCATTACACAGATAAGGCCCTTACTGAACCCAAAATTCATGGCTTAAAGCCATTGTCACCTTATGCTTCCTGAACTGTGCCTCCTGTGACATGCAACCCTGAGTCCTGAGTATGCTTACATTTATACTTCTGTAAATCAGTATGGGCTTGAATACGGCCAGCAGAGTTATAACAGTGTAATCCTGATGGAAGGAAAATGAGAATAAGGCTTTTAGGCTGGACTGGTTCACAAAGTTTGCTTACACACTACGGGTGCGCTGGCTAACCAAATCACGCTGACACTGAGTTACCTGAATAAGTCCACCAGCGTTTTGTATGGCGTCAAACACATTTCCTAATGTAGGGGGAGGCTTCTGTGGCCCGCTGCTAGTTGGAGCTACATGACAGCTCATGACTTACACAACAATAAGCAATACAAGGAAACAGAGCGCCAAACTTCTCATGTGCTCTCCAACTTTTGTTTAGAGATCAAATATAACCATGGTAAAACCACTCTCCCCCCCCCAGTCAGTCTTTAACAACAGAGGGTAAAGTCATCCCAATTTACTTGTTTTGCTGTATCTGCAGGACAAAAAAAAAATATCAGGCTAAAAGCTCCAGTGACAACTTCTTAAACAGTGCTATCTTCGAGCTTCTATATAAAATGAAGTATGGATTGTTGCATGCTGATCGGTCCATACTGCTCAGAGAAATCTATAATTTTTGCAGGATTTGTCCCTAGCTCTTGGCTCTAGTGAAACAAAACTGTGCAAGCACTCCTTAGTTTTAATCCTCATGACCTACCAGGAACAACCAAAGAATATGACCTTTTGTCATAAAAGAACTTGCATACAAGTTCCCATATGACTGCCCATGTCACTGCCTCACACTGGAATTTTTAATGACTGACCTCATATACAATACTGCTCTCCAACAGCTTCAAAGAAAAAAAGCAAATCAAAGTTATAGCTTGCATGCATTCCCATAAAAAGAACCCCAAGCCCCCTACTTTGCAAAAGACTCCATGTTGTGCTCGGGAACTGTGAGCACGTCACAATGAGCAAATCCACCATTCACCCAAGGGTGTTTTCCTTGTGGTTTCTTTAGCAACATGCATGCCTGCCTTCACTGTTTACCGTCAGCGATTTTCAACATGCTGACAGAGCTAAAAGTGACCACAAAGCCAGTGCAAGGAGGCAAGACAGAGAAAGAAGCAGAAATACAAGGATGTGCAGATTCAAACTCTGCACTGCTGCAGTGATAACTAACAACAGATCCACAGGAAAGGATTTGATAAGTGCAACTTGCAAAAGCCTCAACTTTCTCCTTCTTTGTCATTAGCCAATAGAGCCCTGTTCTTGATGTTGCTATTTTTGTGGCTGACGCATGCAAAGCAGTGGAGGAGGGAGCCATTCCCACTGTAAATGTTTTATTTCTCTCCCTGCTGTTGGCTTATACAGGGGGCTGTGCTGCTTTTTCCAGTAGCTTCATGAACTCCTCCTCCCAAGTTTAGCTTCAGGAGTTTGGGGTGGGGGGAGACTGCATTTACTTTACTGCAGTTGAAAGCTACATAAACAAAAACAGAGTCTGAAAATAGCTTGGGAGCAATCAGTAGAGACCTGCAGAAAAGGATACCGTCATCAAAAAGAAGCTTAAGCCCCAAATTTCATCTACCTTCAAGTCACTATAATCTGAAAACTGACCTCCAGATTCTAAACATTCTTTCTTGGACTGAACAAATCCAAATGAACATGTACTCTCTTCATGCAACGCTTGGAATGATTGCTTCCTAGCTTCCCAAGGAAGCAAAGTGTATCATGCCTTCTTCCCACAGGTTTGCTGGGATTACTGAGTCAAACCTCTTCACCCAAATTATAGGCTATAATAACTTTTAACACTACCTCCAGAGAGCTGTCCATGGATAGGAGTTTCTGCTTCTCCAAACACTTACTTTTGTCATTTTTTAAATTTGTATTTTCATGATGATTACAATAATGAATGCTAAGTAACATTAATGTTGCTCCCTGAGCCAACCAGAACCCAAGAAACAAGTTCTGGGATATTAATTTTCACAACCTATATCATTATCGGAAGATCAACTGTATGTACCGAATTTCTCTCTGTGCTTGTAATATTGTCGCTGGCTATGGACAGAAACATATAAAGAACAAAGTGACCCCTCCTTGCCCTTTTCAAAGCTCTGCACATATTATAAATGTACATATCACATGGCATTCAGCTAAGTGACAATCCCTGACACCTGGCTACAGATCCATGGAGTCACAGCCAATTATAGATTTAATGCATAAAAACGCCAATGAATACTTAAGTGTCAGCATTCTCACAAAAGAGATCCAGCATTTTGCAGAGAGAAAGGGAATAATGGAGAACGCTAGTGAAATTTGTTCTGCATATTGTTTTAAAAATTGTTTGGTTGTTTTAAAAATGATGCTCAGAGTTTACGGACTGGATTCGGCTCTTACCAAATTCCCTACGCTGCGTGTCTTGGTTTACAGAGAGCTGAATAACACATCCTCACTATGATGGAGCGTTTGATGTCATGGAGCTGTTGGGCTCTGATGTTGTGATGGTCATAAAAAATAACTAAGCAATATAGATCAGACGGACTCACAGCTCTGAAGGTTGTCTGTCTGGAATCAATACCACCACTGCTCGGGTTCTGACATCACAGCACGCGGGATCAATTCTGAGGCAGGGTTTGATAGTCACGGTTCTGTGAACTCCTTACAAATCCTGACTGAGACCTCAGCTTGTTGTTCTGCAGAATGCCGATGTTGCTCATGCCTGGCTGTGTGAGACTTAAGGCCAAGAGTCATTTTAGGAAACTGGAATCTTGCCTCCAGCCAACGGAGTTTGCAGGTCTCCTAGCAGAGCTCAGAGTCTCTTCAGTGAAACAAAGGAGAAAAATCTTGGTCCAAAATGACATGTTGGAAAGAGTCCTGCATGTTGTGGATCCAGAACTCCTTAAAATAGCCACGGAGGAAAGATTTGAGGTGAAGAAGGAAAGCCTTCATTGTGTCAATTTCCTTTCTTTCCATTGTATCTTTCTACACATTGATTTTACACCACCCTGTTGGCATGAATGTGCTGTTTCTTAATACCCCCACACCCCAAAAGGAAAAAACAAACAGGAAGAGTCTTTTTTTGGGAGGATAATGAATACAGATGCCTGTATAATTTTGGTAAGTGAGAAAGCTACCTCAATTAGGTAAATTCATGAACTCTTTATTCATTGTGGGTAATTACACAAAATCTGCTGTTTTTAGAGTGTTGTTTGAGTACTCACACAACTTTCTGCAAGATACCAGCAACCCAGCCACTGAAGCAGCTTACCTCTTCCAATTTACTGTGCTGAAATCATATGCCTCAAGAGTCGAAAGTCTGATTCTCTCAATATAAGTGCTGCTAACGGTCACAAATCAACATTGACAAACAATTGCTCTCCATAGGTATGGAGGCATGCATATTTATGGAGCAATACCTACCTACAAAATACAATATAAACTGGGAGCATTTTAGATCACCACAGAATTGTTACATTTTGTAGCAAGAAAAGTGATAAGAAATTATGGTTCTTTACTTGCTCTGAAATTCACTTCTATGTAACACAAAGAGAGTAAGGTCGGGGAGAGGCCATAAAGCTTTTGGTTAGACTTCTGTACAGGAATGAAATCCACCCACCATGAAGATAATGAGCTTGAAATGCTCTAGCATGGAAATAAGGGTAAAGTGACATTTGGCTGACAGTGCTCCTAGGTCCTGTCAATTCAGACCAATCTAGCACATATGAACACACCAGGAAACGTACAACCAGGCAGCCCATGGAAGCTACTCATCATTCCACCCCTGAAGTCCTTTTCTTGCTTACGGTGGAGGTCTAGTGGAATAAGGGTATTTTGTTTTATATTATGCCACGTTTTGCCCAGAAAACCCCATATAAACAAACTGAACATACTATGTGTACAAGACTGGCAAAGCTAAAATACAATAGGCTCTTTCTTCTGTTGCCTCTCCAGTTCTGACTTCTAAAACTACCATTATGATTGCAGCTCCACATATTTTGAACTTCTGAATGAAGAAATTATTGTTGGTTATTTCGTTGCTTATTCTTTTTTACATCTTTTTCTAAGCCATAGTTAAGATGTTCCCCCAAACTTAAGGCAGACGGGGGCAATGCAATTATGATGGAGTTGCAAAAGATAATCATTTGCATATCCGTGACTGACACAGAATATCATTAATTAGGCATTCTGAGTATAAGTATATACGTATAAATTAGCATCTATTCATCATTTAAACTGTAATAGATTTTTCATATCTGAATATTAACTACGTAGGAAAATTACTAAGTTTTCTAGGTGAGGGCATCAAACAAGAATTATAGCACCAAAAGTAAAATTTAAAAAAAAATCAAAATATTAGAGTGACTATGGAGGAATTTGATATCAATAGCTGCCATCACAGCACAGTTTAATATCACTTGTTGCAAGCTTTTTGGTAAAGATAATTTCTTCTCTCTCATTTCTCTAAACACACAAACATGTAGATTTAAGCCAGTAGTGTTTTGGAATTACCATCTTAAATGTTATAAAAAGAAACATAAATAAAATCCAGAATTCCATATAATTACTATTCATACCATTTCTGGGGTTACAAAACAAGGGAAAGCACAAGTCAAAAGCACTGCAGATCCATTTTTCCCTATGCAAGGTGGCAGGGACACACTTCTGAGTCATATTCCTGAGGACAAAGAACATTACTATCGTTCCTAAACTCCAAATCACATCAGGCTTCCCAAGATAATCCATCCCTTACACAAGCTCAAGCAAACCAGACCACATTTGATCTGAACTGATTCTTGCTGGGGAAAACAATTAGAAGGAAATTAGTGTTTTAAATGTAAAATCAACCCAAGGCAATCTCTTTCACAGAAAATATGCAACACTGTACAGACAGCCACATTTGTACAGGTTAGGGCAGGGCTGTGAAGCAGCCAGGGGCTGCATGCTCTGTGGGTCCTGTGTCACGCTGCCAGGAACCCCTTCTCCCCCCACAACAGACACTGTACCATGCCATGCAGATGGCCCCCCACTGCATGGGCTCCTTGGACCCTGCTGGCTGTGCCACCTAGCTCCTAGGGGCAAGGGTAGGAAGCAAAAGCCAGAGGAGGGAATGGGAGCCATGATACCCTACCAGAAACAGCAGCCAAGCAGTGGGAGACAGGTGCACAAGCAGAAGTCTGCAGTTTGCACAGTGACCCCTTAAAGGCCACAAGTTGGACTGCCCTGGTTTGGAGGAATCCTGAGATTGCTAGAGGTATACTAACCTACCAAGGCTTGCACTTTCTGAATACAAGCAGAGACATGAATTTTGGGTCAGGGGAGGTCTATTAGGCAAGAGAGAATCAGTAATGCAGGTGAAATAACAGTAACCATATTAGCATCCTTACTCAGAGGCAGTGCAGCATTCCCGCTTAGCTGTGCTGCACATAAGCTCTTGGTGCCAGGCCTGGCTTTCACAGGACTCTGGAGCTCAGGGGATGAGCACTGCCACCATTGCTCATCTCCTCCTTTCCTTTCTGCTGAATTCAGCAGGAAGAGGGTGGGAGGGAACAGGTGAGCAGCAGCAGTGTCCACCCCCTGAGCCTCAAGAAAGCAGGGGCTCTGGCTAGACCCCAGCCTGATCAGCTGGTGAATGCAGAGCTCACTGCTCACACGGAGGTCCGGCAGGAGTCTCTATGAATTAGCCAGTGAGCTCAGAGCTCACTGCACATGCACAGCACAGCCCAAGTAGGGCCACACCATACTTGCCCCGTTCCTGAAATGTCTACAGCTTGGATCTACAGCAGCCTTGAAGGGACTAAACACACAGCCAAAAATAAAAGCCAAATCTTTAGCTGATGTGAATCGGTGCAATTGCCCAGATCTCAGCAGACCTAAACAGTTTTACAACCTCCAAGTATCTGGCCCATACTTCTCAGGAACCACAATGGTTAGGATCCAGAAACGATGTGCAACCATGAAAACAGCTTCTTCCAAAGGGCTATTTAGTTTGCAGGATAATACTGACAGATCTCATGACACAGAGAAACATTATAGGACTATATAAATCTAAGACAATTAATAGATTAGACAGAGAAAAAGTTAAGCACACTAGTAAAATAAACTGCAATGCAGAAAGCCTCCAAGTTTGCCTTCACTGCCTGCTTTTATTTTCCTCCTGTGTTCTCCCCAGGAAGGGGTAATGTTGACTGTCTGCAGCTATCAAAATGGCAGCTTTCACAAGCAGTGACTTGGCAGCTGCTCTCCCAGCATCTTCTGGGTTGGTCGAGATGGAAAAATCTGTAACCACAGCATGTAATATAGCTATGTAATATAATTGTAATACAATTGTGTGATTGGGGTAAAGGTCATTTCAGCTGAACAACAGCATGGCGTAGTTGGGAAAGAAAATAAAAAAGTGGCATATTTTTCCCAATTGAAAAAAAATACAGCCCTTCAACAGTGGAGTGAAGTTTCTAGAAGTCTGTCAATTTAGATTAAAAAATAAAGAACATCCACAGCACACTGACAAACTGCCATTTTTCCCAATCCTTTGCACCCATGTGCATCCCGTCACCTTGTCTGGCCCCTGATTTAAACTACAAGATCAGTTTACCAGTTTCTCCAGAATACACCATACCGGTACCACTAACAGACTAAGTTTTATTGAGAAAGATGGGGTAGGAGGAAGGGAGGGAAGAAGGGATGGATAGGATGAAGCTTTGCTTTTCTGTCCAAAAAGACTGAAAGCAGAAAAATCCCTACTTTAACTATCTGTATGCCTGTAGGTCTCAGGCTTTCACCTATCATCTCTGCATTTGGGGAGTACTTAAGCTTTGAGCTGGGATAGTCTTGAACATTGCTGACCACTGAGGGATCTCACTGAAGGAAATGCAAGAGTGAAGCGGACTTTGCCAAAACTAAGCAGGAGGCTGCAACCTTTAGAGCAAACTGAAAGGGCTTCGATTTTTCTGCATTCAAACTTGCTGGACTTTTGACACTTGGAGCCCACAGACTGCACTCCTGAAAGTTTGGTTTTAGTTCCCTGGGTTCAGAGCTAAGCTGGGCAATACAGACATCCCGATGGTGGCAAAAAGAGATCTTATTTCTGGAAGGCAAGTAGGGTGCAAGTGTTAGAAATGGAGTATTGTTAGAAATGCACAGCTTGCATCTTGCACCTGATAAGAAAGAAACACTGCCAAGGACTTTTTTCCTTGCCCAGCCTTGCCACAGCTTTTCTTATACAGAATCGCAGACTCTCCCCCACCCTCTCCCTAGCCTTTCTCATGCAGATTACAGAAGCTGGAATTCAACTGACTGTGTCCTTGAAAGGGGGGGGTTTAAATTCTTGGTGACCTATAGCAGTCTCTGAGCATGCTTAATTAGCTGATGCATATTTACCTCTCCGCCCTGCAGACTTAAGTAGTTAATTATACTGTACATGCCATGTATGTAGTGATGTAACCACATGTATGCTTGTATGAAACGGAAGTGAGCTGTAAGAGTTCCTGTTTCTGCACATGTGCCCAGGAGGAAAAAGATAAATACAGCCTGCAAAATTCCTTGGTGGGTTCAGAGTAATCTGAGTTTTTGACTCTGCTCTGACCCTATTTGCAAATACACCTTTTGTGCCATCTAATGAGTGCGTGTCTGTGATTTTGGTGGCCTCCAGAGAAACGAACCGCTTTAAGCATCACAAGTGAAAAAACAACTTTGGCCTAATGGATGATCATATGTAGATAAAGGTAGGTCACAATGAGTCTTAACTCTGCCATTCAAGTCTAGAAATATAGCCACTAAAGCTGCCACCACGCTACTCATTTTTTTTGCCACTCAAATGTTCTCTCTGTTGGAGAAGCATTTATGACAGCAAAGGTGCTTCTGTGTGTACAAAGACATGCATTTATCCATAGTACATAGCTCTGTGAAATCCCTTGGCACCAAGGGCAGGGCTGTAGATGTAAGGACGAACAGAGATCCTGGCTGGAGGGCAGAAAAATTCAAGTTTTCCCACTGGCTGTTTCAGGAAGAGCTTCATATTAAATTGCACTAATATCTAGTCAAGTCTTAAACATTAACATTAAGACCATTCTGTGCTTTCTGTCAAGCTGGTGTGATATAGAGGGTCTTAAACTGACCAGTGAGCCATCCTGACATTTTGACCTTTGGAGGGAGAGCAATGCCATGTTTTCTCTCTTTGGTTTAAACCTCGGAGGGACCACGTGGTATCCTCAGCTCCAACAAGAATTTGTAAAAATTGAAACAGGGAGCCCTGAAACGTGAAGGAAAGAGGGTAGGGTAGAAGAGGGGAGAGTCTCCAGAATATGTAATGTTTGAGGAACTCAATCTAAAGGTAAGGCAAAAATTCCTGTTGCCAGGAGTACACATTCACCTATCCAGACTGATTTGTAGGATGCAATGAGTAGTAGAGATTATAGGGACAGAAGAAGAATAACAGAGATTAAATGAAAACTGATAAGCCTAGCAGGAACAGCCTTGTACAGAGTTCAGAAAGGGTGGCCTTTTTAATGATGATTAAATAAAAGTCAGACAGGGAGGATGGTTTGCTGGATCCAGTAACCAAAAGAAGCACCAAAGAAAGCCGTTACATCTTCCTTGTAGTGGTTAGTGAATGAGCAAAGGGAGGTCCAGGTCACAGCCTTGCAGATTTCATTGCAAGAACCTGCTCCTCTGTGCTTATGAAGCTACTAATGATCTGGCTGAATGGGCGTGAATCCCTGAAAGGAATTTCTTCAAAGATGGAATATCATTCTTTTATTAGGGCTTTGATTTATAAAAGTTTGAGAGGTATTCTGCTCTGAAAGTTGGTGTAACAGCATCCTTTGCCACTCCCACCCAAAATCCTCTCTCTTGGTTCTGGAAAGTGGATGGTTTCTTGAAAAAGGGTGTCCTGAAGGAAGGGTGTGGGGCAGAAGAACAAGGGAGGTACCTCTTCGCTGACACTGAAGGGGAGATTGCCTTTTGTGTGTTATCCAGGGGTGTATTCAAACTGTGATGTCTTATCAGAGTAAATTACTTAAGACAGAGCTCCATTCTGCCACAGCAAAGCTGTTTCTGATACATGAACTACTTTGCACTTCTGTGTGCAATCCAGATATACCCTTAGTTCAGAATAAACTGAAGGAAGGTTAGAAAACTCATAGTACATACGCCCAGCTGGTGGAAGCCAATTTTAATTTAACAAAGCAAAAGAAAGCCTTCTTCAAGGTTTTGATGCAAGGGGAAGAGAGATTTCTGAAAATATGAAAAATCAGTTTACAATTATCTTGTAGTCCCTAACAATGGGTGCTGGCATTGTTTCCCCCCTGAGCCTCAAAAAACTGGCTTGTCAGAACTGTTTCAGCTCCAGCTCCAGCAAACCTAGTTACACAACTTGATCTTAATTGAAATATTTGGTGCCTGCTGATATGTTCAAACAAATTCACCAGATCTTGATTATGCACTGGCAATTAAAGCCATTAAGTCAGTAGACAGACAGCAGGTTATTTCATTGCTATTTGACAAAGCCAGCCGTCTTTCTTTCCCTCTTCTATGTGACAGCACTGTAATTAGCAGTAATCAAATACTATTTGTGCTAGGTGCGGGGAGTTTGCTTCCTCAGCCAGAAAGGTATCTCTGCCAGTTGCAGATCATGGAAATGTACCTCTGGTCAAAAGAGACAAGAGATACAAAGAAAGGAGATAAACACTGAAATTCTAGGAAAAGAAGGGCTTCTTGCTTTTTGCAGCTTCAGCAGTTTATGTTTGAGAGCAAGATTCAGAATTGAGAACAGACTTAATTTCTGGAAGTTATAATTTTTAAAAATAATTAAGTTAACTTACAAAAGGCTGATCAAGTAATATTGTGAAATATAATAATAATCATAATTATACTTAGCATTTATACATTCTGTGCTTGAGAAATGCATGTAACATCCATTAGCATTAATGGGAGTTCTGCTCATGCATCAAGCAAAAACTAGAGCCTAATAGTGCATTACATCTTCAAAGTGCTGTACAAACATTTAACTAATTAATCCTCAGAACCCTACTGTGTGGTAGGTAAGTGATATATGAAATATATATCTGGGCAAGCCCAACAGTAAGCCAGCACTACTCTGTGCCCTTCAGAAGAGACCAGATATTTATCATGTTTCCACTGCTACCAAATTCATTTTTATAAGCATGAGAAAGGGAAACAGTGAGCCACATTCACTGAGGCTGACACAGAAAGCAGTAAATTACAGCCCCTCCTCCTCAGCCAGTTTCACCCCTTGTGTTCCACACACAAAGAGGGCAGATGGTACTTCTGCTGCCTGCCCTCCCTTGGGGTTCGTATTAGGAGAGAGAGCTCAAATCCAGGGAAAGAGAGACATATCAATAGGAGCCTTGCCAGAAGGGATGCTGTGGGGATGAGCTGATTCAGAGCCTCCCTCTTCATGCTCCTTTGCAGTCAGTACCACCCCCATTTTGGTCTCAACCTGCACCTTCTGCTGCTGCACAGTAAATACCCCTCATGGCAGCAGAACTGCTACCTCATCAAGTCAACGCCAACAAACCTTCATAAAATGAATTTAACCCAGGATTGGAGTACCATGAATATGGCATTTGAGCTGTTCAAACAACTGTTACATGGTAACTTTAGGTGGCTTTTGGAGCTCTTAACCACTGGACTTGTTACATGTTAACACCTTTTAAGTGGCTTAAAGCAGGTTTCTCAACCTGTGGGACCCTAGGTCCTCTAGGTAGGACTTGGGTCATGGTGGTGAGGCTTCCAGTTTCACTTTTGTGGGCTTTGATCAGCCACTCCCCCCCCCCCAACCTGGCCTCTGGTCGACCTCCCCTCTCCTGCTCATTGACCAGTGGGACCAGGGTTTTTTGAGCTTACATAGGTGGGACAAAGTGCAAAAGGTTGAGAACCACTGGCTTAAAGCACTTGTTATGCATTTTTTAACATTATGCCGCTCCAAGTCAGGATTATCTCTAATCTGCCTAATTTTGCTCTGTTCCATTAACTCGTGGCCACTCTCCACAGCTTTTCTGCTCAAGCTGAAGTCCTCCAGCATCTCAGGAGGCAGTGGGACCTCCTGAGTCAGACAGAATGAGGATTCACAAGCATAGTGGGGCCAGGCACAGTGCCTCACCCCTCTGGGCACATCTGCCAAAGTGAGCACCGCAGCCCTGGAGTGCCTGGTACTGTGGTGCCTCCCACCAGGAGCAAAGCAAGCCCATCTGAGCAGGGGGCACCATCTCCTTGCCACCACTGGGAACAGCTCTCCCCAACCTGGACCTGTTTGCTGTGCTCCCACTGGGAGAAGAGACAGTCCCAGCAGCAGCAGAAAGCTGGTGCTCCCCACCCCCTCTGCTCTGGCTTGGCTCAGGTTGCTCCTGCTGGGAGAAGAGCCAGTTGGTGAGGTGGTGGGGAAGCAGTGCCCCCCACTCAGACTGGCTCACTCTGCTCCCAGCAGGAGCAGAGCCAAGAGCAGAGCTAATCGGTGCAGCAGCGGGAGGCACTGTGGCTCCCAGGCACTCCAGGACCGCAGCACTTGGCTCTGCCCAGTAAGAGCAGTAAGGCTGTCCTTCCCCTAGTCCTGCCCCTACTCACCAAGGCTGTAGTGGTAAGTCAGAGCTGTGCAAGCGAGGAGCAGTAAGAGCAGGTTTTTGCCTTCATGTGTGGCTGTTCTACTAAGCAGAACAGCAGTACAGAAAGACACTTTGAGTTTGAGTACAGAAAGACACTTGCAACATGAACACCGCTTTTACCACAGAACACATGCAGGAATTCTCACTGATTATTAATACTAGACAGGGACGTCCAAGGAATCATAAGCCTCTACTGTTGATTCAGAAGGTAAACTAGTCTGTTTTAAAAGAACATATAAAAGAACATATAACCACAGAATGTAGAGATTCAGCCGAGGACTAAGTATGTCTCAGAAAAGAGGCTGAAATGCTAAATATGAAGGATAAAAGCAGAATTAAAGACTGGGCTCTTAAGGAAAATATTAAAATGAACAATTTTCCTTTTCATTATGCTTTTCAAAATCTAAATGCAACAATATATACCACAGAACAATTCTGTGAAGTAGGTAGGTACTATGAAAAAAGAAGGCAGAGATATTAAGTGCCTTTCTCATAATCATCATAGAGAAGCAGTGTCAGAACCAAGTTCAGATCAGAGGTTGCTAACTTTCAGAGCTGTTCTCTTATCACACTTATCTCTGAAAGGGGCCCCCACTTAGCCTCTATTGGAGAATGTGCAGTTTAGCTCCCATCCCCACCCATGAGCATTTTTCAAACATGTACACCTACATCTGCAGATGACCACAAGACAATTTAGAAGCATGAAACCATATCTGGACGCACAGCTTTTCAAATCTAACATCTGCCTATGCTTGAAAAGTGAGAGAAGTGTGCGCAAACAAAACTCTGCTTGTACAACTAGTGGCTAACTTCTGAAATGTTTTTTGTTATCTTCTGTTGTCATAACAGAAGTGAAGGTTTCCTTCACTTTATGCAGGTTCTGTATATATGAATTATTCTTATGCAATGACCCTTTTTATACCAACAATTTGTTATATGCAAGGTAAATTCACTCTTGTGCAATCGGTATGGTGGAAACCCACAGCTAGCTGCTTTGTGCGATGCACTGTGGGAGTGATGCGCACCAAAATATAATCTCCTGTGTGGACCCGTGCTTCTTGCTCGTTGTCTGCAACACGAGTTTCTGTAGTTGTCATCCCCATTATGACAGTGCCCCGTGCTTGTGTGGACAGTCTGCTGTTGGTGAGTACCAAAATTGTCTTGTAAAAGTGGCAGAAATGGATCTGGGGGTCAGTATAGTCGAGGTCTTGGAACGTATTCCTATTTGTTACATTGTAAAGTGAGTTCCCCTTACACAAATTTGAGTTGTGTGCTGTTTTCCAGGAATGCATGTACAGCATAAAGCGAGGGAAACCTGTAGCTATAATGAAACTACAGGAATTCACATTGAAGAACACATACATTTTTGTTTAAAAAGCTGCTCTGAACATATAAATGGGATTCAATTTCTCCAGCCTTGTGCCAATATGCTGCTCAGGATATGTTTATTCTGACTACTTACAAAGGCAAAATTAAGGTCAACACTACCTGTAGCTGAGGTCATGTGTTTGGTCTTCAGGAAAGGAAATCCGTATAAAATGGCCTGATTTTATTTTGCAACACTGTTCGGTTTACCCAAAATTTTCCTAAACTTGTGTATACTTGCTTAAGAAAAAACAGTAACATTTCAACCAGAGTAGGTATAATATACCTACAAATGGAACTGCCTGTCTTGCTTTGAATTTTCCTTGTAAATGTTTTAACAAAATGTATTGCCTTATAAACAACACTGCAGTACTAGGGATGTTTCTGATGTTTCAGAATGAAAAGAAAGATTTCTGCATCCCAGATCAATAAATTCTAAACAGAATTAAGCTTTCTCACTGATGATTTTTCTCCTTTCTTTATCTAAACGAACTAAAGCCTGGAAGAACAAAGCAAGAAAGTTCCTTTTTGCAAGCACACAGCAAAACAATAAGGCCCAAATCATGAAATATGGTAGATAAATTCAGTATAAACAACTATGTATCCAAGATAAGAATATGTGCATATATGCTCATGTAACACTGTCTGGGGGACCCAAAAAATGTGTATGCTTGAACACATGGAATCAAAGGGGTAATAGGTGGAAATCTGATTTTCCTTGTTAAAAGACAAGAACTAGTATAGAAACCCATGAAACAACATACTTAAAACTACCCACTGATGTATATTTCTCGGAGACTGCAATTCAGATGAGATATCCAAAGGGAGTACTTATTTTGGAAATTCTGACTTTAAAAAGGTTCTAATTTTCAAAAAGTAGGTGCTTTCCACCCTTTGAAAATGAGCTCCTTGTAAAGCGTCTCAAATCAGACATTGAGAAAACCAGATGCCCCAAATCATTAGTTATTACTGAAGTCTGAGGCCTTTAAACACTAACACAGTGCTTCTCTGTAACTGAAGCTCTTCATTACATGGAAAGGCCTAAGACTGGCTAACCAAATCTGGTCTCGCTTACACTGGGAGAAACCTAGGGTATCTCACTGAGTTCATACGTTTTTTTCCAGGGTTACATTAGGGCACCTGAGAACTGAAGACTGCCTCAATATTTTTCCCCATCCTGTTGTTATTTAATATTTACATTATAGTAGCACCCAGCAGGCCTGCTCACTATACATGAATTGTGTTTGGTATTCTACAGTGCCAGAGATAGATAATCCCCCTCCTGAAATCATGATTTCAAACCTTATTCTGAAAAGTAACACTATTTTTCTAGGCTTAAATTAAAGGGATGTGCATTACTTTTATGTTTTTCTTCCAAAACAACCTATGGGTTTTCTCTAATTGTTTTAATAGTTATTATTTCTAGATTGCAATGGGAAGAAATCAATTTGTGAAGGGCCACAGAAACATCAACAAGTACGTTAGCACTGTATTATAGAACTGTCTACAAGGTTTCCTGCACACTGTAAAGGCTGCTAATGAACTGTCACCATCAGGGCCGAGCAACAATTAACACAAACATGGTTGGCTGATTTCACTCCTTCAGCATTTCTAAGGCCATCCTAGGCTAGACACACTATAACTCAAGGTTACTTTGCTTGAACAAATGGAAGCTCTGAGACGGACAAAATTTAGAATGCCTCTTTCCTTCCTGCCCCTGAGACGCCCACTGTGCAATGTTTCTAAAAAGGAAGGAACTCAAACGAAATCTCCTGCATTTTTTCTCTAATCCTACTGCTTTATATGAAGGGGAGTGGGAGGGGGACACAAACAAAAACAAAATGCCACAGCATGGAGAAGTGGGACTGTGGGTCCTCAGACCTATTTCAAATATAGTCAAAAAGAAGGCAGGGCAGGGTAGCACCTTAGGGCATGTTTACACACGTGCTTTTCTGTGCATTGGCCTATTTTAATGCTCATTAAAGAATCACTTAAAAAACCATGCTCTTTAGTTAACATGCATTGAAATAAACTAATGCGCATTAAGCATCACTTAAGGGCTCTGACATCCACTGCATCTCCTGTATCAGTGTCTCCACGCTTAAAAATGGTGGTGGGCACTTGAACTAAAGTCCATTTGATGAGCTTTACTTCAAGCACCCCCACTGTCATTTTTAAGCGCAGGAATGCTGTTACTCAAGATGCAGGAGGCTGTTGGAGTATGACAATTGCCAGTTCCAGCAGACTCAACTAACTGAGTCTGCTCTGACATACTGGAATTCCAGTGCATTGGAGCAGCCCATATGCTCATGTATAGGGACCCTAAAAGCCGTGCTCCTTAGTTAATGTGCATTAAGATAGGCTAATGCACATTTTCCCAGTACCTTACAATGGCGGGCATCTATGCAGGTGCTCTGTGAGTCTGTGTGTGTGTGGGGGCGGGGGTGGGGAGGTAGCAGTCTCCATGCTCATGTAGAGGTACCTGGAGGTAACTAAATTTAACATACATTAACTAACATGTATTAATACACATGTAGACATGCTCTTAGGGCTCCTATAGACGTGCAGCAAAGCTGCTCCAATGCACTGTAAATCCTGTAAATCACTTAATCGAGTCTGCTGGAATACGGAAATTAACATGCTCCCTCCAACAGCCTCCAGCGTCACGTGTATCAGCATTCCCACGCTGAAAAATGGTGGTGGGGCACTTTAAACTAAAGCTTGTTCAATGAATTTTAGTTCAAAGCACCCTGCCACCATTTTTCAGCATGGGGATGCTGATACACGTGATGCTTGTGCACTTTTAATTAGTGCCACTTGGTAACTGAAGTGCCCCCCTCTCTGCGTCCCAGAGCACATCTATAAATGCCCTTAGAGACTGACCTGTTCAGAAACACACAAGCTTTTTTTGTAATAGCCTACTTCATCAGATGTTTTGAGTGGACTTGCAGAGGGTAGGGGTACTCAGTAGAAAGGAATAAAATAACAGAAATATAAAGGATAGGGAAAGGGTGGAGGAAAGGGGTAGTACTGAGAGAGGCAAAGGTGGGTATAAGAGTTAGTGCCTAAGGTGCCATTATGAATTCATAACTAACATGGCTAATTACTTCTCTCTATAAAAAGAGTCAAAATAGCCCTTCCTGCCTCCTAATAGCTCAGCAAATGTTGTAACCAGTTGATTTTCATTTTCTCACGCCTCCCCGCACAGTCAACGACTATTATATCTTTTCCAAAGATGCTGAGAAGATATTCCCTGATCAGATGAAATTTAGTATAGACAAAAGCAAGATAATGCACATAAAAAGGAACAATTTACTCATACTCATTGATGGGCTCTAAATTAACTGTAAGCACTCAGGAAAATACCTAGGCATCAAGGTAGACAGCTCAATGAAAACATTTGCTCAACATAGACTGGAAGCCAAAACAAGCAAACAAGATGTTAGAGTTTATTAGAAAAGGAAAATAAAATAAAAATGAAATTATTATGCCATATATAAATCCATGGCACAGACTCAACCTTGAATGGGAGCTACCTTTTTCCCAAAAGGATAGAGGTAGGCTATTCTTGTCCATGGACAGTTTTCCTTCTGAGAGAATTAAAAGATTCTAACTATTTAATTTAAGAAACAGTGAATTAAGAGACAGCACAAAAGAAGGAATAAAATGATGTGTGGCTTAGAGCAGGCCCATCAAACAGGCCTTGCTACATTTTTTAACAGAAGAATTCAGGGAAAGATAGTTATTTAAGCAGCACCACATTTAGAAGTATTGCATAATCAAACTGAGGGATTTGCTATTACAACGTATTAAAGCAATAGCTTTAGAAAGATTTTTTTTCAAATTATGAGATGTTTGTGGTCGGAACATCTACAGGTTTTGCTGGTCAATCAGTCAGTTTTCATGAGTTACCAACCCCAGGCTTTGGGATAGGAGGCAACATTCAACCTCCTCCTTGCATCATTTTTCATTATATGGCCAGTAAAACTTTTCCCAAAGCATCTAAAGCAGCAATCCTGGAAGGGTGTGCCATGCACGCTGATGTGCCATGAGAGCAATGGAAGTATGCCACGAAAAATGAGTTGGATGGGGCCCTGGCCCTGCATGGCTGCATTGGGCCCACAGGCAGATCTAGCTCTCAGACCAGTAAGTGAAGCATGCTGCAAATTTCAGTGTGGAAAAAAGTGTGTCCCATGTGTCAAACATTTGGGAAATCCTAATCTAAAGTCAGATTTTCAAATTTATTTACGTACCTAAAATTAAAGATAGGTGCTTAGTGGGATCATCAAAAGTGCCAATGCAGGTTAGGTGTTTAACTCCCATTAAAAAACTGACAGGATTTAGGTGCCGAAGATGCTTTTGAAAATCCCAGAAAGCACCTATCTGCATCTTCGGGCACCTAAATACCTTAACAAATCTGTCCCATAATTCTACAAATGAGATGGCATGAAGTCCACAGGAGCACAGGTTTGATCCTGCTGGACAGATCCAATATTAATATTGCACAGCTAGCATTCAGATAAGCATTCTTAGGCTCCCATGATGTGATGCAGACATCTACTTTCAGGTCGAGATTTAGTTTCAACCTGCTCTCATTTTGATTATTCCACTAATCAACTTCAGTTACATCCTATGTCACTTATAATGTGGCCCAGAAACTTTACTAATCCTTCATTGGGGTCTTTCCTTCATTCCCTCATACAGTTTGACTTCTAGAGTCTTTATAAGTAGATTAGGTTGAGCAAAATATGGCCCACAGCCACATCCAGTCAGCCAAGGGATTGTATCTATCCCACAGCATGCCCGAGCCCTACATGGCCCAGGCACGGGGAGCTGGTCCCTCCGCCCCTAGATGTGCGGTGGGGGGTGGGGTGGCACGGCAGCCGGACTGTGGTTCTCAGCAGCAGCGTCTCCTTCCAGCTGCTGCTGTCTGTGTGTCACCACTGCTGCTGGACCAAGCCCCACTCCCTGGGCACCCCGGCCTGTCCACCCTGCAATCACTGCTAGAGTTGCTGGACGGTGTGGGTGGGTGGGGTCTTCATGGTGACTAGCCCAGGATCCCAGGGCCACTTGGCCGGATGGATGGGATGGGGTGGGTGGGGAGTGGGCAGGTGGCGAGCAGTGTCTGGGAGCAGGAAAGGTGGTCAGAGCTGGGGCTGGGGCTGGGACTGGAGGGTGGTAACAGTGCAGGGCTGGAGCAGAGCGGTGATCTGCTGCTCCATGTCCCTGCAACGGGTGCCAGTTCCACAGGCAGGGGTGTGCTGGAAGGGGATCGCAGCTCTGTAAGAGCAGTACATTTTTTAAAGCCTCTGTGTCCCATCCTCCCCAGTTCTCTTTGAAACTCAAGAACATTGTGTTTGCAAAGAAGACTTCTTTTCACCCAGCTGCAGGCTGAGGCATGCCACACAGGCTCCACTCCTCTTATCCTGCACTATTCTGCTGTATTTGATGGCAGTTACCATGACATGGCCTCCTCTGTGCCTCGAGGAGACCACAGTACTCTTTGCTGGGGGCTGGGAGTTAAGATTTACCCTGTGGTCAATCATGTTCTCGCATGCATGATGTTCTCTTTCCCTCTCTTTCCATTTATCCAGGATAGCTCTATTAAGCTTTCTTAGCAGATCTTTACTGACAAGCACACCTGCTTATTACAGTACACCACAGGGTGACTCATAGCATGGAAACTTACAGTTCAAAGGGTGGGAGGTGAAAAGACATGCGAAAAATGTCTAGCAAAGTAATGTGATTAACGTGAGCAATACTGTTTAAATCATGATACTGCTAGCATCTTTTTGCTACTCACACAAGCTAAAAGCAATAAACCAAAGCATAAACAGGGAACCTCCCCCAGCACAAATTACATTAAAAACAGTACTGACTAGGGCTGGGGGTAGTATAGGGAATTAAATTACTTTTAATGCAGACTTGCAAAATTGTATTTACCCACTCAAGGCAAGTGATGGGATTTTTTTTTTTTTTTGGATAGACAGGCAAAATAAAAGATTTTTCATTTAAGCATTGTATCAAAGGCTTGGAAAGTAGGTTTTGTACCTGGCCAAGCTTGTTTTGAGAAACTTCTGCTACTTTAAACCCAAAAAGATGTTTCTGAGTCTTAGGCACTGGGATTTTTGTTTATTCATATATTAGTAATCTTTGCATTGTGATCCAAATCCAAGCTGCACTGATCTACATCCCACATAGTTTACTTATGTTACTTACATGGGGGTAGCAGAGCAGCAAACCAGGGTTTCATGCTAGTATTACAGGATGAAAGTTGATACATGAATATTTCAGGGTGCATCTTCCTGTTAACTGTTTTGTAGAGGATTTTCATATTATTATTTAAAAAAGAAAGAAAACCATCTGTATCAAAGGGGTACAGAGTGACTGTATTCCTGCCTCTGTATTTTGTGGAATGCATTTACATTCACTGGCCATTGTCTGTATATCAACAAGAACTTTAACAAGATGAGCTCACAGACATGAATGAATTTGTCAGTTTCAATAAAGTCCAGTTAATAATGGAATTTTGTTCCTGGTCCTGTTGGAGACCAACAAAATGTGTATCTATATGCATCTAAAAGGCTCACTGTGGATTCCTGTTTGCATCTAGGTAAAGCTCCTTTAGGACAGGACTGTAGCCCATTACTGTTTCACAGTCCCCTCATACACTTCACTCTGATCAGACACAGTAATATCAACCATAACACAAGGGTAGTTCAAGTCCAAGGGCCAAAGTACATTTAGAATTTTAAATGCAATTTTTCACATTTTTTTTAAATCCATCTGTGTCATGTAAGTATTTCTCAGGCACCTATCATCTTGGTAGTCACCTTCAGATCTGGGTGGAATTACACAAAATAAAAATCTGTTTTTGTGATTCACTGGCTATCAAAATATTGTTTCATTTAGCTTCTTCAGAGAAGGAAGACAATAGAGGGGATTTTAACAAAAAACAGCTTAGCTTTTTAGTTACTACTGGAAAGGATACAGTTGAGCACAGAGCCTGGTGACTACCAGGAAATATAGTTTGCTGATTTTCAGTGTCCAGGGCTGAACAAGAAAGTGTTGGCCAGCAAAGCTGCTGGAGATGTAGTATGTACTAGCAAAGGATTTCCTCAAACAAATTATACTATACTAGGTAAGAGAACTTATTTACTAGTGGAAAAAAATTGTCACTATGATTCATATGCCAGGCTGAAATTGTACTGTGGTAGAAGCAAGTAGCCTATGTTTCTCTGAAGTTTCATTTCTATTCAGTGTAGTTACCCAGATCCAACAGGGCACCTCTTGCTCATCTCCTGCTTCATTCAGAATTTGACACCTATTTTGCAAACTTGCCATAAAAATGTACCAGTCTGGGGAAAAAAAACAATCAACTTTGTGGTGCCTATATTGTTGGTAAATGTGTGCATCTTAAATCACTCATTTTTAATCAGTACTTGGGAGGAAGCAGAAAAGACTGAACATGATGCTGCCTTAGGAGGGAGATCCCATGGGCAGATGCAGGGCTTTGAGGAAACCATCTTAGGCCTTGTGTAGACCGGAAAAAAAATGCTTTCTCCACTGAACTATTTCAACTAGTTAGAATTTCAACTAGTTAGAACCAATGTAGATACAATTTAGCCTCTAACTCATTTTAGTTCCTCAATTAAACAAGATGGATTGAAGAAAGTACTATTTTTCCCTTGTGTGGAAGAGGCCTACGAAAGCAGGCATTTCATTTTGTCACTAGCCACAAGACATGGTGGAGGGAGGGGCACAAAGTGCCTATAGTCACAGCTGTTGTGGCTCAACGTACCTCTGAAAATCAGGCTACTTATTAAGTGCCTAACTTCAAACCTATAAGTCAGGAAATTTTCACCTCAACTTATCTGTCCCATTTTCTCTTGCTTCAAACCATCTCAAGCAGGTCCAAGGAGGTGATACTCCCCCTCTATGCAGCACTGGTCAGGCCGCAGCTGGAGTACTGCGTCCAGTTCTGGGTGCCGCACTTCAAGAGGGATGTGAACAGCATGGAGAGGGTCTAGAGGAGGGCCACTCGCATGATCGGGGGGCAGCAGGGCAGACCCTATGAGGAGAGGCTACGGGACCTGAACCTGTTCAGCTTCCACAAGAGAAGGCTGAAGGGGGTCTAGTGGCCTGTTACAAACTAGTCAGGGGGGACCAGCAGGCATTGGAAGAGTCCCTGTTCCCCTTAGCACTACCAGGAATGACTAGAAATAACAGTCACAAGCTGGCAGAAGGTAGATTTAGGCTAGATATCAGGAGGCGCTACTTCACAGTCAGGGTGGCTAGGATCTGGAACCAACTTCCAAGAGAGGTGGTGCTGGCTCCTACCCTGGAGATCTTTAAGAGGAGGCTGGATGAACACCTTGCTGGGGTTGTTTGATCCCAGTACTCTTTCCTGCCATGGCAGGGGGTTGGATTCGATGATCTGCTCAGGTCCCTTCCGACCCTAGAAACTATGAAACTGGGTCCAAAATTTAGTTTATCTCTGGGGAGGTATGAGTGCAATACTGTTTGCAAAGCACATGTATGATCTGGCACAATAAAATTAAAGATTTCCTGGCAAACAACATCCAGTAAATTGTGAAGAAATAGGGTTGACAGCATATATTCATATATTGGATCTTTTTGGAGAAGCCTACTGAACTTTGGGCCTTTCTCAACTTCTAGAAGACTAAAGTGGTCTATCAGGCTATGAATGTGACCCCCGACAAGTCCAAATTATCATTGAGGGAAAGACCCTGGAAGTAGCTGAGCACTCCCCCTACCTCAGTAGCCAGCCACCTTTCTCAGAGAGTGAATATTGATGAAGAGATCCAGCACAGTATTTGGAGCGTGCAAGTGCCTCCTTTGGGAAATTGCTTTGGCGTGTCTTTCTTCATCATAAACTCTGGAAGGACACCAAGATCCAGGTCTACAGTGCAGTTACCATCCCCACCCTCCTTTACAGATCTGAAACATGGGTGACCTACCATCATCATCTCAGCACCTGGAGAGGTATCACCAACGATGCCTCTGGAAAATCCTCCACGTCAAATGGGAAGATCGTTGTACAAACGCCAGCATCGTTGCTGAAGCCAATGTTACCAACATTGAGTTGTTGATCTTCAAGCACCAACTTTGCTGGTTTGGACATTGTGTACAGATGCCTGACTCTTGACTCCCAAAACAAGTGCTCTACTCCCAGCTTAGTAATAGCCTAAGATCTTGCAATGGCCAGAGGAAATGCCAAAAGGGCACGGTGAAGGCATACCTCCAGAAAACAGATGCCAGCATCAAGTTGGGAGGAGTTGGCTGCCAACCAACTCTAGTGGCACCACAACCTCAACCAAGTGGCTGCTTTTTTCGAGGTAAAGTGTCTAGCCCTCAAAGAGAGTGAGGGGGAAAGAAACGGAGAGAAGTCCAAGCCTATAGCCTACTTTCCCCTGCAGAAAGAACTGCCACCTCTGTGGATGGATCTGTGACTCAAGGATTGGATTCTTAAGTCATCTCGAGACCCATCAACAAGCTGTGTGGAGATCATCCTCGAATCAAGAGACTGCTGACAAAAATGACATCATTTATCAGCTTTTGTTAGACTGGTTTAGACTTTTAAAAGTCATTTATGCAAGTCTTTTTATTGTTTTTATTTCTTCATATGCTCTCTACTGCTTTATTTAACTACTTCTTGAACAGACACTACGTTCTCATGGTGAAATCAGATTTGGAGACACTCATCTGTGACAGACAACTAGAGCAAACAAACTTACATGTCTAAACCAAATGGACATTACTTGCGACAAGCAAAAAAAAAAATGCACATGCAAAATTATGAAGGCTCCGTGACAGTATTTTAAAAGAGCTGAAACATGCACATTGTCAGAAAAGCTATTTGATACAGTTAGCATAGTGCATCTACAAACTGCTTCCCACAAAAAAAAAAAACCTGAAGGGGCGGTGCAAAACGTGGGAAGGGGAGAGCAAGGAAAACCTAGAGAACTGCTGAAGAGGGCTGTAGACACAGGAGCTGAGTCAGCCGCAGACAGCAGCTCTGAGCTCTTTAGCTGAGTAAATGAGAGGCTGCAGGAGAGTTCTCTGTGGCCCTTGCAGTGATTGATTCCACTAATGACAGGGCTTTGTGACTTTTCACTAGCCAGTAATAGCTGGCTGAATGGGCAGAGGAAGAAGCTTGCTGCGTGAATAAATGACTAATGATCTGCAAACCCACCTCCCCTTCCCCCTCTTCCTTGCTACAGGACAGTGCTGGTTACGCTACTCCCCCTTCTCAGACTGCTACACATCCATGCCATTATGAGAGTTATCAATACCATGCTTTTAAATGCATTTTCTCTCTTCACAAAGAAGCTGCTCCCTCTGATCTCTGCTCTCATGCAGAGCAATAGTGAAATAAAAAAATACAAGATTTGTTTTGCTGGATCTTTCTGTGCTTGTCGACATGTAAAAAGTTTGTCAGGACAGGCAACAAATATATTAAGAGAGCAAGTTAAAAAATGTGTGTGTGTGTGCGCATGCGCGTGCGTGTACGCGTATGCATGCACAACAGTGGGGTAGGGGGTTGAAAGCACTGTAGGCCAAAGGAACGAAGGAATAGTTGTTTAAGCCTAGTTTCATTTGCTCTTCTTATTTCTATATTTCTCAATATTTTGACAACGTACAATGCACGCATAAGCAGAAACAAACAAACTAATGTCATATCCCCCATAACTTATTGTAAATTAGGGGGTGATTTGGATGAAAGACTTAGGACAATAAAGAAATATCACCAATAGCTTCTAACTATTTATGTGCCTATACTAGAAAAATCTTACAGTAGGTAGGTTGCACAATTGCAAGGCACCTGTTCTCTAGTCCAATGTTAACTTGACCAGAGTAAGCCCTGGTTTGTACGAGAGCAGTGAGTCTGCGCGGGCTTCCCACCTTGGAAGCATCAATTTCCACTGATTTTCCTATTTGCAATTCCTAATTTGTAAGTATGCTCAGGCACAGGTTGCAACATACAGTTAAAAATACAAATTATATTTTCATTCCCACTTCTGACTAGGCTTTGACCAGCAGTTCTTAAGGATGTGTAACTTGAACAGTAACTGGGGGTAACTGTAGGCACAAATACAGCTATATTAACTTTTAAACTCTTCATCAGCCTATTAAAAAGTTTACCTTTCCATCAGTGCATACAAGATACACTCAGTTTGTATTAACAGGAACAATCTAGAAGAGTCCACTATATATTACTGGAAATACAGAAGCTTTAAGCCCTCCAATCCCCTATGGATCCTGAAGAGTAAATGTTGATCTGTTTTAGAAACAGGTCAGAATCTGGCCTAGGATCTACAACCAAATGCTCTATGGCCTTAGAGCCCTCTGCTGTACCCCCTCATGTTCCACAAAATGCAATGCCCTCACATTATACTTCTTGCAAATAGAGTAGATAGATCGGAATGGCTTTTTGTTATGTTAGAAAACATAAGCGGATTTACTGTTAACATTTACAAGGATATGCATTACAGAGCATATCATAGACTCACAGAAAATTAGAGTTGGAAGGGACCACAGGAGGTCATCTAGTCCAACCCAAAGCAGGACTGTCCCCAACTAGATCACTCCAGCCACAGCTTTGTCTTGCCTGGTCTCAAATCCACCAAGGATGGAGATTCTACAACCCCTCTGAGTTGCCTGTTCCAGTGTTTTATTACCCTCCTTGTGAGAAGGTTTTTCCTGATATCTAACCTAAAGTTCCCTTGCTACAACTTGAGACCATTGCTCCTTGTTGTCGTCATCACTGAGAACAGTCTAGCTTCACCCTCTTTCGAAACCACCCCTTCCAGTAGTTGAAGGCTGCTGTTAAATCCCCTCTCAGACTTCTCTTCTCTAGCCCACTTCCCTCAGCCTCTCCTCAGAAGTCATGTGCCCCAGGCCTCTTAAACATTTTTGTTGCCCTCTGCTGGATTCCCTCCAATTTGTCCACATCCTTTTTGTAATGGGGGGCCCAAAACTGGACAACAGCACTCAAGATATGGCCTCACTAGTGCCAAATAGAGGAGAATTATCATTTCCCAGTATGCCGTTACCCTTTTTGCAACAAAGGCACACTGTTGGCTCATATTCAACTTACTGTTAAAGGATTTTAACCCCCAGGCCTTTTTCTGCAGAGCTTCTACATAGCCAGTTGGTCCCCAACCTGTGCTGCTGCATGGAATTGTTCTGTCCTAAGTACAGGTCTTTGCACTTGTTTTTATTAAACCTCAAGAGATTTCTTTTGGTGCAATCCTCCAATTTCTCTAGGTCTCTCTGAATCCTGGTCCTACCCTCCAGCATATCTACTACTCTCCACCCAACTTTGTGTACTAGTAGTTAAACAAATGGACTCAGAATAAAGACTCTTAAATCTATATGCTGGTCTTCCCAACAGGGCCTTGTCTATGTTGGGAGGAGTTCTGGCAGCTAATAGCAACTAGTATAGAAAAGCTGCCAGAATGCATGTACCTGAGAGCAACTTCAGGAGGCTGCTTTTGGGTTCATCAAGATGTGCGCAGTTCCATTTCAACAGCCATGCTAGCAAGATGCATAGTGAACCCAGGATGGCACTGCCTGCTGAATATGTCATATACCATAGGATGACATGAATTTATTATATACTCTTATGTATTACAGCTGATATAATATTCTTTATGTATAATATACAAATATTAGTGGATTTCTCAGTGCGCACTGTACCTTAGCAGTGAGATATTAAACATAACAAATTTTCTTTATGAACTTTATTTAGATACCACAGTGTTCCCTGCCAAGAGAGGAACCTCATCATCATGCCCACACTGAGCAGTGATCCATGGAGCCATCAATACAGTTCTATACCACGGGGTAAAACTGGATTCCTTACATCTGTGGAGACTCCAGAAGTGGGTTTATATAATAGCCTGTAACAGATATAAATATGGATCTGATCATCAAGGACTATTTTATTTCCATATTTTCTCAAATGAACAGTTCTGCTGGTTTCAATGGAATTACTTGCCTGGGGAAGATCTTAGAAAAGTTTATTAAGGAGGCCATCCTTGAGGGACTGGCCCAGGCTAACATTCTAAGGGACAGCCAGCACGGGTTTG